>NW_019154101.1:2932114-3318800 GCF_002288905.1 Enhydra lutris kenyoni
CCTGGGAGGACTTCCAGGAACCTCCTGCTTTGAAGAACTGATGGTTGCCAAGTTCTGCCTTTTAGAGCCTGTGAGACACTGAGAACACGTTTGTTGTACATACGAGCACTTAGCTGACGCTAACTTAGTAGACTTACTCTCTTTCACACCATAGCCCAGAACTGCAACTGAAGGGTGTGGGCCTCACAGGAGGCAGACTGTAGTTCAACTGAGAAAGTATAATAAGACAAAGGTCTGCTGTAGCTGGTAATGAGCTCCCTGTCAGCGGAGGTGGAGAGCTCAGTCAGCCCCAGGCCAGGAATGCTCCATGCCCTGGGAACAAATTTGGAAGAGCCAAGAATCAAAGCCTCTTCCAGTCATGGCGGTCAGTTCAGACCCACTTCTCCAGAACTCCCATAGCAAAACAGTGCACTGAGCTAACAGGAGATGCATGAACCATAAGACCTGACCCAGCCTCTGAAGAGTTCACAGTGTGATTCTCGGATTTTCTATTATCATCTTTGGAGAGGTTCTGGGAGGAGTTTAATAAGATACAGTGAGAGTTCATTCCTTTCATCTCCTAAGGCTAAGTCCATTATGACTTGCCCATTCACTCTTTCTGTTCTCTGTCTGCTTCCGGAGAGTGCTATGGGGATCCAAGCATATATATTTATATATGTATGTATAATATGTTCTGTGTCTTTGCCTCCACAGAGGAAATGCTCTGTGTTACAGTAAATAATAATTTGCAGGTCAGTGAAGGTTGTTAAATGTCCCTGATGCTTTTCTCACTTCCTTCCAGACTCTCGTAATTACTACTGCTCTGAACCCAGCAGGCAGAGATACATATTTCACTGTCCAGGAAATGACAACATTATCGTACCCTCTTCTCACTGCAGTGAAAGTCTGTGTGTTTGTCGATCGGGCCTGTCCTAAATCCATATCAGAGTCATTCATGTCCCTGCATGGAAATAGCCACATGGGAACTCAGCAACTGACTGCCCCAAAGAGCTCGGACTAAGATCATGGTCCTGGGTTCTAGATGGCTCTAC
This sequence comes from Enhydra lutris kenyoni, assembly GCF_002288905.1. Lineage (NCBI taxonomy): Eukaryota > Metazoa > Chordata > Mammalia > Carnivora > Mustelidae > Enhydra > Enhydra lutris. The sequence continues at coordinate 2,933,146 of NW_019154101.1, forward strand.
CACCATCTGTGTGACCTCAGACAGGAGTGTGGCCTCAGTCACGGAAACTCCTGGGCTTCTGTTTCTTCATCTGTAAAACTGAGAATACAACACTTACCTTGACTTAAAAATGTTGCTATAAGAATTCATGCTTTCATTCAGTATTTCATACTGAATTTAAATATGTATGGATCGACAGTCAGGGTCAGGTACTGTTGTGGCCCCGGGGGAAGAAGGAGCGGTGCGGTCATAAGCAAAACAGGTAAAAGTCTCCTTCTCCCTAAAGCTTCACTGTGGGAAGCAGATAAATAAGTGAGTAAACTAAACATACAGAATTTCTAATGGTGATAAGTTTCTTGGCAAAAAGTAAAGCATGAAGGAGAATGGGGAGTGTTGGAGAGAGATCAGGGAGGGCATCTCTAAGAAGCGGCTACTGAGACTTACACCCAAAGGATATAAAGAAGCAACCCCAGAGCACATTTGGGGAAGGAGCATTCCAGGTGGTGGGAATGGCAAGTGCAAAGGTCCTGGGGCAAATGTGAGCCTGCACATTAAAAAATAGCAAGGCCAGAGCAATGGAGGGAACAAGGGTAGGAGCGTAGTAATTCTGAGGACCTAGGGAAGTGGGACCAGCTGGGCTAGGACCTTGTAAGTCTTTTGCCTTAAATTCTGAGTAGGATGGACGCCACTGGAGAGTTTTTAGCAGAAGTATGGCATAATCTCACTTGAGTCTTAAAAAGAATCTCTTCTGCTGCTGTGTTTAGAAAAGAGAGCTAAATGAAATAATACTTCCTGAGATGTTTTGCAGAGCACTAAGTACAACATGAAAATGGAGTACAGTAAGAAACTCAGTCCCTGGAGCACCTAGGTGGCTCAGCCTGTTAAGCTTCTGCCTTCAGCTCAGGTCATGATCCCAGGGTCCTGGGATTGAGTCCTGCATCTGGCTCCCAGCTCAGTGGGGAGTCTGCCTCTCCCTCTGCCCTTCTCCTCGCTTGTGCTCTCTCTCACTTGCTATCTCTCTCTCAAATAAGTAAATACATAAATAAAATCTTAAAAAAAAAAAAAAAGAACCCAGCTCCTCCTGGGAACCAGTTATTCTGGAAACCCAGTGTGGATTAAATATGACCACACATTTATTGCCATATTCCGCAATGTAGAGGCAAAGTTCATGTCTCTCCCCTTGCATCTTGTTGGTTCTGCAACTCTTTATCAACAGTGGGAGTGAACTGGGCCTGGACCAAGGCCAGGTTTTTGAGGGACTGGTAGTAGAAGACAAGGAACAGGCCTCCACCTCCCAGGGCCTGCTCCTTTGCCAGTTTATTTGAGCATAATTCTCTGTAGTGACCCATACGTACCTACTGAGTCCAGGAAGCCCAAGCAACCCACTCCCATGACAGATCAAAGCACAGGGGAAATGCTTTGTTCAATTCTACCACTTACTAGCCCTATGATATTGAGCAAGCTTCTTGGGCTCTCCGAGCCTAATTTATTCAAGATTGTAAATTCCATCATCCAGGTTTGTTATGAAACATAAGTAAGATGACATATGCTGATTACCTAACACAGTGTCTGGCACTCGTTTTGGGGTGCCCTGTTTCAGGCTTAGCCCTCACACAGGACACAGGAGTATGAGGCTCTCTCTGTGGCTGAATCAAAGTCTTTCTTTTTCCCTGTAACTTTACCTACTTGATAGGAATGTTCCAGCTCTAGACCCTTCCCTCTGGGGATAGGATGGCAAAGGTAGGAGACCTTCCAGGAAAGGAGTTGATGAAGATGTGTATAGCTCATGGGAAGGGCTGTGGAGGGAGCCCGGTTGAAAGAGAATCCAAGTTTGCTGAGTCCTGTTTCTGGGACCCTCTGCTGGGCAAGGTCTTCCCTGGGGATGGGGAAGAAGAGTGGTCTGTCAGAGTGAAACTTTGAAGGAGGGACAGAACCCTAAAAGCCAACAAGGAGATCCAAATGCCTCCTACCCCACACCTCCCCCTAGTTCCCTGAAGACTGTGAGGCCCCCAATACTTGTTTTGGAGAGAATTTTAGTCAATGCTCAGAGGAAAGAGGAGGGAAAAAAAAGGAAAAAGAGAGCCAGTAAATCAATAACAGATTTTTTCTTCCCATCAGTTGGTTTAGAGTATGGAGCCAACGTCAACCAATCTAGAATTTCTAAGTTGTAAATAAAAAATTGAATGGTAAGATTTTTATCTTAGCTGTTCATGAAAGCCATGATTCAGAGGCCTGGTTTATCACACTCCTCACGTAGTCTCAGCTAAGGTATAGGTGCAACACCTCAGGCCAGCCCAGGAAATCTAGTGGGAAAGTTTTCCTTTCTACCTCGCTCGGGCTACGAAGCTTGGATATGACACTCTTTCTGGACCTTCCTGTTTCTCCTCCAACTTATTTCCCTCAACAGATTTCTTGCACCCTGAACATATCATACAAGAAACAGTCAGACCAATAAAGGACATTATAGGACATTGAACAGCCTTATCGTTAAGGATGAAATAGTCAGTCAACATGCCCAGATAGGTACTGCAGAGAATAACCATAAACAACCATAATAGTAATGACAGTTACTATTGATTGCATCTGCCATGTGCCAGGCACCGAGCTAGCCACTTTTCCTATCTCCTTCCTGATTCTCCCCAAAAATGGACAAAATGGTTGTTCCATTACCTCCATTTTATACCAAGGCTGAGATTTATAGAAGCTAGGTAAGTCGAAAAGAATCATGATAATTTTCTTTCTCCCAGAGAGCCTGAGGAAACACCAGCTTTCATCAATTACCCAAGAACGTTCTCTCACTTCTAGCCATCTGGTGTGATTCATTCAGTCAATAAATATGTATAAAGCACTTACTATATGTACCCACAAATATAATACTGGTAACAGACGAAAATTATGTAGAGCAATTCTTTAATCCATTTTGTGGAACATAGTGGAAGGTCAGAGAAAGAAGACAGCGTGGGCCAGAGAAGACAGGGAACATTTCACAGAGAGAGTGAGTCTTGAGTTGGTTCTTGAAAGACGAAAAAAATCATTCCAAGGGCATTCCTAATCAGGGGAACAGCATAGGCAAAGGCACTGAAACATAAGGGAGCAGGAGGAAACATGTTGGAAGGAAGGGAAAATAAGTCTTAAGTAGAAGAAATAAACTAGTCCCACTCTCTACAGGAATCAGGCAGAAGGATGGCATCTGTCCAGGAATTTAATTTAACTATTGCAAATGATAATTCTGATGCTTCAAATTCCTTATTCTCAAAAAGTTTGAGACTACTTTTAAAAGTCAAAGGTGAATGAAAAAACAAACTACTCTGTTTTAATACTTGAATCATGAACTCTGCTATGAGAGAAGCAACCTACCAGATGATGGTGTGGTTAAAAAAGTGTTTCTGTCTTTTTTTGTGGGTTGAAACTGGAATTTTTTGAAAAGTAATTTGTCTTCAGGAGTCTGCTTCGTGTGTGTGTGTGCATGCGTGCATGTGTGTGTGCTCACGGAAAGGTATGTATTTGTTTCTGCAATACTCCAGAAAACTGGAAAAATAAGAAAGTGTAACTGCCCCTTACTTTGGTGTAGAGAGCTCTATAGGGACCAGAATTATTGTGTCCACATTCCCAGTGGATTGGTCTGAAGGTCTTGGAATGTCAAGGGCTTCCATGGAATGACCTATCATTCTACACTCTCTCCAGTAACCTCCCAAGATGGGAGATTATTCCAGATCAAATGACTCCAGTTTAGGGGAAAGCTCCTGTCCAGGTAAGGGATGGATCCTATGGTTAGAGAGACTCCTGTGGATAGAAAGGCACTTCTCAAAACAGTAAAATTTACACAATGGAAGTAGAAAGAAGAAGGAGCTCTTGCAAAACGACAGAGACCCAAGGACAGAGATGGGGGTAAATGTCTGGAACAGGGAATACTTTCAAGGGAACCACTCCAAGGTGGTTGAACTTCTTGTACATTTGTACTAGGGACAGTTAATATTTAGTTAAAGTTTTCAATAGTTTTCTTTCATAGCAGAGTCTGTTAACTGTCTCCCTTGTGCCCCACTGATTCGATTGTACAAATTTTTTTCTAGAAAGTAGTGGCTCCATCTGAAGCCTCACTTTTGAGCTCCCTTTGCATCCAAGTTGGGGTGTAGGAGATGTCATGTGAAATCTTCCGGGACTTGCAACTTGCCCCTGGCATGAGAAGATCTTATTTCTTCAAATCCCTGCTTGCCTCTTAATAGAAAGTCCATTAGGAAATAACGTTCAGTAATACACTGGAATTAACAACTTATAGTTTGTGTGGCCACATATGTGATCCCATCTGATACCAACCAGAACACTAGGATGTGGTGATGACACCTTCTATTGTCGCCATTTCAGAAACGAGGACACTGAGATTCATGTCTTTAAAAAACTGGTTAAGTGGCAGAGCCATGGCTGATCAGATGTTCTGTAAGACAGAGTTTGTGGGTCCTTCCCTATGAAATTGCTTTGCCTTGCTCCTTGCCACTACTACTCTCAAGGAACCAGTTTCATTACCTTCGGGTTATTCCCTAATGGAATTTTCCATTTTCACACTCACCTAGGTGAAGGACCAGAGTGTCCTCCCTGGTGCCTGTAGCTTCACTTTGAATCTCAGGTCGCAATCATAGTAGGACATGTAGAGAACAGTTCAAACCCAAGTCAAAATGTTATGGCAGTTGGCTATGTCTCCAGGTACAGGAGTGTTTGTGCAGGTTCCCTGTCCAGCTCTAGAAAATGGAGCCCTGAAACACCATCTCCAGCCATATACTACATTCATTCAGTCAGTCAATAAATACGTTTAGAGCAGTGTTTCTCAATTTTTTTTAAAATTATGACTCACTTAAGGAGCCTTTTTAGATATTTTTCACCCTATCTCTCCCACAAAAATTTAATGCCACAGGTATACTGTATATCTGCTTATGGACTGGCCCTTTGAAGGGCAGTTAGCCATTTCTCAGGTTTTTCACGTGCCCCTCCCCCAAGAGTCATTTTCCCCCCGGGGGGGGGGGATAAGGGGGGCACAGTCACCTCCATTGAGACTGCATGGTGTAGAGAGCTGCATGGTGTAGAGTGCAGGACAGCAGAGTGAGGAAAACAGAACTGATCCCTGCCAACATGAAGTGGCCTGTGTCTTGTCCAACATGAAGTGGCCTGTGTCTTGCATCATCAACAAACCTAGTGAAAGAGAGAAATCAGAGGCCCTGGGTTAATTTCTGTCTAAACCGCCAAAGTTGATTTTAAGACCCTTCTCAATCCAGGAGTTTAGTAGCATTAGATCAGGTTTCAGTTCTGAGCCATCATCAGTAGGGGCTCTACATACAAAAAAATTGGCAAAGACGTATGGTCTGTGTGGAAATATGGTTGGGAGGCATTCACCACACATTTATGGCACAAAGAATAATTTCTGCTTAAAAAAAACTGTTTATAATGAAACACAAGACAGAATGGAACAAATTCCTCTGAAAAATTAAAAATGTTTTTTTTCAATCACTTCTATTGAAAATCCATTCAGCGGGATTTAAATAGCCGCCGGTACTCAAGATAATGTTTCACTTTCTTTAACAAGGGAAAGAATTTGAAGCTGAAAAGCCAACTGCTACTTCATTACTTTAATGGAAATCCCCTTGAATTCTATGATCCACTCAATCACAGGCTCATAGATTGAGTCACAAAAAGGTATGAACCCTAAGAAAGGGACTGAATGTGAAAGGCATTCTATTTCAAGTTAGGGTCTAAGAATGCGTTATTGTAACATTTCTGGTGGGTGTGGGGGAGAAAATTAAACAGGTGCCATCCATGTTCCTTCTTTCAGCAAATATGTATTAAGTGCTGCTTTGTGCCAGGTACCATGTTAAGGTTTTTTGTTGTTGTTTGTTTTTTGGGTTTTTTTCTAAAAAGTCCATCATGGAAAGTAGTGACACTACTCTGACATCTATAGGTGCCTGGTCTTATAATTCATATGTGAGGCATTTGAAATGCAGTGTTGGAAAATTATTAAATAGGGAGCAGGAAGGAGACCTGAGTGCTGGAACCACCTCTGAGTCTAGCTGGGTGAACCTCTGTCAGTTATCTAAAGTCTCTGGGACTTAATTTCTCCACTTGTAAAACTTAGAGGTCAATGCTGAATAGTGGTTCTCAATTATGGCTCTCCTCTGGGGGCTTCAAGGATATATGGGTTCTTGAGTTCTGTCCAACACCAATTATATCAGAATCTCTGGAGGTGGAGCTTGGGGGGTAGGTATATATTTTTTAAAGCTTCCCCCAGTGATTCTTCCAGCTCTGTCTGTGCTAAAGGCTAAAGACAAAACCCTACAGAGGGACTCATCTCAAAACAAGATGGCAGCTCTGATTTAGTTACCATGAGCAATTCTCAATGAAAAGAAGAGGCCACGGTTTGCCTCCATGACTTCTAGTTTCTGTTTTAGCATATTTATGCTTTCCTTCCTCCTTTTCCCATTCCCATCTGTTTCCTTTCTCTCTTGACCCACTTGCTATGGCCTAGTACCCGCTCTACTTTTCTTCTGCTTTTGGTAAAACGTACAGTAGCATTAATGCAGCTAAAAGAGAATTCATCTTGAGAGTTTCTGGTCTCAGGAAGGATGACCTCTAACAGTAAAATGAAAGGCCCTCTAACCCTAAGAAAACAATCATAGACCTCAGGCAAAGAATATAGGATACTTTTAAGAGTCAGGAACATGGCTATATCAAATCCTGTATATTATTCCCTTCCCTGGCCATGTGGAAGAGTTCTATACCCTTGACCCCCAGTAGAGAATTAAATAAAATTTCTCCAGAATTTGACCTAAAAAGATAAAAATTTGGAATGGATTGAGATGCCTTCTGGTCAAAGAGGTCCATCCAATATTCGGGATCCTGGGCTCATCAGGTCACTTCTTTACTTATGGATGTTCTCCTTAAAAAATGGAAATTCCACCTTTTAAAATATTCTTTTAAAGATTTCCCAACACTGGAAATCCCAGGTTCTTCTGCAAAGCAGAAAATTTATCTGCCTGAGATACTGAGCTATCTAACTTGAACACAATAATGTGAACATGGAAGGTATTCAATGAATATTCCCTTCTTCCTCTTATGAAAGTAGTCTATTTTACATTGTTCAAGTTAACATGAAGCATTTTTGCTCCACACATTTCTTTAGTTCTTTCTCTGAACTAAAAACCCTTCAAGGGACAAGAATTCTTCATCACTTGGCAGAGTATTTAGCACTGGAATTAATGTATGGTTGAACGAACCACTGTCTCAATGGAAGTTTCTCCTCTAGTTTTTTTTCTTATATAAAACATCCTGCCTTGCTTATAGCCCAAACTGCACTATTTACCACCACAAGAGGATCTGGACTATTTCAGGATTAAGTAACCCTTTCACTGTGCCTAAATGCAACCACACCATTTGTACTGTGACAAGATGACTCCCTCATGACCTATGAAGTTGTTGTCCACAGTGGGTATGACATCCTATGACTCTCTACTCTGGGTGTTCCATCTGGCCCTGTAAAAGTGCCCTGATTTCTCAGTTGAGAGAAGGTCAGTTATCCTTTCAGACCACATTCGGTAAAGCATTTAAAAAAATTTTTTTTGAAATAATTATATGTTCACAAGAAATTGCAAAAATGTACAGAAGAGATCCCATCTACTCTTCACCATATTCATCCAATTCACCAAACTACTGTGCAATCTGGCAGAAAAACTTTCATCAATCTATTCATGTGAAGGAATGGGAACTAGAGTGACCAACATACTTGGTTTGCCCGGAACTGAGGGGGTTCCCAGAGCATGGGACTTTCAGTCTTAAAACAAGTCCCAGGCAAATTGGGACGAGTTAGTCACCTGAAAAAATATTCATATTAAACTGCTAAGCACTATTTGGAGGGGTATATCCGCACTGCCCCTTTTGCGACTCCTCTAGAATTGGTTTCCCTCACCCCCACTACCCTCTCTGGCTATTTCATTTCTCCTGCTTAAAGACTCTCACCTCCTGCTACTCGTATTTGTCTTTCCTCCAGAGCTCTGTTTGAGAGCTATCCCCTCATGTTTTCCTGAATTCCCCGTTAGCTATCAAAATTCATATTTTCTCAAGTCACACTGCTGATCTCGACAAGATATTGAGAGAAAAGTCTTTCATTCCAGTGCAGTGAAAAGACTCCTGTCTAGTGCTCTTGGACAAGGAGCAAGAGGCAAGATTCACATCCCTCTCCTGCCACCAGTTGGCTGGGTAACTTTGCAAATCATCTCCAAACCCTAGGCATCTTATTCCAAAAGGAAGGGAATTGGTGGAAAGTAAACTTTCTCACCAGATCTTAACTACTGATATTTGGGGCCAATTATTCATTGTCGTGGGGTTGGTCCTATGCACTGTAGGATGTTTAACGGCGTCCCTGGGCTCTACTTACTGAATTCCAGGAGCACCCCTAAGCTGTGACCACCAAACATTTCTCCGGACATAACAAACATCTCCTGGGGGTAAAATCACCCTCGGTTGAGAACAGGTCTAAAATACTTCTAACGTCACTTCCGGTTCCAAAAACATTTGATATAAATTAGTCCCAGTAAATTATGATGGGTTAATAGTTTCCCCTCACCTTCCTAAGAATATTTGCATTTTCAAAGTATTACCCATTTGGAAAAAAAGTCCAGAAGCATCTTCACTGAAATAATCAAAGTAGCTCTATCTTGTGGTTGTAGAGATTTACTCCCCCCCACCCCGCCTTTCTCTCCCACCCTCTTCTGCTCTTATTCTTATTCTTCCTCTTCGTTTTGGAGGGTTAATATCATGGTCATCTACTATCTGAGTTATTTTTTCTTAAACTGGATGTTTTTCAGTCCAAATGAAATTGGTCAGTAGGTTTCCAAGCCAGAAGGAGGGAGCCTGGGTTTAGACAGGAGAGATTATAGTAGAAACAGGCCCTCACTAACTCACATTGTGTTCTGCTTGCTATTAGATCTTTTCATGTAGTTGTATTTACTTTGACATTTTTATGCTGTATTTATCCCAGTCAGATTGTCTGGCGAGCACAGGGTGTCTTCAAAATACTTTTCACACTGAGCACATCCCCCCAGTTCAGGGTACCTCAGCTTGAACTAACAAAACCTCATCAACTCTCACCTCCCAGAAGCACAGTCAACCAAAAACCATGATCTTCTGACACAGGGCCCATCTGGCTGAGAGGGAGTCCTAGAGGAAGGACTTCTTAGAAAAATCTAAAATACTTCCAAAATCTTATGGATTATCCACTTTATACAAACATGTCAAAATTTGATTGCACCATATGACATTGTTGATAGTTGGCCTTTCTGACCTACAAAACCTACAATTTCCTATGGTTTTCCCCTGATTATATTCAGAAACTGTCAAGTAGGTGAAGGATCGCACCATGGGCACTTCCTTAATATGGGATGTGGGTGGAAGGCTTACAGGGAGAAAAGGTAGGAGCTCTGGTCTCTATGGTGGTGGGGCACCACTGGGGATGATGGCGACCCTACCGCTAACCCGATCCATGATGTCACTGAGAGCAAAAGCCTGCAAATTGTGGCTCTGCCCTGTGCCGTGTGTAAGATACTGGAGGGTAAGAACCACCTGCTGTGACGCCACGTCTGTATGCCCCACTCTGTGTCTTACACACTGAACTGCATATAGGAGGGACCCAACAGTCATTGCTGAATGGCTAGGTGAGTGGGACTATCTATCCATCCTATGGTCAAATGATTTATTCTGACCTTCATTCATTCATGGATTCCTTCCTCCAAGGTGTCTTTATCACCTAGTATTTGCAAAGAAAAATGTTAGATAATGTGGCTTATTCAATACTTCTGTCCAGCTCTCAAGATATTTCGAGCCTATGCAAATTGGGCCTAAGGAAGTGGTTTCAACACTAAAATCCAAGTGCAATGTGGTTCCATGTGAATGACTTTATCATTGAAATAAGTGAACTGGGGGAATTCCCTTGAAGCTACGTTCATGACCCCAGTCTCTCTGCAAATGACAGTACCCAGTTAAAGTGAAGGGAAAAGCCTACTTGGAAGAAAAAATATGTTTACTTCATTAATGACTAAATTTTCTCATGCTCAACAACTCATTTTTGGATTCTCAAAAACCACGAGTTTGCCCCTATTGTCAAAAATACACATTAGCTGGCAAATGCTCCCAAAATATTCCAACATGCCAAAGTCAGACTAAAACAATGAGGGGAACTAATTCTAAATCTTTTGGATTACTTTGGGGGTCCTTCCCCTTTTACTGCACTTATGGTTTAGAAGCAGAATTGACTTGGATCAGATCCCTCCACAGGTGGGAAGCCAATTAGATTCATTCCAAATGATTAAAGCTACTGGCTCTGATTAAGGTCGGTAGAATAAATAAATAGCTACTCAAGAGGAGGCTGTTCTTCCATTTTCTATAGGAATTTCAACAAATTTCTTCAAGTCTGAAAACCTCATATTTTGATCATTTTCCTATTTTGTCCTGACATTTGCATTTCTAATAGCTTCTAACATAGCTTTTGACCCGTGTTAAATGACTGGCAACAATTTGGCAAGACCATTCCCAGGAGGCCCAGCTACCTATCAGCAGCACATGGCCCTGCTCCCCAGAACTCTCTGACTCTCTTGGCGTGATAGAAACCCCCTAACTTTAGCCTAGTTCCACTCTCCTCCCAAGAGAACCTGGTCCCTCATCTTGATTTTGCAAGCTCATCTTTAGGCATCCGAGATGTCTGGAGAAAGAGAAGACCCCTGGAGGACAGAAGGAGCTCCAGTAGAAGGCAAGGGTCAATAGGAGTCGGAGGACCTGGGTCCACATCCCACTTTTCCACCTCCTGTGCTACCTAGAGCCAGCCCGCTCCCACAGCCCATCCACAAATCACAGACCTCACTTAGATGACCCTGAAGTTGCTTCAAGTTTTAGTTCTCCACAATTCTGTGGCCAGTGATGAAAAAAAAAATGCCTCTTTTCTTCTGCTCTCTCTACTTCCCCGCCTTCCTTCTCCCAATCGCCCTCTCTCTCTCTCTCTCTCTCTTTCTTTCTTCCATAGGGCTCACTAAAAGCTGGCAAATGCTTCCCAGCAGCCAAATAGAAGTCATTACCAGAAGCACTGTAGCTAAACAGAGGGAAATGTTTAGGTAAGCATTATAATGGGCATGGAAATAAAGAGACCACAATTCAAAGCATAAGTCATCATAGATGAGAATGCACATGTTTGGGGCTAGGTTTATGAGAAATGAACGAGATGATGCTGGGCTGGCGAATCCCGGGCCTGGTGTTTTCTTAATGCCAGGAGTGATTTATTTTCTGGTAAACAGTTTTGCTCAAGTAGGGCATCCAATTACTACAAACCTTGTTTGGTATAAAAACTAACTGCATAGAAAAATATTGCCTTTGCAAGGTTTAACTGGTTGTTAATCCAAACATGTGGCGGAGCCCAAATTCCAGGGCTCAAAATATCCTCCCGATTCTCAGCAGCATCTGACCGTCCAGAGGAGATCATAATCATCACTCTCAATGAGGCATGACTCAGAGGTAGCGTATGGAAAGAGGACATTTCCAGAAAAACCATGGTATGGAAACCAAGCCCGCTGGGGGAGGCAAGGCCTCCCTTAGGTAGACGTTCTGCTCAGCTCCTTTGAAGTATGAGGTTGGGCTGTTCTGGGAAGAAGAAAAAAAAAACCTTTTTAAAATCCCGCTTTCCACACAAATCTCTTCACATACAGCTCTGTTCCCGGGGATGTTTCATCACCTTAAAAAATATATTTAAAACAGACACAAGTTAAGAGTATCCTTTCGAAGTGAAGCAAAGCTCTAGGCTTTTATTTTTTTTAAAAACAACAAAAAAAATTAAATTGCCTTCTTCACATTCTCTGGGTTTGCCTCTCAGCATCCATGAGACCTAATTATCATACTTTAAATATTTTGTTTTTAAGTAAAGAAAGCTTGAAAGCTCTCAAGAGAGGAAGAAAAATGGGAGCAAAAGAGAGGAGGGAGAGAGAGAAATCTGGTCGTCAAGAAAATTGAGCTTCTCCATCAAAAAACGTTTTAAAAAGAGAAAAAGAGGAGATACGTTTAATATCCGGATCGTCCCCTTTCCCACCTCTCTGGTCTGTGGGGCTTCCCACTAGGCGAACAGTTCTCAGTGGCCTCTGTGAGGTGCCCAGTGACGGCATCTCCCCAGCGCTGCACGTGCCCCACCGGCCTGTAGGTCCTGGGGGATTTGTTTCAAATACTTGCCCTATTTCAAGGTGGCAGTTGGCAGTCAGAAGGATCATAAATGACTCTGGAGCCATTGGAGTGGAAAGGAACATGAAGTGTCAGCTTACCCCAGCACACAGACAAGAAGCTTTGCCACAAGGCCCCAGGCTCCTGGCTCCTGTACTGGGCTCCCGGCCGCAGGCCGTTCACGCCACTCAGAGTCATGGCGACAGGGAGGGTGGTGGGGGGGACTTGGCCTGCAGACCCCCTCAGCTCAGCCTGGCCTCGCTGTCTCGCTAGCAGGCAGATAACCAACCCATTCCACCGCGCAGGTCCACACAAATCACCTTCTTTGCAGACTTCCCAAGATGGGGTTTCATAATCTTCCTTCAACGTTTTCTAACCCTCCACCAGGCCCTGCCTCTTCAGCTCTAACCTTGATCTCCACCCCTGATGCAATCCCAACCCCTGGGGTTTTTTCTGTCTTCACTAGAAATAAAAAACAGCTGGACACCTTCCTAATACTAACCCTCCAGAAACTGGGATACCATGATTAAATCAGCCAGGTCCTTGTCTTTTCCAGGTTAAGTGATGCCCATGCCCTCAGCCTTCCCTCCTACCTGCAGATTTCCAGCCCTTATTTTCATGACTCGTTCTGTCACTCAGATGGTCAAGGCCTGAACTAGATATTGTATGAGGATTTGACTAATACTGTGTATGTGTGTGTGTGTCTGTGTGTGTGGAGGAGGGAAGTTTGGCTTCCAACTTAAGTTTTTACTTTTTTTTGTTGTTGTAGTTGTGAAAGACATCAAAAACAGTTTGTATAGCATATGTGCATAGTTTAAAAAACAAAACGAAATGAGAACTCAGGCACCCCATGCCAGTTTTTTTTTTTTTTTCTGTTAACACTGACGTTGTGTTTGATTTCACTTTATTTGAGAGGAGGCAGAGGGTCATTTCGGCACTGATCACATTTTATTTTATTTATTTATTTGTAAAGATTTTATTTATTTGAGAAAGAGTGTGAGAGAGCATGAGCTGGGGGAGAGGCAGATGGAGGGGAGAAGCAGGGTGCCTGCTAAGCAGAGAGCCTGATGCGGGGCTGGATCCCAGGACCCTGAGATCATGACCTGAGCCGAAGGCAGAGGCTTAACCGACTGAGCCACCCAGATGTCCCATATTTTAAATTTCATTTACATTTACGTCGCACAGACTACATTTTAAACCAATGACGCTCTTCTCACTCTCACGCACATGCTTGTTATGGAGCCTCTTTTAAGCCTGACAATATTTAGCTGAGGCATTAAAAGTTTTATAAGATGGGGCTGCCTGGGTGGCTCAGTGGGTTAAGCCTCTGCCTTCAGCTCAGGTCATGTCTCAGGGTCCTGGGATCGAGTCCTGCATCGGACTCTCTGCTAGGCAGGGAGCCTGCTTCCTCCTCCCTCTCTCTCTCTCTCTGCCTGCCCCTCTGCCTACTTGTGATCTCTCTCTGTCAAATAAATAAAATCTTGAAAAAAAAAAGTTTTATAAGATGGCCCACTCTAAAAAAGCTGAACCGCAATCAAAAAAGTCTTCAAATGGGGAATGTTTTCAATGAGCCAAGTTTACGAACAGTCGAGTTCTCGATTATTGAAATATTCATGTCTGAACTGAAAATACAATGTTTTCATCAGGAAATGTCAGGAAACAGACTATTTCATCATGTTTCTATCAAACAATATTTGACGGTATCATTTCCATCTTCCAAACAAACTGCCAAGAGTCAGATGTGTCTCGCATGAAAGATTCAGGCCACCGTAGATTTATTTTTGTGAATTTTCTACTTCCCGTCAGTCAAAAAGATGGCACTCTGGGAAAGCGCTTGAGATGAAGCCACGTCAATAGACCACTGTCATCTTGAATATTGTAGGTGAAAAAAAATGTGCTAATGAGGTACCGTTTTATTATGCCCCTCGTTCATGCTCAACCTGAATCTCTGCTTGAGTCAAAGGCCCGGCATTTTCCTGGACTTGAAGCCACAACTTTCAGTTGGGCCCACAGGGAGGGAGGCACAGCTGCTTGTTCTCAGGAGGCAGCCGTCTGCGCCTCTCCCCTGCACAGGTGGCCTGTCTCCTTGACACGAAGGAGCCTCACTTCTACTTCTTCCAGAGCTCTCTGTTGCCAACTTTTCATGTCCTAGAAAAGAATCCGAGGTAAAAGCTGTGTTCTCACCACCCTAGTATCTTTTCCTCTCAAGCAGACTGAGGCATTTTTTTGCTTGTTATTTTGTTTTGTTTACCGCTCCTGCCAGCTGGTTGCCTAGTGTGGCTGAGACTGCATCGAACTTGTTTTCTGTTTCCAGGTCCTTCTCTCAGGACTTGATCAAGGTTTGTGACTTGGTAACAAACTTATTTTTGTTTAAGACTCAAAACTTGAAGTTGCTTTTTTTTTTTTTAAGATTTTATTTATTTGACAGGGAGGGAGAAAGAACAGAAGCAGGGGGAGGGGCAGAGGAAGAGGGAAAAGCAGGTTCCCCACTGAGCAGAGAGCCTGGATGAGGGGCTTGATCCCAGGACCCCGGGACCATGACCTGAGTTGAAGGCAGACACTTAACTGAAGTTGAAGTTGATTTTGAACACAGACCTCAGCTGGCTTCATCACATGAGCCCAAGAAGGTGTGTGGAGAGGCTGGATTCCTGCATCTGGCCTCTGTATTCAATACCAACTCTTTCCCTTGGCTTCGGGTACAATATTTTTAAACCCTCTCCACCCATGCCTCCTGAGAATTTATAAAGACTGTTCCCTTGCATTTTTCCCCCTAGCTAATGCCCACATTTTATTCTAGCTCCCCTTGTTAAAACTGAGAAACATGCAGGATCTTTATGTTTCTCTTTGGTAATGACTTCCCTGTGGACACTTCTTACGGGGGTTTCTCTCCACCTGTCAGAACCAAAGCCAGACTATTTCCTCTCTGTACAGCTGGTTCCAGGCTCCAAAACAAGGCTGGAACCAGCCAGCAGGCTCTGTATAGGATCCAAGACAGAGGTGGGCTACCTGTCTTGGAAAAGGGAAGCTTGGCCATCAGACCCCCCTACCTGATACCATCCTGGAGTTTCGAATTGGCCTTTTTAACATGAAAAGGGGTTGGTAGGGTGGGGGAAATGGAGAGAAAAAATAACACAGCAAAACTGATCTCAGCACTACCCGTGGAGTCATTAATGTGGTTTCTAGCAAACTGCTCATAAAATTCATGGCAGCAGCTAATTGCTACCATGTTCTTCCTCATATACTCTCATATTAAATTTGAAAGAAAGAAAGAAAAGCCCTTTCAAAGCCATATTAATCCATGCACAGCCGTGGAATGCGTGATCTAAAGTGAGCCTTTCCCATCACCACAGCTATGTGGGCTGGCTGTCAAACGGTGGATTTCATGTCACTCACAATACAATGAACAATGCCTTTGCCAGCCACGGGCTCTGCCTGGGCCCAGCTCCCTCGGACCCCTCCAGCACGAGCAGGCACGGAACGCCATGTGAGCTCACACATGCGAGTGTCGGCACGTGTGCATGAGTGTGCATACCGGCCTCCGAACCCTCTCGAGGGAATTCAGGCTAAATCTTGGCATGCATCTTTTTGCCTCCACCCCCCACACACGTTTGCTTTCAAGTTCTCAGCAGAAGAGGGGTGGCCTGGGGCCAAGCTCTCGCTGCCGCCTTACCCTCATGAAGACGTTTCCCTGCATATGCCCTGTGCTAAGGAGACCCGCTTTGCCTTGAGGCAGCTCTTGCAAGGATTTAAAGAACCACAAACTCAACAAGCCCATCATACTTTCTGAAATTCTCACTAGTAGAAGGCTCCTATTGGAATTAATTACTGTAAGCACTCGACGGAGCGGAGCTGCCCCTCAGCCTGTGGGCGCCCTCGCAGGTCTCAGTTGCTATGGTCAGCTTCCGTTTTGACTGGCCGTGGTGTCCATCCTGATTGGGTGTAGCATCCATTCAATTGGCCTTGATGTTTCTTCTGATCGTTACAGTTAGCATCAAGCTTATCGTTACATATTGTAAATGTGTTAGATGCAATACATGGAGACGAGTAACTAACATGTTCAGATAATATTTCAGAATAACTGGATGACAGCTAGCCAAAGGCGTGGCTGGGTCTGCAATGAGCAGTTCATCTGAAAATTTCCTGCTGTTGTCTAGGACCCTCTCCCAGGTGTGTCAGAGATGTCATCGAAAAATAGCTCAAGGTTTATTTTCCCAATCCTGCCTGAGCAGGAAAGCTAAAGAGGGCTAATGGCAGTCTTCCTGGTGGGGAAAGATGGGGTCCACAGCATCTTACAGGTGACAACTTTATCTCTCCTTCCTGCCCTAGCCTCACGTTCTGTAAGACCTGAACATTTTCCATTACCACCCGGAACCCATTCTGGCCCCATCTCAGCCCTAATCAAGCCAGGAGGTAAATTAGAAGCCCTGTGCCAATTAATGGGCATGTTTGGAATTTGTTTGGAATTAGTCATGTAAACTGATGGTTTGTAGGAATGAGGTGAGAATTCCGTGTGCCACCCCCACTCCAAGCCTCTGGCATTAGCCACATTCTCTCAGTCATTAATCCTCCATATCCCATTAATTTCATGGTCACGAATGCCCAGCTCTGAACCACAGCCCTTTCACACGAATCTCTACCCTCACATAACATTAGTGACACCCTGTGACCCCTAGAAGTAGCTCAAAGTTTCCCCTCTTCTCCAGGTGACTTCCCCAATCTCCTCACCTCTCTCCCATGTCCAACAGAAACAGTTCTGAAATCATGGGGTCAGGACAATGTTATATCTCAGTCCCAGGCAATGAAGTTATGGCTGGGAGGAGATTCCAAGGCTGTGAACGTGGCCAAGGTTTTCTTTCTCCTGGGTTCTTTTTTTGGTATGCATCCTCACTACCAGATTGGTGAGAGTAAAACCATATACAGGCCCATGGGTAAGAGGCCCAAGAGATCTGACTTTAGGTCTTGGATTGGAGGAGAAAGATGGGGTCATTACTCTTTACATCCTTGGGGATGATACCAGATAAGAGATGGGGCCAAAGCCCCATAGAAATTCGAGTTAGAAATAAAGCATGTTCCCTTGGCACCTGTACCTCAGGAACTTTTGGCAATAGTAAGCAGCAGGTCAAGTACAAGGATTTCATGATCTTGGACAAATTCATTTCCAGACACATAGCTCTAGCCAGGCCTCTTTCTCTAGATTCAGGGGTATTATTCACCATCAGCTGGGGCTCTGCTTCTGAGGGACAGAAGTTCTTGGATGCATGAGGCACCTGCCCTCCACACAGAACCTTATCTCTTCCAAGTACTCTCGCTGCTGAGCCCCTCCCACCCTCGGATGTTTTCATCAACAGGCATTCAACTCGAGCTCAGGCATAGACACTGTAAGACACTCAGCCGTCCCCTTGGGGGCCAGTCCTAGAACTGCCTTTACGCCTCCCGACATGCTCCCCTCTCCTGCCGCCCTATCTTAGAAGGCTGAGATTGCCTCACAGCCGTGACAGTAGACGTAATTGATGTATGTTCACAAGTGGGATTGTTGTCCACGAATCGTGAACAGGACTGTGTCTCTGTGATTATGTCAGGGGAAAGTAGCAAAACATGAGAAAGTTTTTATACAAATTAAATTTTCAGTGGATTGGAATTCAGGCAATAGCACTTATTAAAGTCTGTTGAGAGATTTGCTGTCCTCCCTGAAGATTTTAGATTGTCTGCTTTTGAGAAAGAACTATTCTCATAAATAATACAGCCCAAGTGACCCAAGGTCTACAACCTTCTACAAACTTGTCTAATATTCAAGTAAAATAACTCAGGCCTCTATCCTCTGTAACTGTGGGGAATTCATTGACTCTCAAGTATTTCTCAGGATTTCTATAAGGTATTTACAATATTCTGGGGTTTGCTTAAACCCAAGAGCCCTAACCTGTTGTTTCTGGTTTCTCCCCAGTCATCTCTGATTTCAGTCTGTGTTCTTATCTACACCACTGTTCCCAAGTGCAGAGCAGCCTCCTTTTATTCCCCAAAGCAAACCCAATATTGCCTTGTGTGGAAGACACTTTGACCATTTGGAGTTAATGTAGGGGGATTACAACAGAAGACAGGATACAGCGAAAACTGGATATTGTTGAATATAATTGGAGATTAGATACTGATGTTAATGAAGTTGATTTTCTAAGCCCTTCATGAGGGCTTGAATGGCCACCACATGGCCTCAGGTCTTTCACAAATCAGAGTTCCTCTCTTACCACATTTCTCCACCAAACTTCTGCCTGCCACCACTTCCCTTTTCCCAATGGCGAGCCTTTGGGCTAGCCCAAAGGACACTAAAATTTTTATAAAAAATACGCAAAGCTATTTATGCCTCCTTTTAATTCAAATGCATCATGTAAATAAATCATGATATATACTCAAACCTTTATTAACCTTCATTGTTTTCTTCATTGAATGAATGATTGATTATTTAATCAAAACCTTCATTGTTTTCTTTAAAAAAAAAAGTACAACTCTATTCTTAATAGCAGTTCTGTCTACCTTCTAGGAAGTGGCATGATTATAACTTTGAAAAGCAGCACCTTTCTTTCTTTGGTTCCACCCTGATAGGTTAATCCGAGGATTTATTCCAATCACTCTGGAGGGTTTTTAGTGTTTTTAGTTTTCTTAAACATTTCCAGGTGGAATTTAAAGGTGTCCCTGGCTGGAAGAGAAAGGGCAGACCATACTTGCAAACTAAGATGGCCTTTTGTTTGCTGCATGAATGAACAGACGTTAAGGTGATACAGACTATGCTGTCCCAGGTGTCCCCAAGTCTCAGTGGAGTGAGTCTTCAAACTGGAATGTGGAAAAAGAGGCTGAGTAACGCAAGTCAGGAGATAGCTCTCTTAGAATTCGGAAGCCTGCTGCTGACAGACTGCCGGCGAAAATGTGTGCGATGGCATCAGGCCAGGAGGAAGGGTGAGGAGGCTGTGGTCAGCTGAACGTGTGGAGGGTGCCACCCAGATGTTAGTGATGGGACATGCCAGGAGCAGAGCATCTGGCCAGCGCTAGAATTTGAAGGCATTATTTCATGGCCTTGAGGGTTAGGCAGGAAACCTATCTCATGGAGGTGGGAATATATCAAAAAGGACTGGAGAAGCAGTGATTGTTGAGATGGAAAATTCTCTATTGTTCTCAAGTGAGGGAAAAGGGGGCAATGCTTCAATTCTGCCAAACAGTTTATTCGGGGGGTTTATTTGTTTTTAAATATAAAATAAAATGAATATACCCATAGAGGGTACTGATTCCTGTACCCCTTTTTAATAGTGGGGGCCTAGCGTAACTAAAGAAAACTAACAGTTGGTTTGACATTGACATGAAGTAATGTTTGAGAACTTTATTATCCATTTGAAGACAAGGAATCACAGAGAGGTACTGTCTTAAGGCTGTCACAAGTGTGTGCAATCTGACTAATTCAGATCTCAAGAAATCCCCTCTCTTCACTCCAGACAACACAGTCTTCTTGTGGTTTCAGCCCCTTCCCAAAAGAACATTAGCACCATCCATATCAGAGTGCGAAGGTAAGTGGTACAGGGAAGGGGATAGTGGCAGAAGGCATGGGATCACCTTAGAGATATTTGGGTATCCTTGGGAGCACTTGGTGGCTTGTTAAAGTCCTCTTTAATTCCTATTTGTCTTGACTCTTGGGTTCTTATTTTCAGGTGAATCCTAAACCAAACAGATCTTACCTTTGACAAAAAGGATGACACAAAAGACCTAAGACACCAAGAGGAAGACCCTACTTTAATAGATAAGGAAAGCAAGCCAGCCGATGCATCACTCCATGCAAAAAGGCAGGAGGCCAAAGCGCAGCCAGTTCCTGGAACAGTTCTGAGTTCACGCTTGAGGGGGTTACATGGAAGCACCAAGCCTCCTTTCATTGGGCAGAAGTCAAGTGATATTACCACCTGGCTTAAAAAAAAAAAAAAAAAGCAATGCATTGAAATAAATCAGTATTCTTGCAGAGGAAGCTCTCAGAAGTGTATTTAAGAAATAGGGACAAAGATAAACATGAAATCAAGCATGTACATAGCTTGGATATATAAGTTAGTCTGAACTGGAAGAAGAGAGTCAGGGAGGTCAGGGTCCTGAAGGCGTGACTAGCTGTTCTGGTTTCCCAGGACATGGAACTTTGAATGCTAAGTCTGGGAGACTTCGAATAAATCAGAATAGTCACCCTGATCCATGGTGAGGGCCGCAAGGGACAACACTTGTGTCCACAGTGTCAGAAGAGATCTTTTTGTAGCAGGCACAGACTAACTACTCAGAGAGAGGTCTAGGGACTGGTTTCAGTGCTGTGTATTTGAAGGATGGTATAATGAAAGCAGAGCTCTCTGACTCCTGCCTTGCTTTTTTCTGTCTGGGAAGAAGAATGATCTTTAGGCCATGAAGAATAAACTCAAAATTGGTTAAGGGTCCACCAAGGCTGAAGACAAATGTAGAGCTAATAAGTGCTGGTCCAGCTGCTCTAAATGAAATCAGGAGTGCTAGTCCAGGAACTTCCAACCCGAGGGAAATGGCAAAAAGCTACCAAACCCATATGGACAATATTTCGAGAAGAATTTTCAAACTTGAGTGTGCTTGATGTCTTCCAGGGAAGCCTGTTAAAGATGCAGATTCCTGGGTCCCCCCACCTTTAGGTAGTCTTATTTGTTATGTCTCAAAGATGGGAATTGACATTTTTTATTAACGCCCCAAGTCATTCTCCTAAAGGTGAACCTTCCATGGTCCTGCTCTTTGCAAAACATTTTTTTTTTCCTTTTAAGAGAGCATTGATGAACCACCAATGGGTGAGCAAACAACTGGTCAACACCAGTTGGTGAATAAACAAAGAGAACAGATTAGAGATTGAAAAGGAACAGTAGATAAATGGATGCGTATATGTATGGAGGAGGCACATAGACATTTTTTTAAAATTTTTATGTATTTTTTAAAAAATTTCTTTTTAGTGTTCCAGAATTCATTGTTTATGCACCACACCCAGTGCTCCATGCAATACGTGCCCTCCATAATACCTGCCACCAGGCTTACCCATCCCCCCACTCCCTCCAAACCCCTCCAAAACCCTCAGTTTGTTCCTCAGAGTCCACAGTCTCTCATGGTTGGTCTCCCCCTCCAATTCCCCCAACTCCCTTCTCCTCTCCATCATAGACATAGACATGCTTTAATTTTCAAATAAGGTGTGTCTAATATGGATTTCATGAAATACAAAATATGGCCCAATGACCCACTTGCTAGGTCTTATCAGATCCCCACAGGATGGACAATGCAGCTGGTGGTGGCAGGGGCCACATGTGGTCCTCTGGCATCCAGACTCTCTACAGACCTTTGGGCTGAGCGCTATTCTGAATCATCTCTCTCGAGTCAGTGCCTCCACCCAAAAGAACGAGCTTCAAGGTAAAAATCGAAGATGTCCCAGCAAACCGCAGCATGATATATGTCACTTGGGTATATTTTTGTCATCAGTGGGCTAGACAGCGGCAGGTATGCAAATCAGAGTCCTGGAAACCACACCACTAAAAAATGCCTCAGTTAAAACCTCGCTGCCACCCAGACAGCCTATATTCTAATAATGGCATTTCCTTCCTATCTGGTTGCTAATTCTCTGAGATGCAAACAGAGAAGAAATGAGAAAGAGAAGACCCGCCAACTAGCTCTGTAGAAAAATTCCTGTCTGATTAAGATTTTTATCTCTCCTTAACTTTGGTTCCCGAAATAATAACCAACATGTGCATAGCACTTTATTCCTTAAGGAAGTCCTTTCATGTATATTACTATCTCATTTCATCCTCCCACCAGCCCTTGAGAAGTAGGTAGAACAAATGATTTAATGACATCTGGGCCCTCCAGGCTAAAAAGGGGCAGGGTGCAAATAATCTGAGTTGGGGCTTAAACTCGGCTTCTGATTGCAAACCTGAAACCGTTATTGCTCTGAACCGGACAATCGTCTCCTTAAATCCTTTGTGGAAAAAGAGGCGGTGCAAATTACTTAACAAGCTAATGCCTCCACTGAAGGAAAAAATGGCTCAAACAGTTGTGGCTGCTCTCCTGATCACTGTTATATTTGTGTTTGCTTTTTCTTAAAATTAGCTTATGTTCCTGAGTGGTAGATGCCAACACCTATCTACAGAGAATTACAGTTTGCGCTGGAAGGAAGCTCCCTCTTGGACATCTTGCAAGACCCAGCAAGGAACCTGATGGAAATTGAGCCTGTCATTAATGAGACAGGGCAATTTGGCTCGGAGAAAACCATCTCCTAAAATGACTGTGTCAGCAACCTCATTGTGCTCCCCGCTGAAACAGAGCAGGGACAAGGTCCTAGAGGGCAGGGGCCGCGTGATGAAATATTGATCTGCTCCACGGTGCCCAGCATGGTGTCATGAGCAAAGTGGGTGCCCAGGAATGTCTGTGGAACAGACAGTTCCAGATGGCTACACGCTTTGTTGGATAGAAAGGTGTGCAGAGAACAGAGCCAAAAAATAATTCAAATCTAGGATTTTGATCCCAGCTCCAGCCTGGCTGTTTTTTTCTCATGGGTGAAGCTGTGTAATGAAGAAGAGGACAAGCCAAGCATCTTATTTCTCAATAATTTATACAAAATCCACCCGAGGAGGGCGGGCAAGGGAAGCAATGAGACCAGCATAGGTGTGTTAACAACGGAGGGGAAGCAGTCCAAGTTCAAAACTGAGAATACTAGCTGGGAGAAAGAGCAGTTTAGATCACTTCCCTTTGTAAAATGATCCCTCTGGCTAACATGAGGTTGGCTGTATGCGGAAGGGTTAAATGCATTACCAGCTGGCAAATGACCTTCTTGAGAGAGAAAGGGGAAGCAAGAGGCCAACCCTTTCAGAAGTAACTTGTTTAATAAAAATAATCTCCCCCTCGCATTTCTGACACCACCAGGCAGTCACACCATCCTGCCTCGGGTCACTAGATGTGGCTCTGTGAAGTTAGAGGAAATTATAGAAATCCATCATGGCTGAGTTTTCCAAACTGGTTATTATTCGCCGCGTTTTATCTTCCAAACAGTCTCTAGATTTAATTGCTTGGTTGTAATGAATTAACCTCTGAGGTCCACAGTAGCATTTATATTGTGTTCAAAGGGAAAGATGCAGGTTCTGAGCCCTGTTCCTGGAATATACTCTATCAGACCGAGGCATCTTGCTCAGTCCTGGGGAACTCTGGTAGACACTTGTGGCAGGAGAGCCCCTGGATGTCCAGGCAAGGAGACACACAAAGAGACTCCCCTCACCAGAAGGAATCAATGCACACCCTCCATGCTGATCTTAAGAAGGAAGAGGAGTAAGCAATGACCATGAGGACTGTCACTCTGCAAACAGATGTTAAAAGCACTGGTTTTAGAGGAGCTCAAACCTAGGTCTTACTGTCCTGCCTTGTTTATCTCTCTGTCTCCTCTGGACCATTCCTATCAACGAGTAAACAAGCTCTACCATCACTCGTCTGCCAAAAAGGCTTCTCTTGGCCCCCATATCTTGGCTATTCCTTAAAAACAAATTTTTAAAAAACTTTTATTGATTTATTTGACAGACAGAGAGCACAAGCGGGGGAGCTACAGAGGGAAAGGGAGAAGCAGGCTTCCACATTAAGCAGGGAGTCTGATGTGGGACTTGATCCCAGGACTCTGAGATCATGACCTGAGCCGAACGCAGATGCTTAACCCGCTGAGCCACCCGGGTGCCCCAAAAACAAATTTCTTAAAAGCATTTAAAAAGTTCCCCTCCTCTACTCAAACTTTTCTTATCAGTTACCATCAACCTTCCCCATCGAGCCAGATTTAACAGACAATTTTGTGGCTTCATTCTCATCACCTTTGTAGCAGCATCTGATGCTGGGGATTGCTCCCACCTTCCTAAGACAGTTTCCTCCTAGATTCTGGGAAGACCACACTTCCCTGGTGTTCCTCCCACCCCCATGGCCACTCCTTCTCAACCCCCTTTGCCAGTTCCTCTTCTCTATATACTTATCAGTAATGAGCCCTCTTCTCATTTCTCTTGGTCTATCTTCTCTAGAAATTCTCATGTATCCCCGTGACCTTACATGCCATCTGTACACCAATGACTCTAAAATACACTTCTGGCTTCTTTTCTGAACTTCAGATTAGCATATTCATAGCTTCCCTGGCTCCAGTACAAATCCTTGGGTATTCACCATCTCAGAAAAGGAGTCCTGCCTTTCTCTTGCTTTCAACCCACTGGCTAGTCTTGTTGGTTCTACTTCCATGGCACATCTCAAATAAATCCACTTCTCTTCCACTCCGTTAGCATAATTTAGCTCAAGCCACCGACTTAGCACAGAGGCTCCCAACACTTGCTAAGGCTTCCATAGGAGCTCCCTTTTCATCCACTTGTCACACAATAGCTGTTGACCTCAAGGCAGGCTCACCCTCTTCTCTCCAATTACTCCAACTTTCCTGGTTTGCTTTCTGTTCCTAAAATACGCCATGCTCATTCCCACCCCACGGCCTTTGCACTTGCTCTTTTTGTTGCCTAGGATGCTCTTTCTTCTGATCTCCTGATCAGTGATAAGTTTGAGATGCCTGAGAGATGCCCAAGCAAAGAGTCCTGTATGCCCTTAGATGTGTGGTTGGAGTACAGAAGAGAAGTTGGGGTATTCTAGGTCTGCAGTAGATGCCTTGAGACTGGGGGTTGTCAACATAAATGGTATTTAAAATCATGAAAATGGAGCAAGTTGTCTAGGGAAAGAATATACAGGGTGGGAAGAGGACTAAGGTACTCCAGCATTTGGAGATAGTATGAAAGATCTAAGGGAGAGTGAGTAGGAATGACCAGAGAGAATAGGGAAAGCAGGCATCTAGGAAAAGGCCAAGAAAAGAGAGTCTTGGGATGCAGGGAGTGACCAGTTGTGTCAAGCACTACAGAGATGATCGGGAAAGATGTGCCTTTTGGCTTCAACACCATGGAGGCCCTATGTGGCTTTAGCAAGAGCAAATTTGAGCTAGTGGTAGAAGAAGACAGATTGGGGTTGGCTGATGGGGAAGTGCAGGCAGACCGTATAGACAACACTTCCAAGAAGCTTGACTATGATGGTAAAATGGGACAGGGTGGGAGCTAGTGAGGGTGATAGTATCAGAGGAGGGTTTTAGTATCAAAGGAGAGCCATTCATACAAGTGGGAAGCTAACAGAATGAGGCAGACAAGAGGAAAAAGTTGAAGATATAGAAGAGAAATGAGATTATTAGAAGAATAATGTCCTTGAGTCCCTAGGGACTGTTAGGTCTAGAGCATAATACAAGCTTCATGTATAATTTTAAATTTCCTAGTAACCACATTAGAAATTATAAAAGGGAAAGAAGTAAAATTAATTTCAATAATATATTTTGTTTCATACAGCATATTCAAAAAATTATCATTTCAATGCAATTATTAAAAAGATATTTTATATTCCTTTTTCATACTAAGTATTTTAAACTTAGAGTACACTTCAATTCAGACTAGATTCATTTCAAACACTCAATAGCATCTTGTGGCTGGTGGCTACCATATTGGATAGAGCAGGTCTTGAGCACAAGTAGAGGGATTGTTTGGCCTTTGCTGGAGTGAAAAAGTTTCCCCATTGAAAGACAGAAAGGACTCAGGGCATAGATGAAGGAGGGTTTGGAGATTTGATGGTAAATGAAGGGTTTGGAGATTTGGTGGAGATTTGAGAGAGAATGGAACAAATATCAAAGACCATTTCGTATAACCATTTCTACATTACTTAATCTTTCCATCAATATACCTCTTCTCCCTAGAAATTTCCTTTTACTTCCATACTACTTTGAGAAGCCAGTAGGTTTCTTGAGTCATGGAAGGTAAGTAGTTTTCACATTGAAAAGCCTCCCATAATAGCTAAACAAACCCCTTTTTAAACAATGTAGGGACTTTTTTTCATACATTCTCTTCTTATATGTTTGGAGAGACAAAGCAACACTCAGTGGTAAAGCAAGGGTAAGTTCGGTGTCCTAAGCCCAGTCTAGCCACTGACCCTTCCGCCTCTGGGCAGTTCACTTCAAAGATAGGGTCTAAGCAACAAGCATAAAAAAGAAAAAGAAACACTACAAAATAAATGCCCACATACACAATCAATAATAATAATAACAACAATGACAATAATACACATGGGACCAACCACAACCTCCTAGTGTTGGCAGTTGATGACCCCTCAAACCTATTTTTCATTCACATAAGCTTCAGCAAAACACCAAGTGTGATTTTGCCTAAGCCTTTTCCTCCTTTCCCTGCAAACCCACACGGACTTTGAGGTAAATCTAATCCACATGTTTCTGATTCATTTACACTTAACTCATCAAAATGTTGTTTTCTAACAGCTATTTGATGGCCAAGAAGTCTTTCTTAAAGCTCCTTTCTTAGAAAAAGGATGTTGTGGTTTGCCAAGAGAAAAAAAGCTGAGCCCCAAAAGATTTGAATTCAGCTTGAAACTCAGAAATCGTGAAGTTTGGACCAAATCTGTCCCAACGCTTTCTCATTATTCCCAACAACCTTTCTCCCCCGGGTAATTTTTCAACTCTCCCTTCACTGATGGACAGAGAGGGAAAGGTTTGGGCTGGGCAGTTGCTGGCCCAGGATCGAATTTTAGACCAGTCAAACTAGAAAATAGGATGCACTTGGAAAAGACAGTTTTCTGGCAACTCTTTCCCCCTGCCTTGGAATTCCGTTTACCTCCATGCTTTACAGTTTTCCTCTTGTCAGCTAAATGGCAGCTCCTTGACTCACCCAGGGCGCTTCCCCAGTTCACAAGCTTCTCCCACTAGGGTGGGGCTATTCAAGGCACCGTTTCTTTCTTCATGTCCCCTTTCTCAATGAAAGCTCTATGTCAAAGGGTACAGGAAAACAAAACTCCCAGAGTATGAAGAATTTCACGGCCCTGCAAAGAAACAGAAGATACATTAGGTCAGATGTTAGGCTGATAAACTCACCAACTCCCTTTAACTTAAGACTTTAATTAAAATGACCCTTGTGAGGGGGATTAAAAATAAACACTCATTCATGTGTTCAGTCTGGAATCCCATAAAATCTGCATGAATACGCTACTTCTGGTTTACTGTAGCTTCCTAAGACACCCTGCCCAGATGGATTTTATTCCTGTCACTTGGAATGAAGACAAATCTCATAGGTGTAGAGACTCTGATCTTCTTCCATGTTTGTTTCCCTCTGGGTGGCTTCCAGACATGGGCCATTGCATGCATGGTACAATGGCGTATGAATTCTCTCTGCTGAAGGAGCAAACTGTGTAGTCTGGCAGCATTAACTAGGGCACAATAAATGTCCAAAAATATATGTGTTGAATTAGTCTATATCAACAAGACACAATAGCTTTGTGGACCTAATCAAATAGAGAAGAGGAACGATATTCATAGTTTGCAAAGCAGAAGAAGAAAATGAAGGGGTACAAAGGGGAATGGAATGAAAAGGAACTCAGAGGGATGGTACCTAGTAACGTCATTTTGCAGGCAACTTCAGCCATTCAGTGAGTAATGCATGACCATTTCTAGAATGTTTTACCAAGATGACAATGGATAAGACAAGATAACTCAGACTTCGTGAAGTACACCAATATAGTACTATTCTGTTATTATCGATTTTAGTGTGTATAAGTGGAGTTTTCCCAAGAAGACCTGCCACTCTAACTGGAAAGAAGTTAGAAAAATGGAAGAAATGAGGGACACACTTTGGGCTAGAAGGTAGGTTTTCTTGTTTCTTTTGGAGACGAGTTCACTGGACCCAGACTCTAAAACTTAGATAGACTGGATCCTTTCTATTGGTGAAAATCAGCTGTCCCTGAGACAATGGAAGGAGCTAGTCACAATGACAACGTAGAAAAGTGGCCCATTTTTAGGCAGCCAGGAGGCAGGGCAGCCCGTATGAAGCCCTACAAGGTTCAAGAGGGTATGTCTGGATTTTCAGTAGTGCTAGTGAAGATTGAGAACAAGTTTCCATGTTCCAGCGAACTCGAGGTGAGCATCACCCCAACCTGCTAGTGCTACTGGGTCATCAACAGCAGATACCCTGGAGGAGAGAGCGGAGAGGCAATGTCAGAGTATTCTGCACTGAGCCAGAAGCAAGATGAGAAGATAACACTGGAGGGTTTTCTCAGAGCACAGCCTTCTGCCAGACTTTCAGAAGCATCTGAGGGATATTTGGAGATGGTTTGTGTCCTGAAAGTATATAGGCATGGACTCATTCTCAACAATTTGGACATTCAGAAAGCAGAACTTGGTTCTTTAAAAAGCCTGAGAACATATATAAGTGACACGAAGAGCGCCTTCCTGGGAGTCCCAGCCAGCTCCTTAGTTCCCTTGTTGGTGTCTTGGGCTTTAGAGGGATTCCTCCACCTTTAAAATCACCTTCTCTGCCTTCTTCTGCCATCATAGAATCGTTTCCTGAAGTAAAAGAGTCAACACTGAAGGTCAACTCGTGTTAAGAAATGTAAAGAAGGCAAAGCTTGTCTAACTCAACTGATACTCCTGGATATCCACAGAACCTCCAGCCTGGTGAGGGCAGCCATTACCTGAATTAAACAACCATCGGAGCTCTTATTCCATATCCAAGAGGAACCCAGCTACGTGGCTTGGTCTTCCCTCGGGGATGCTCCTCAGCTGCTCCCTCCCACTCTGACCAGCCCCTGACCCCCTACTCCCTATTTACTCATCATGGAGGTTGGTACAGATCTCTATACCCTTACTCTTCAGGGACAGAGAACCTTTCCACGTCCCCTTCAATAACAACCTAAAAAATTCAGTTGCTGCTCATTAACTGATGGGCTCATTTATATACGTAACAGGAAAATATTATTCGTTATCTGTCATTTCTGCCTCCCCCTCCACCTCTCCTCTAGAGAGTGAATCCTAGAAACTAGAGGATCTTTGGTAAACTGAGCCCCGCACTATCATTCTCAGAATAATGGGCTTTCAAGTATTGATGGCAATACGATCAAGGACAACATTTTCTGATCTTTTCTTACCATGACTCATAATAAGAAATGAGTTTTACGATGAAACTCCCCCCAACACACACACTTTTAAAATTTTTATTTCATTTTTTAAAAATAATTGGTCTCACCCACTAAATTGATTTCACAACCCACTCTTGGTTTATAACTAACCCACAGTTTGAAAAATATTGAGAAAGTGGGTTGGGGCAGGTGTGTGTGTGTGTGTGTGTGTGTGTGTGTGTGTGTGAGGGAGACTGAGACCGAGAGATAGAGAAAGAGAGAAAGAAGAGCTGAAAGAAAAGGAAGAAGAGTAGATCTGGGAGGTTCAGGAGAAGGGGAGAATGTATAGCCAAGAGTAACTTTGGGGAAGATCATAGAGGTTGAATACAGATTTTTATCGCCTGCCCTCTAATTTCCGGTAAAATCTGCATTCTTCAGGGATGCTCTGTGAATCAGCTTGGCAGGGTTACATACAAAGCACTGTAACCTGGTTCAAGACTGGCAGAGAACAAAGCCAGAGGAAGGCAGGAGCATATGGCCTGGGTGTCTTCAAAGGCCAACTATCCACATTTCATGGGATCCAATGCACTGGATGCTCGACAGAACTTAGAGAGGAATGGCAACTGTGTGGGATGGAAAGAAGGAAAGTTAGGGATCCAGGAGGCCCTCATCTAGGATGGCTTCTACTTGGCACAGACCCACAGATGCCAAAATATCATGCTGGGCCTCATCACCACCTGGAAAATGGAAGAATAAAGATTTGTAAGGTCCTGTCCCCCCCACCTTTTGAAGAGTCCTACATTGTATTCCTTATCTATAAGACATTTATAATCTTTGAGATCTTTATGGATCCAGTGGAGTTTCCCTTGTTTACCTCCTTTGAATGTCATGCCAAACTAAGCCTCGGTCTTGGAAGATCACCTCTGATACATGTGTAACTGGGCATGGCTCCTCCCCACATATACACATCCCCTTGTACACACACACACACACACAAGCACGCACACAAACTGTGAATGTGCTTCTGTCTCTCCAAGTCCATCCTACCTTGCTCTCTGACCCCAGAGACTTAATGCCTGCATAAACCCAACCAATGGACTCCTGGACCTTCTATTTCCCAAGAGGTCAGTGGGGAACCCTGATAGGGACCAAGACAGGGTGAGGAGAGTGGGCTCTGGATCCTTATTCTATTTAGTCTAGGTATCCTAGGAAGTTTATTTGCTCAGTTCCCTCCCTGTGAGGTTACCCTGGGCTGCCACGCCCATCATTCTCTCTCTCTCCCAGAAATCTCCTCCTTTTATCAGAAAGGTTCTGATAACCTTTCCTCACTTCTCTCCTCCCCCACTCAGCCTAGGGGTAGCAGTGGCTCCGCTGCTTCTGCTCGTGTGTGTGTGTGCCTCTAGATGTATTAAAATGTATTAGGGGAAATACCAGTTTAAGATGGGACCAAAGCTTGAATCATAGAATCTATCAATAAATCCTCAAGAAGATTTATAGATCCATATATTCCTTATGGTTATATGATTCACCTGATCAGTGTGTTACATTGAGCCTCTTTTCTGTAAAAAACAATATATGTACGTACTTAAGCACATACAGTCACAGACACACACACACACACACACTAAAGCCTATCCACAATGAAGACATATAATAATTTACGCTATATATATGTTTACATGTTATAAAGAGTTTTTTTAGGCTAATGGTGTTAAACAAGGGACAAGTAATTGGAAATTTAATTAATTAGGGTCATGCCTACATTTCTACTGATAATTAGAATCATATATTTGGAATAGTGATGATTCCTTAGTTTTAATCAAATTATACACTTACTTCTCAAACGTGTGTAAATATCTCGAATGTCTCATTAAGACAAAGAATCTTTTTCAGGCTAAGAAGTTCATCATAAAAATATAAACATAACTCTGAATAATGAACGAGCTACGAGATTATGAAAAACATATGGCCTGGGGCCTCTGTCTCCCTTTTCTTTCTTAGAAATTAGTCACAACACTTAGCTCAGAGCTGAGCACCTAACAGGTAATTGAAGAGTAGGCCTGACTGTTGACCAAGCCAAATGAAGCCAAGTTAACTATAGCTCATTCATGTACACACACACACACGAACACACACACACACACACGCAAATGGACACACACACATCTGTAGTCAGATTAATGCTTCATTTATTTGATATTATTGTTAGTACAGTTCCCAAATAAATAGAGCTCACCCCTTTAAAGTTATACATTTTAACTGAGATCACAAAATTTTCTTAAAGAAAATACACACTAACTTCTTAAACAAAAAATTCTCAACATAATATAAACTGTAAGCAATGAATCATGATGGTTCTAATTATAAGCATCAGTCATTTCACTAGGCCCTCAGATTCTGTTGAGGAACTTTTAGTCATCATCAGGGTATTTATTATTTTTAAACTGTATTCTAAACCCTGGAGGGGGTGAGGTCTCACCCCCTCCTACAACACCTTACATCTGGTGGCAACTTTTGCCCCCAGAATAAAACCTGAGCGTTGATCCCTGAAGACAATAGGTGTTCTGCCTGGGAAGGATCCAGGTGTGGGTTTGAGTCTGAGACCATTTTAAATTAAATCATCTGGTAACTCTAGCCATCATCCCCATTAGATTCCTAGAGAAACAAAAAGGCAGCTCCATCCAGGAGTAAAATATACTGAAAGGCAATATCCCCCAAATGAAGCTTTATTTTGCCCCTCTGGGTTCCCCAGCCTGTGCCATGCTCAAGCACCCTATGGGAAAGCCCACGCTCAGTCCAGTCAACACAGCAGGCAGCCTGTCCTCTTCATGGGAGAGGCCTCATTAGGCAGATGGCTCTGAACAGCAAGGAACCGTACAAACAAGGATCATCCAACCCCGAAGAAAAGTCAATTCCATAAAAGAGAAAAGTCGGTTGAATAAAGAGATCAGCCTTAATTCAGAAAATAGAAGGGAAATTTTTAAGAGGCGTAATTGTATCTGCAGAGTTTGAAGAAGATAAAGCATTCAGAAATCAAGAGCAGGCCACTGCAAGAAAGAAGCCTTTAGGGGTGCCTGAGTGGCTCAGTAGGTTAGGCGTCAGACTCTTGGTTTCTGCTCAGGTCATGATCTCAAGGTCCTGGGATTGAGCCCCAGGCTGAGCTCTGCACTCAGTGTGAAGTCTGCTTCAGACTTTCTCTCCCTCTTCTTCTGATTCTCTCTCCCTCTCCTTCCTGATTGCTCTCTCTTTCTCTCTCAAATAAATAAATACAATTTGTTTAAAAAAGAAGCATTTAAAAAACAAGAAAGAATTTCAGGAAATAAAAAAATAATAATTTTCAAAATAAAACCATCATATCAACAATAGAATAATGTAGACTGAAGACCAGGTGTCTGGAATTTATTACCGATCTATGAGCATCTATAAATCGATCTATAAGCAACCTATAAACAACTCATAACGTAAAGCAACAAGTCAAAGAGATGGAAAATGTGATAGGTGAGTTAGGAGACATAGAAGAAAAACTTACTAGATCCAGTATATGTCCAGTAAGAATTTTAGGTGAGAACAAGGATAAAGGAGAGGAGAAAATTTAAATTAAAAAATTAATTAAAAAAAAAAAAGGATGAACTTCCCCTGGACTGAAGAATGATAGGAATCTCCAGACTGGAAGGGGCCCATGCATTTTCAGCAGAATGTCTGAAAGGATCCCAACTAAGGGTAGGGGAAATTTCAAATTAAAAAAAAATAAATAAATAAAGAGAAGAACTTTAAAGCTTCTGGAAGAAAAAATAGTTTTTATTTTGTTTTTTAAAAAAGATTTGATTTATTTATTTGACAGAGAAAGAGCACAAGCAGGGGAGCAGCAGGCAGAGTGAGAGGGAGAAGCAGGCTCCCGCTGAGCAAGGAGCCCAATGTAGGGCTCGGGGCTCAATCCCAGGACCTCCCTCCCCTCACCCTGGGATCATGACCTGCGCTGAAAGCAGATATTTAGCCGACTTAGTCACCCAGGTACCCGGAAAGATAGTTTTTATAAAGGAAGTTGAAGTAGACTAACATCAGACTGTGTTGGTTGCAGTAGGTGATAGAAGTCAGGGAAGCAGGGCAAACACACAACCTGGGAGACAAGGAGAGAGCCAGGAAGTACACCTGTGGGTCATGCAATGAGGCTAGGGGCAGCACTGTCTGCTTCATGCCTAATATTGCTATTACCTTTTTCTGTACTAATAGAACCCCAACTCTTGGAGAGGAGAATATCAAGGTACCCAGCTAAAATTCTCTCACCAGACTCCTGGGAAGCTGGGAGCGGCCATCTGACTCAGTTCTGGCCAATGAGCATAGCAGAAATTGATCAGGAACTTCCTGGAAAGCTTTTTCTAAGGGACAGACTGAACAGCCTGACAGTTTTCATTCATTTGTTTCTTTTCTCTTCCACACTCTGAGGATTTGCTGTGCCTGGAAGCTCACAACCATCCCGTGACCCAAAAGATCAATGCCCACAAAATAAGGGTGCTGCTAGAGGAGGGCAGGACAAGCCTGGGTCCCCGAGGAAAAATAAACCCACAAAACTATTAAAAGAAATGTGGAAAATTTACAAAATAATTTTAGAGAAGGAAGGGCCATTCTGGATGACATAAAATGCGGAAGCCACAAAAAGAAAGATTAATACATCTGACAGATTAAAATTTAAAAATTTCTGCAGAGGAAAAATAACCCCACAAAAAGTCAAATAATTAAAGATAAACTATGCAAAAAACCATAATTGCCACTCATATCATAAAAAGTTAATTCCCTCAATACATAATGAAATCCCAGAAGTTCCTACTGGGGGGAAAAAAAAAGACAGACTCAAAGAGAAAAATAAACTAAAGGTAAGAACAGTTCACAGGAAAAAATATAATCACCCTTACATGAAAGTATATTCATCTCATAATAAAGATAAAAACTAAAGTGAAATATTACATATGTTATGTATTAATATTACATATTATATTAAATATGATAAATATATTATCATCTGAGCTTGTATATTCACAGGATTTCCTAAACAGATAAACAGGAAAATTGCCCTTGTAAAGAGTGTGAATGATGCCCAGGAGACAATGGTAGATGGAACATTTACTTTTCACCATATAACTCCTCCTTATTTTCTGACAGTGCATGCAAGTGGGGGGTGGGGGAGGGGCAGAGGGAGAGGGAGAGAGAGAATCTTTAAGCAAACTCTGAGCACAGAGCCTGCTGTGAGGCTCAATCTCATGACCCTGAGATCATGACCTGAGCCAAAATCAAGAGTCCGGCGCTTAAAAGACTGAGTCACCCAGGTACTTCATAAATCCACTTTTTATTTATTAATTTTTTAATTTTTTTAAATAAGACTATGTTTTTTAAATTTAATTTTATTTTTTCAGTGTTCCAAGATTCATTTTTTATGTACCACCTTAACTCCACCTTTTAATTAAATATCATATTTTCAGGTATTATAGGTTCATACGCAGTTGTAAGAATACAGAGAGAGTCCTTATACCCTTCACCCAGTTTCCCCCTGTGGTAACAATTTGCAAAACTATAGTACAATATCACAACTAGGATATTGATACTGATTTATTTTCATCACCACTGGATGAAAATACTCCCTTTTACAACTTCATCCATTTCCTTCTTACCAGCAACCCCTCCTTAACCCCCAGCCACCACTGATGGACATTTCAAGAATGTTGCATAAATGGAGTCACATAATATGTAACCTTTTCAAATTCATGTTTTCAATAGACCTAATTTTCTAGAGATTCATCCAGATTGTTTCATGTTTCAACAGTTTGTTGCTTTTTATTCCTGAATAAGTTCCATGTACCAGTATAAGCTACGATTTAACTATTCACTCATTGAAGGATATACAGGTCATTTCCAGTTGGGTGCTCTTTTGAATAAAGTTCCTATAAACATTCATAGATGGGTTTTTCTGTGAACATAAGTTTTTCTTCCTCTGGGGTAAATGCCCAAGAGTTTAATTCATGGATGGTATAGTACTTACATGTTTAGTTTTTAAAGAAATGGCCAAACTTGTGACTGTGCCATTTTCCTGCCAGCAATGGAAGAGTGATCTAGTTTCCCCCCTATCCTCTCCAGCACTTGGTGTTGTCACTATTTTTTCTTTAGCTATTCTGATATACGTTTGGTAATATCACACTGTAGTTTTAATATACATTTTCCTCATGGCTAATGATTGTTGGACAACTTTTCATATGCTTATCTCCCATTTGTATAATTTCATTGGTGAAATGTCTCTTCATGTCTTTTGTACATGTTTTAATTGGATTTTTTTTTACTGTTAAGTTTTGAGAGTTCATTGTATATTCCAAATACTAAGCCTTTGTCACATATGTAGTTTGCAAATATTTTTCCTTTTCTGTAATTTTTCTTTTTATCCTTTTAATAGGGTCTTTTTCTGAGTGGAAGTTTTGAAGTATAATGAAATCCAATTTATCATTTTTTCCTTTTATGAGTCATACTTTTTGTGTCACATCTAAAAACTCTTTACTTAGTCCTAGATCCTGAACGTTTATTTCTATGTTTTTTTTCCTAAAAGTTTTATAATTCTATGTTTCATATTCAAGTCCATTATCCATTTCAGATTTTTTTTTTCATAAGGTATGAGGTTTAGGTGAAATTTCTTTTTTTGGTGGGCCTATGGATGTCCAATTACTCCAGCACCATTGTTAAAAAAAAACTACCCTTCTTCCATTGAAGTGCTTTTACACTTTTATCAAAAGTCAGTTGGGCATATTTGTGTGGATCTATTTATAAGTTTCCTGTTATCTATCACTGATGTATGTACCCATCTATCCACCAGTACTACATAGTCTGGATTATTATAGCAATAATACAAGTTTTATATCAGAAAGACTGATTCTTCCTTGTTTATTTTTCAAAATTGTTTTCATTATCCTAGTTCCTCTGCCTCTCTTAATAAATTTTACACTTGATTTTAACCTGAAGGACAGGAAGTGATTCTATATAAATTGTAGACTAATCTTATCTATACCTCTAAAAAACTATCCTAGGATTTAATAGGGACTAAGTTAAACTTGCATATCAATTTGAATTATGTTTAATAGGTTGCCTTTCAATACATGAACATGATATGTTTCTCCATTTATTTAGATCAACTTTGATTTCTTAAATTAGCATTTTGTAGTTTTTAGCCATTAAGTCCCAAACATGTTTTGTTAGTTTACATTTAAATATTTCATTTAATTTGAGTGATTATATATTGTATTGTATTTTTTGTTTTGGTGTCCATGTGCTCATTGCTGGATAATAGAAATGCAATTGGTCTTTGTAAGTTAATGTTGTATCCTGCAATCTTATTGAAATCAATTATTAATTCTAGAAGGATTTGTTTATTTATTAGATTCCTTAGGATTGCTCAAACGAACAATCATGTCATCTGCAAGTAAGGACATTTTATTATTTCCTTTCTAATCTACACGACTTTAATTTCATTTTCCTGCCTTATTGCAGTGGTTATCACTACCAGCACTATATTGAATAAGAATGGTAAGAATAGACATTCTTGCCTTGTTCCTGCTATTGAGGGGAAAGCAGTTAGTCTTTCATTATTAAGTATAATATCAACTGCAGGGGTTTTGAAGATCTTTATTAATTTGAGGAAGTTCCCTCTATTCTTATTTTTCTGAACATCATGAACAGGTGTTGAATTTTGTTAAATACTTTTTATAAAATCAACTTATATGATCCTGTGATCTTTTTTTCTATAGTCTTGATAATATGGTGAATTACAGTGATTAATTTCAAACTATTAGAACAGCTTTGTATCCTTGGAAGGTACAAATGATAAGGAATGTTAATGCAAATTGGTTGTAGTATCTTTGAGTCTCACCCAAACCATTCTTTCTCTGAGCTCCACTGTACTTCCTCACCTGTTAGATTGACAAGGCTGGCTTTAGAGGACACTGATCCAGGCAGAGATCACCAGGCCATAATGCTGGCAACATAATGCTGACAGTCAGTGTACCAAGGAAGAGGGTACTGTGGATACATCAGACTGAATGAGGAGATGTATGCATTGTACCAAGCTTGCTGCCTTGGGGCCCAAGGATGTACTAGCCTTCAGTTGGCCAGTAATTTCTTTTTTTTTTTTTAAGATTTTATTTATTTATTTATTTGAGAGAGAGAGAAAAAGAGAGAGTGTGTGTGTGTGAGGAGGGAGAGAGGCAGAGGGACAAGCAGACTCCCCACTGACTGGGGAGCCTGATGCAGAGCTCCATCCCAGGACCCTGAGACCATGACCCGAGCCTAAGTAAGATGTTTAACCGACTGAGGAACCGAGGTGCCTCTGGTGAGAAATTTCTATTGGAGAACAATGTGGCTGATTAATTCTGCTTAACTTTGCCCATAAGCATACAAGGCATGAGGGAAAAACACAACCAGCTATTGCTGGAATGCAGTTCTCATGCACATAAACTCACATCCGCTTACTTTGCCTTGTTATATCCTAGGAATTGATTCTACATTTTTCGTGGTGTTGTGCTCACTTCGGCAGCACATATACTACATTTTTCGTGGTGTGAAATAAATTGTCTTCAACAAATTCCAGACTTTGGTGCACAGTTATAAAAATATCCATAGACCTCTAACATTGCTCAGAGGCTGAGAAAATGCATCTGACAGAGATGAAGCCTGGAAAGAATTCTTTCTAGCCCAGAGTCTGTATAACATTCAAACTGCCTAGAAGAAACAGGAATGATTTGGTATGTGGAGGCTCTCTCTCTGTGCCTAAGAGCCCTAGGGATGCCAGAAATCCAAGGCAAATGTCTGTTTAGAAGCAAAAGCCATCTTAAATTTAATTCTCTCATGTGAATCATCAGTGAGGAATTTATATATGTCTAGTGAAAGTGGAAAAATGTTGCCCTGCATTTTAGATGGAAAGGGCCCCATATTCTATTTTTCTTCCCTAGATCAGTGTTTTTTAATTTTTTTTCATTCTGTCTACCCCAGGGAGATTTTATACCTTTCTTTCCTAATTTTCTCCCCGTCCACATGAAATCTGGGCACTACAGATATATTGTATATCTGTTTATGTTGATGGGTAAGGTTGAAATTTGGAGGTTCATAGATCATTGTAATATCTAATTCCCCCCTCCAAACAATTTTTGATCCCTTGGCAGTAATAATTCCCCTGTTAAGAATACACATCCTAGATAAATGAGTGTCTAAATTCTTCACAAAAGCAGGAGAAAGAAATATCCTAATACGACCGTTAAGTTTGCTCCCATGTCCTACCCTGAGAACTGCAGTTAAAATTATTCTCTACTCTGGGTGCAACTATTTGTAGACTTTAGTCCAGTCTCAAGTAATGAGAGATTTACTACAATCAAGGAAATGTCAACGCAGCCGGTTTCAGGAAGTCCAGAAAGGCCTGGAAAGTCATAATCAGGCAGCTACCTTCTCATCCTTATTCTCTTCTGGGAACATGAGTTCTCGCCAGAGTAGGTTCTAGGTGAAGGCTCTCGCTGGCTCCCATCCGGTACTGGGTGTCTCCTCCACAAATCCAAATGCCTAAATTCCCATCCACACAACCTTCCGGGTCCCTTCACTGTTAAACAAGGAAGAGGAGTAATATAGGGTGAGTTATGTGGCACCATTTGTTGCAATATTTGATGGCCTAACTCATATGCCATTCTTAAGTGGACCAGTTTAAGACATTATATAAAATCTAGTGTTCTGTGTTGGGATTTTTGGTACATGAACCATGACATACTTTTCAAGGGCCATGACTGCAATGTATTAAGAAAGGTGTGTATCTGATTTGCCCATATCAGAGGCTTCTTCGGTTCATTTTCATTGGACTTTGGCAGCTGTCATTATGTCAGGTAGCAGGGAAACTGAAGTTGCTTGGTGGCAACTGAGCGCGCTCACATACCTGGGTTTTCCAGGGAAGCCTGCTGCTGAGTTTGAGGGAGCCTCTAATACTCTCTCCAGAAACTGGTTTAATGAGGACTCTCAAGTCATTGGGAGATAAACATGAGATGGTTTCCTTTGTGAGTACTTGCCACCAGCCCTGTCCTACTGCCCTTCCTCCAAGCTGCCATGATCTTGTTTTTTTTAAGATTTTATTTATTTATTTGAGAGAGAGAGAGCAAGACCGAGTAACCGAGAGAGAGAGCATGGGCAGTAGGGAGGGGCAGAGAGAGAGAGGGAGAAGCAGGCTGTCCACCGAGCAGGGGGCCTGATGTGAGGCTCAATCCCAGGACCCTGGGATCATGACGTGAACCGAAGCAGACGCCCAAGCAACTGAGCCACACTGGTGTTCCATGGCTGCCATGATTATCGAAGCCCAGCCTCACTTCAGTTCTTCGAGAGTCAGTGCTGCTAACATCAAGCCTCAACTCCATATCCAAGGGGACGTTCTTCTCTCTCCACCTTCCTGACTCTGGGGTAGTTCTACACTGGGACTTTGGCTGAGCGCTGGAAAGTGAGACACAGTCTGCTCCCACATACTCCTCCTTCCTCTTCTCCACTGTTGTGTTGGGGTGGAGAGCAG
This sequence comes from Enhydra lutris kenyoni, assembly GCF_002288905.1. Taxonomy (NCBI): domain Eukaryota; kingdom Metazoa; phylum Chordata; class Mammalia; order Carnivora; family Mustelidae; genus Enhydra; species Enhydra lutris. Next base: position 2,972,915 of record NW_019154101.1, read on the forward strand.
AGTGATGGAAGGCACGAATCTTCTTCAGTGTTCCCTCATAGTGAGGCTTCAGGCTTCTGCAGACTTCAACTTCACCATAACTGCTGATTTGGCTCAGTATCTATGAACTCAGAATAACCTGGTGGCAGTACCAACGGCCTTATGGATGAGAGGCTCAATTTAGAGATGCTCCCCTAGGCATATGTGGTCTCTAGAGAGACTAGGCCACCTGTTTCACTTATCCTCCAGCCAATGAATTCACCCACTTGCTCGGATGTTCCAAACTACTTTGGTCTATGTCAAGACCATGGCCCTAAACCCTAATTACCCATCCTAACCCCAAATCTGAGGTTCATGACATGTACATGATCCATTCTCTATGCTCTTGGGAACTAGAGAGGGGTAGTACTTGTCTCTGCCTACTGGAACACTGTGAAATCTCTGCCCAGGGTTTTTTTTTCTGCCTCTCTGGTAGCCCTGGTTTGGGTTCTCATGACTTGTGACTCACTGTCACAACTGGGGAATAAAATGTCCACCTTCCTCTACTTGCTGGACTTACTCTTTTCAAGGGCCTACACAAAAAGTTATAAGAGATTCTCTTGAGGTCTCCATCCTTTGACTTCAGAGAGCAGAGGTCCCCTGGGAAGAAGAATGGGGGATGATGGCTTGGGGGTTTCATGGCTTTCCCTGAACTGGGCAGTTTCATTCCACTCCCAGTTGCCCTCTGATACCTACTGAGAGAAGGGATGAAGAGAAGTAGAAGCTACATTCCTTTGCAAGCCGAGTGGTGGTGTCTGATCCATCAATGATAAGAAAGCAGGATCTCACTCCCTGTTACATGGCTTCTTTCCAGACCTCATGTTTCCTTTTCCCTCACAAGGATACCTGCAGATATGGCTTGGGTTGTTGTGGTGACAGATATGGTGGCCATTCCACCTTACCTCAGCTCCATTGCTCAACTCCATCTGGTTCAACTCCTGAGTGTCGTGCAAATTTTCAAGGGAGGGAATCTGATCAACTTTGCTTCAGGCAGATGTTCACTACTAACTTAAACAGATGAGGATGGGAGAGCAGGTCACCAGATAAAAAACATGTCTTCTTAGGACTATTCATTCATCAGTGCTCATGGTTAGGATTACTATCTCATCATATCAACCAACTGAGGCTTTTTGGAGAGAAGAGTAGAGGTACCAATAATTTCTCAGGGACAATAGGCATAAATCAGGACTGCCCTGAAAAAACCAAGATGTATACTTACCCTACCTGAAGAAAATTCCAAAGAAGGAAGAGTGGCCAGATAAGGGTACCAGGTACATTTATGAGGTAGTGGAATGCAAATTAGTTATGAGGTTCCTTGAGAGAAGGAAATGTATCTTGTACATCTTTATATTTTGAAGTCTAACATGGTGTCTGTCATATTTGGAGACACCTAATGAATACCTGTGGTGTGAATGAAAACTTTTTCTTACTTAGGAAAATTTTTATTGAAGTAACCCAGATAATTCAATAATTTTTGTCTTATTTATTTATTTTTACTTATTTTTTAATTATGTTATATTAGTCCCCATACAGTACATCATCAGTTTTTGATGTAGTGTTCCATGATTTATTGTGTCTAACACCCAGCGCTCCATGCAAAATGTGCCCTCCTTAATACCCACCACCAGACTCACCCAACCCCTCACCCCCCTCCATTCTAAAGCCCTCAGTTTGTTTCCCAGAGTCCATAGTCTCTCATGGTTCCACTTCCCCTCTGATCCCTCCCCCTTCATTTTTCCCTTCCTTCTCTTAATGTCCTCCATGCTATTCCTTATGTTCTACAAATAAGTGAAACCATATGATAATTGACTTTCTCTGCTTGACTTATTTCACTCAGATTAATCTCCTCCAGTCCCATCCATGTTGATGCAAAAGTTGAGTATTCATCCTTTCTGATGGCTGAGTAATATTCCATTGTATATATTGACCACATCTTCTTTATCCATTCATCTGTTGAAGGGCATCTTGGGTCTTTCCACACATGTACCCCAATGTTCATAGCAGCAATGTCCACAATAGCCAAACTGTGGAATGAATGAAAACTCAACAAGTTCCAATATCTTGTTGAAAAATATAGCTAAGTTTTACATGTCAACTTAGAAACGATTAAAAAAAAAAAAGGTAAAATGCTCAAATCATTCTCTGGGAGACATTTTATAGTCTTGTTATTCAAGTTGCCTACATAACACACTAAGGATATAGAAGCTTGGGATTGTTCCTTTCTATAATTTGGCTGAAAATGTACCTGTACCAAAGTAGCATATGTTATTTTGAAAGAGTCTTTCATTTGGAACATTGGTGATTCTCAAGTTTCTACCCAGAACTTCAGCCCTGATCCCCAGGCTTATGTTGGCAATTCTTTGTCAGAAACCTAGGCAGAAATGGCAATCTCTCTTCTTTGTCGTTGGTTACTCTTGGCTGCGGGGTAAAACAGAGCAGGGAAATGGAGTATGGTGGGGTGGGGGTTGGTTATAGAAGAGAGGAAATAAGAGAGCAAAGGACAGGAAATAGCCAAAAACAGGAGCAAGGCTATAGTCAGGAAAGAATCTAGAACAACTGCTGAACAGCATCTCCGAGGGGTGCCTGGTATGTGGCACTTCATGGTGCCTATAAATGCCTACTGACTCCCAGCTACCCCTCCTCCAGGGGACTTCCAGCTTCTTTCCCAATCTAGGCCTTTCTTAGGCATGTGCAGCCTTATCCATATGCCTGTCTGAAGCCATCTCTAAGAACAGCATCTTTGGGACCAGCAGAGGCACCTGTATGAAGCTGGGCTGAACACCTTGGCCCTCCTCCTTCTGATATCAGAGTACTCCTCTCCACAAGCTCTGCTCATCTGGCCATGGGCCTCTAGCTCTGTTCCAGAAGGCATCTGACTCCAGAGACAAGGACAAAAATAATATTGAAAGTCACTGTGAAAGGAAAATTGCCTTCTTTATTATTGAGGATGAACCATTATTTTATATACTTTTTATTATTTTGTCTTCAATGGCTTTATATTCGATGCTTTCCTACAAAAATAAAATAAGATTTGTTTAACAAGAGAAATAGGAAAGACATATAAGAAAAAAATGTATTACCTCTCTCCTGCCCCTCCTTCCACATTTTGAAGCTACATTTTTTGGTATTGCTTTCAGTTGCCACAGATCCTGTATTTTGTGGTCGATTCTTGTACTTACGAATGTTCAAGTTGTTTTAACTATTTTTCCTCTTAAGGCTCTATTATTTTAATTAAAATATTGGCTGCTTTATGTCGATTTCTCTGGGAAGAAAGTGTCCGTACACCCGCCCCAGATCTTGTTCTGTGGGAGAAGCTCTAATGCCAGGCATTTCCCTTCCCTTGGGTGGTATCTGCCTGAATCACAGACATAAAGCCTCAGAGTATTTAACTTGGCTTTGGAGAGTCTCCTTGCAAACTCAAACGTAATGAGGACAGGAAAATTATTACAGAGGTGTTCTTGACGGCATACAGAATGAAGGCACATTTGCAGTGGTCAACGACAAGAGAGTCTACCCCACTATGTGTCTCTGCCAACCTCAGGCTCTCAGAATTTCCCTGAGGCCTCATTGCCTCAAAAACCCAATAAACAGTCCAGGTTGTTTATTGGAAAGGGGCTCTGCCTCTCACCTCGCATTCACCATTGCCCCGGGTGGCCTGACCACCCTTGCTTTTAGGTTGGGAAAATGGCAAATTCAGGGCCATGTTTGGGCCGTGTACTGAACTATCACCTAGAAGAAAGAGAGAGAGAATGAGGCTCAAGAAATCGGTTAGTCTGCACATGAAAACATAAATGCATTTAAGTCCTAAGGAAAACAGATGGGTTATATGTTTTCTTTTCTTGAGATTTCAGAATATTTCGTGATGGTGTAAGCCCATACAATACTATTTTTTAGACCACAGGTTGGCAAACTGCAGCCTTTGAGCCAAATCTGGGAAGCCATCTCTTTTTATAAATAAAGTTTTATTGGAACACAGCCACACCCACTTGTTAACATATTGTCTATGGCCACTTTTGTGCCACAAGACAGAGTTGAGAAGTTGCAACAGAGACCATACATGACCCACAAAGCCTAAAATATTTACTATCTGGCCCTTTACAGAAAGAGTTTGCCAATTCCTGTTTTAGGCCAACTTTGACACACTGTCTCATCTCCCTCACTAATTAACAGCAGGCTATTCATATATCAATGCAAAAGGAGAATGCGTTGCTTATGATCATGTCACTGTTTTTTCTGCACCCACAAGCATTTTCTAGAAGGGCTGTAAAGAGCACAGCCTTGGAGTCCTGCCTCCATGCTCGCCAGGTGTATATGTCTGGGTCAGTCCCTTAACCTCTCATGTCTGTTTTCTCATCTGTATGTGGGGATACCACTTACCCCTAACTTATCAGGTTGTAATGAGTATTAAATAAATGGATAGAGTCAAGGACAGTGCCTGGCCATAGATGGCCTCAACAAATATTGTTCATCGTGTAGCCAATTTCTCTACACCCAACATTGCATGAAACACACCTTCATCAGAAAAAGGGAAAAAATGAGAACCTGGAAAAGGGGCAGAAACTCATTTGTCATTTAGCAAGATCCAAGAACCTACCCCTTATTTATTTTTCCTAAAAATCATTCATAACAATTCATGAACCGGATGTACTAGAACATGACCCCTATAAAAATTTCGACCAACAGTTCATGAGAATGATAATACCGAGTTGCACTGGAATCTGCTCAATTCCCCAGCTCCCCGGAATCTGGTTATTACAACTCACTCTCATGCTTCAGTGGGCTAATTGTTGCTTGGATAGAATCAGCCTCTGAGGCTCAGCACCTAGCTCTCTTCAAAGCACTTAATAAATGAGTGGCTCTCCACAGGTACTTACCTGTGCGCCGCAAAGTCAGACACACAGGGTCTGGGCTGACCTGGGTTTGAAAACAGGAAAGCTAATCAGGTCATTGCTCAAAGAGTCCAAAGAGCGCGGGAGTAATTTGCCCCAAGCACCCAGTGCTGTGTCGCCCCTCGACAGAACTGCTGAATCAATTAGCCTAATTAAATGAGGTGGAAAATTACTCTCACAAATAAGTTGCCATGAAAGGCAAGTCTTAATTTGGCCTAAGGGAAAGCAAACAGCTCTCCCCTGTGTCTTGCCAGAGTCTATGAATGGGGAATAATTGGCAATTTATATGTGTGTGTTTTTAAAGCCATGGTACAAATATGTTTTCGTTGACAAGCAGCTGAGGCTTTCTCTGGTAGAAAGAGAGGGTTCTAATTAAGGGACAGGATAATTGTGTGTGTTGGCTAAAATGCCACATGGGTACTGTGGCTGCAAACATGGAGGCTTGGGACTTGCCCCACTGTGAGGAGCAGGGGCTCAGGCCGAGATGGACCCCTGGGAGGGGCACCTGACAGCAGTCCATGTTTCCCCCAGCTCACTAACCCATGCAAGGAGGGTCAGAGGACTCTGGCAAGTGACCCAGAAAGACAAATGGCGAAGTTAAAAATTAAAAAGGGTACCTTTGTTCCATGAAATCCACTACAGGCCTTAAGAATGATGATGGAGAAATACATTTTTGAGTGTAGGAAGGTGACCAAAATTAGTTGATGAGACAAAAACAGTTGCAAGATGGTCTATGTCAGAGTGAAAATCAGCCACCTTGCTCTTCTGCAACCCAGCCCCCAAACTCCGGGACTGTCCTACCCTCTGCCTGCCCCAGGCCCAGCCCCGTCTACAGGGAGAACTTTTTTTTTTTTTTTTTTAGATTTTTATTTTTATTTGACAGATAGAGATCACAAGTAGGCAGAGAAGCAGGCAGAGAGAGAGAGAGAGGAGGAAGCAAGCTCCCGGCCGAGCAGAGAGCCCGATGCGGGGCTCGATCCCAGGACCCTGGGATCATGACCTGAGCCGAAGGCAGAGGCTTTAATCCACTGAGCCACCCAGGCGCCCCTACAGGGAGAACTTTAAGACCTCTTCACGTCGTTGGAAGCCTCAGACAGTGCCATCTGCAAACCCAGCAAAACTCTTGCCCACGTTGGCCAATGGCAATGTAACTCTCATAAGTTTGTTCACCAAAAGTCACTTTTGGATGTCTCTCTTAAAGATCTCTCCCCCGAAAGGGATGAGGTCTTGAAAAAATAGTAGGCTGGGCACCTGGGTGGCTCAGTGGGTTAGGCCACTGCCTTCGGCTCAAGTCATGATCTCGGGGTCCTGGGATCGAGTCCCGTGTCGGGCTCTCTGCTCGGCAGGGAGCCTGCTTCCCTCTAGCTCTGCCTGCCTCTCTGTCTACTTGTGATCTCTCTCTGTCCAATAAATAAATAAAATATTTTTAAAAAAAAAAGAAAAAATAGGCTATAGGAAGGAAAAAAAAATATCCCTGCTACACTTGGATAATTTGAAATTAAAATACTGAAATAATTGTAGCATGTGAACTTCTCCCACGGGCCTGTTTCTAGGTGCTAGGTGGGACCCAGAGCAGCGTGGTTCTGAGCCCAAGGAGTAGTTCAGATGAACAAAGCTGACATGGGTTCTCGATTGGCTGAGCTGCTCCTGCCCTTGTTTCCCTGGCCCATCCTGTGACATGTGACCCTTAATTAAGCCCCTACAGTACATTAGCTTTTCCTCGTGAGCCCTGTTCATCTCCATTAGGACTCCTAGACCCCTGGACAGTGTCTTACACCCTCTTTCCACCTAGCTGGGGACAAATGAATGATTCACTAGTGACCCCCAAAGGGGGAGAGTCAATATAAAGGGTTCTTGGAAGAGTGTGTGAAGGTGATGGAAGGGTTCAATCTTTTAACTGACTGAGTAGAATGGCCGCATGCCCTCTGGATGCCAAGAAAATTAATGCCCATTTCTCTGTACCAGGACAGGACTGTTTATGAGATATTAAGTTTGAGAAGCAGTATAGCTTGGAGTCAAGACCATGGGCTCTGAAACCAGCCAGAGGGAGAGAGGGAAGGAGGGAGGAGGGTGGAAGAAGGGAGGAGGAGGGCTTATACAAATGTCACACCCACTATGTGCCATGTTCTTTACAGACATTATTTCATTTAAGCCTCCCCCAAACCTATGGAATTCATCCCCAAGGAACGGCATTTTAAAGGGAGCCCTTCTGAGAAAGCTCAGAAGTCATATAATTAAACGTTCCGTTTGATATGTTACCCTCAGCCTATCTCTGAAAGGAGATAAAAGCTCCTATCAAATAGGAGCCCCTATTTGATAATTTTTTAAAGGTAACATTTTGAGGAGCATCTGGATGGCTCAGTGAGTTAAAGCCTCTGCCTTCGGCTCAGGTCATGATCTCGGGGTCCTGGGATTGAGCCCCACATTGGGCTCTCTGCTCAGCGGGGAGCCTGCTTTCCCCCGCCCTGCCTGCCTCTCTGACTACTTGTGATCTCTTCTGTCAAGTAAATAAATAAAATCTTAAAAAAAAAAAGGTAGTATTTTGATGTTTTTCTTTTACTCTCATAAAATTTGGTACAAATTCCAAAATCTCCGCCATGGTTACCAAAATGCCAAATCAAATTGCCATATTACCCACTATTATTCCCATCTTACAGATGGGGTCCAGAGATTAAATGACTGGCCCACATTTACAAAGCAAGACAGTGGTGGAACCAGGACCCCAAAGCCATGCTTGTTGGTTGGCTTGAGTGCTTGGTTTTCCATTCCACATGCTCCCCGGCATTTCCTACAGGACTTGAGGAGGTTTAGCTGCCCAGCCCCGAGGTCATCCACTCACAGGTCTCCCTACCCCGTGCCTAGGTCAGGACTCAGCTCTCCTCTGAGTGTCCAGGGTCATGTGTCAGCTTGAACAAGTCCCTTGACGTGTCATGCCTTAATTTTCCTCTTCATGTCTCAGTAGCTTATTGTGTAGAACTAGTCTGAAAAGTGTTTGGGGGATAAAATGGTTCCATGAAGAAAACATGAAGTATGAAAAGATGCTACAAGGAAAATCTTCTTTTCTGACAGGTGCTATTTTTCTCAAACCCACATGGATTCATGGATTTCAAGGAGGCCAGGTAATGGATCCATGGTACCCATTTCTATTTTCCATTTCCTTTTAGATTATTTAAAGAATGCAAACCTGGTCAGCTGTTGCGGGGGTGGGAGAAACTCTTGAGATTGGGCAAGAAGATCTAGAGAGGAGAGTCTCTGGAAGAGAGTGCACTGGGCTTCGAGGGTGTTCTCGGGCTGCAAAGATTTCACTAGGGCTTGTGGGACTCTGAGATTGCCACTGAAGCCCTATTTATCCCCACTGCTCTTTACTGATGAGGTTTTCATGTGGAACTTGAGCCCATGAAGCAATGATCTGTCATCTAAACTCAAGAAGAGGGCCATGGTGAGCCAAAAGAGACTCTATTTACCTCTTTTGAAATGGAGAAGCAGCAAGGGATGGCAAGGAATTTATTTTACTTTTATTGAAGGACAACAAGCTCTCACCATCTGTCCTTACCCCACTTGAGGAATTTACAGGAGACTGACTGGACAGGATGGTAAGTGTCTCTTTTCTTAACCCTCAGTTTACTCATGGGCCAGATGATTCTAGTGTTTTCTCTGCCCCTTCAGGTCTGGCAAGCATTGGTTATACCTCATTTCTTAGTGTCTGTCAAGATTAGTTTTTTAATTTGAAACATGCACTGTAATTTGAAAATGAATGAGTTTTCTTTAAAGAAATAATATTTGCCACTTTTTAAAAGAGGTCTCTTGAATCCCAGGCGAGGGCACAGTAGTCAGAGGTTGTCATGGAGACGGGAGAAGACCCCTCTTTGAACTCAAAGCACCTTTGGGTCCACTGTGGCCTGTGATTATCAAGGACCCAGAGCTGTATCTGCCAAAGATCAGGAAGAAGATAAGGGGCTTATCTAGTCTGCTACTCAGCAAGACAGAACTGGGTGGGGGTAAGGGGTGGCGAGTAAGATCCAAAAAACCATTTTGGAGCCAGAAGACTGTCCATTCTTAAGTAAAAGCAGCAAGGATACCACAGCCACATCAACACCTTCCCCACACCGTAGAACAAGCCAACCTCCCACCCCCAAACTGTGCCCTAACATGATGGTGCTGCTCCAAGTAGCGCCCCCCACAGCAGCCCATCTACAAAGCTGAGGCAGTGATGTCCCCTCATTCCAGGAAACCAGTAGGAACCCTCCAAAGGGAGGGCCTTTCCCAAATAACATCCTGGGGTCCTTTTTAAACCTCTGTATCTCTGCTAAATCTTCAAGGCTCTATGGGGTTGGGTGGGAGCCAAGGGGGGATTAAGTGGAATTGTAGAAGTTTTGCAAATAAGCAGTTTCCTACCATTAGCAACTTCGCACCTACAGCTAAGGCTCAACTGCTCCCGCTCCTTTCTTTCCTAAGAAGGATCTGTAATAATTCTGTTGCATGAGATAGTGTGTGTTTATCTGTGTGTGCACACACACATACCTGTGCACACTCTCACAGTGGGCCACATGTGTCTCCGCACACCTACGCACAAGAACTGCATGGCCAGATGCTTACCTGCACTGCCTACAGAGTTGCTCAGGTCCCAGAGCAAACATGCACAGTGGTTGCCTGTACAAGCATTTTCACATTTTCAGCATGCATGCGTGCGTGCATGTGTGTGTGTGTGTGTAAACATGCATATACATGTATATGTAAAAAATATATATATATATATATATGTATCTTTTCTCTTCTTACAGATCCTGTTCCAAAGATTTCATCAAATCTGGTAACCATTCTTTTCCGTTTCTATCCTAACCAGGTTTTCTGCTGTGTCTGCTTCAAACATGGCAAAACAAAGGCTAATTTTTTTTTTTTTTTTAAACAGCCTCAGTCTTAGGACCTAGAGCTGCTATTTCCAGCTTTCCTTGCTGGCCTTGACCTTTCTGGGATATCTCCTACCAGAATTCCCCAGAAACACACCAGTAACCAGAAAGCATGGCCAGGCATCTCAAGGGCTCCTTCTGGGTTATGTTATAAATTTTGGCTATGACATCAACACATGTCAACATGTTACTTTCAGTGACATGTTTGTCTTTTCTTTGTTAGCTTTGGTTCAAGGCCGTGAATCCATTTGGAGAAGTAATGTTTTCAAGCCTTAGCAAAACTGGTCTAACATGCTTCATGGACTTTGGGGTTTCTCTCTGCCTGTCTCTTCCTTCCATCACTCTCCCTCTCCCATTATTTTTCTTATAAGTCCAAATGAAAAGGATATTTGGTGATCAAAGTGAATTCAACTGGCAGAGTATGAATGAACACAAACCCATGAGCTCCCAGTGACTTCTGTCTTTGGTTGGATTTTGATGAGATCCATCCCCTGTACCCATGCTTGCAGCCTCTGGGGGGATCAGCCATCTCTCCTCTTTCTATCTGATCTCTGCAATTCTCTTTTATCTTCGCAATGATAATGGTGTCCTATGCTTAGGCTTTAACCCTGCTTTCTGAAGTCTCTCCTCTCTGTCCTCATTATTCAAAATGACTTTGATCTGTTTGAAGTAGGGTCTGGGGTACCGGTAGCCTTCCTTCCAGGGTTACTGAGAGCTCCAAAGCCATCTCCTCTTGCCCCAAGAGGGGCTGCTTCTTTGCTCACTTCCTTTTGTCTTGAAGCATGCAATTTTCCTTGGCTGTGCTTTCATTACCTGTCATGGGATAGAAGTTGCCACCGTAACTCAACTCAGACCTGGCCTATGAAGTGACCTAAAAGTGAAGGTGTGTTATGCATTCCTTAGGGATTGCAGAAGGTGGCCAGCAGGAAGCCAGTTTGCAGGGAGCAAAAGAACATGATTTTAGTGCCTCTTTCTTTAAAAAAAAAAAAAAAGCTTCAGGTTTAAATGAAAATATTAATATAGAGCTTGAACAAACATTTTCACTCATACCCTTAAATCTAACCGGTTTTGGCTCTCCCAGAAACCCATACACAAAGGTTGAAGATTTACCACCATTAGGATATCCTGAAGAATTAGTCACAAACTCTGAAGAAGTCTAGAGCAGGAGACAGCATGAGGCAGTGAACGGGGCAATAAAGCAATAGTCAGGTAGCTTGGATTCTAAGCCTGGAAAGGCTTCTGTGTGACTGCGGGCAAGTTACATCATGGCGTTAAGGTTCTGTTTCCTCATCTATTAAAGGGAAGGCAGGTGAAATCAAACCTCGAAATTCCTATGGGTTCCAAAGTCTGAGCAAGCAAGCAATATTAGAATAAGCACGTATTCTCCCAAGGCAACTACTATGAAGGAAAAATATATTTATTTGGATGTACAAGTTCTGGTGTTTGTTAAAAAAAAAAAAAAAAGATTTTCACTGCTTTATAGTCACACCTCGTATATTCCAGCTTCTGTTAGAAGCCTTTTACGACTCTGTCATTCATAAATTTGCCCAAACTCTTTTTTAATCCATTTACATTTCCTGTCTGTACTGCCTCTCAGGGTAATGAGTTCCATAACTTTATTACGTGCTAGGAGAAGTATTATTTCCTTGTTTGCCCTAAACTTACCTCAAGCTTTGAAACTGCCTATTTGCCCTAGTGTTTCAGAATTTGATGAAAAAGCCCATCCACAGTCTTTACTTTATAAACTGGAGTTATAATTTTAGGCTTTTTTTTTTAGGCTGCTTCATAAAGCAGCAGCCCACCCCACACTGTTCCCTTCATCTTTACAGTTATTTAGACAATAAGTATGGGAGCAGATGGTGTAAGAAAGTCCTGGCTCCAAATGACTGAGAGTTGGTCTCAAGAGCCTGGAGGTCTAAAGCTTAGGCTTTAGAGTCAGACAAACCTAAACTCGAAGTCCAGCTCTGCTGCTTGCTGTGCGGTCTCTCTGAGCCTTACTTCCTCATCTGGAAAACAGAAAACAGGACCTACCTCAGAAGTTGTTGTAAGTGTCGACTAATATAATTTTTGTAATGTGCCTAACACAGGACCAGGGCTGTTGTAAATATCTCCCTTAATCTAGTGATAGATAGATGATAATTAATGAAAACCATGACACTAGATAGACTTAATGCCCAAGGTGTTCTAGAACCATCGTTCACATCGTGAGCAGGGCCCAGATATATGGTTGGCAAAGATCAATCCAAGCTTCAGTGCATGAAACAATGGGAAGATATGAATGGTTAGTGATGTTCTGGACACTAGCAAGTGGGTAGAGTTTAAGGGGAGATCAATAGAAGTATGATCTCAGCTTGAACTAAAGAGGTACCAGATCATGAGCAATAAATATTCACAAAGTGGTAGAGAAGATTTTTAAACCTAAAGTAGGAAGGAAAAGACAATATGCTCTTTCTAGAGCAATGTCTTGAGTCTCGGGGGGAGAAATTTTATTTCTTGCTCATACTAACCAGTTGTGTGACCTTGAGGGAGTCAACACTATCTCTAATTCCAAGTTTTCTTGCATATAAAATAGAATTAGCCTAGTTCATTGACTTAAAAAAAACATATTCCTTGAACCTGTATTAGGGAAGAAAGGAAAGAGACAGGAATGAGAAGAGGATGAGTCCTTGTCCCTAATTCAGTCCAAGCATCTATATTTATAAGATCTTAAGATGGCTCATAAAAGGAAATGTATTGAGCCAAAGTTACTCTTTAAAAAATCTTTAAATCACCTGAATGTATACTGTGAGAAGTCCAAAAGAACCAAAACCAGGGGAAGAAAAGCAGAGTCATCTCTTCCTCTCTCATAATTACTCTGGGGGATGCCACTATTGAGCCAAGCATCAGGCTGAGTCTGTCTCTCTCTCACTCTCTCTCACTCTGTCTTTCACACACACACACACACACACACACACACATACAGGTACCTGAATACATAAACTAATGCTTCTGCAATGATCTTTCATTTAAGATTTAAAATTCGATTTGTAGGGCACCTGGGTGGCTCAGTCAATTAAGCGTCCAACTCTTGATTTTGGCTCAGGTCATGATTTTAGGATCATGGGATCAAGACCCACGTCAGGCTCTACCCTCAGCAGGGAGTCTATTGAGAATTCTCTCTCTCCCTCTCCTTCTTCCCCCTGCCCCCGCTCACACAGACACAAACATACTTTCTCTCTCAAATAAATCTTTTCAAAATTAAAAATAAAATATAATTTGGTTTGTAAAAAGGCTTTCCCAACTACAAAGAAAAATAACTGATACTACTAGATGAGATGCTGAAGTGCCTTCCACTCTAACAGAATGAGTTTCCAACAAGAAGGATGTAAGCCTTGGATTCAGGAGTCTTATTAGAGGGATCTGGAGAGAATCCATATGCATAGGAAACATAGGGGCAATTTCTTTGCACACCTAATCAGGCAACCAGCAGGTGTGGGAAGTGGATGGAAAGTAAGCCAAAAAATATCAGCATTTCCGCATGAATGCTGGAAGCCCAACAACAACAAAAAGAAACACTTGGCATCCACTAGGTCCAAAACCCAACTGGTATCCTCACAGGTAACTGGTTATAAGAAAGGAATGCAGAAACTCTATAGGCTATTCCCTGAAGACATCATCCCAATGTGTACCCAGGGCCAAAAAGACCAATAAAATTCCAGACACATCATCAGCGTGATTGCTTTTTTTGAAAAAAATACAGATACTTTATCCAACTCCTGAAAGCATGGCGCAACTCAAATAGGATAATTTGCATTGTTCTCATTCTCTTACCTTGGAAAGATGTAATGAGCTGGACAAGAGAGAACATAAAGCAAAAGAAACAAGAGGAAGAGGGTAAGGGAGTGAGAAATGAAGGACAGACTAAAGTATTTCAAAGATGGGGATTGAGAGAACTAAAGTAATGGAATGTTCTTCAGTTCTTCAGTCAGGAACATTGAGAACATTGAGAACACTGAGAATGGATGTTACCAATATCTACAAAATAATGAAGGAGAAACAAAATGGCAGTGGTCTTTCTCTAATGGCTCCCTTACTTTTTCCCATTCATAGGAGCTTAGAAAAAGTTGGATGGAGATTAACAAAAAACACATTCTGCCCAATAAAGTAATATCTTTAAAGGCTCTCTCACAGGTAAACTGTTCACATTTACCCAAAGGAAATGCTTGGAACTTGTTATTCCATTTACAACAGATGTTGTAAATCCTTTCAAGAATGGTTAGGGAAAAAAATAAATATGAGAACTTGATTTAAGAAGAATAAAGCTCTGTATATCTTTGACCAAAGAAGAATCAGTTTCTTAAGGGAAAAAATTGTTCTCTTCAACCAGGAGCATGATTCTAGAGAATATTTCTCAAATGTCTTCACATTTCTCCATTTGTTTGTTAGCGTCTGGAGGCAAAGACCTGTCTTATTCTCCCTTAAATCCATCTAAAGATCCTGTCTAGCACACTGCCTTGTCCAAAAAAAATTTTTTTCTGCTTGCTGAAACAAATTTAATTACATTGATTCATTGCAAGAGCTGGTAAATCAGGTCTCCCTACAAGCCTTCTTGGTACTTTCAGTGTTCCCTTTGGATCCATAAGATCAGCCCCTAATAATGATTACATTTTGTGTCATCTGGAAAACATTCTTTTTGTGTGTGTGTTTTTAACTTTTCTGAAAGATCCAACCTATTTGGTTTCCCAAGCTTTCCATCTAATGAGCTTCTTAGAAAAGTATGCAATTTGAATAACAAGAGAAAAAACTCAGCCTTAGCTTATTGTGATACTAGGAAGCAGTCAGTGCCAATCAATTTCCAAACAAATCCCAGAGTGAGTGCATCCAAATAAAACAGCAGTCAACCTACCCTTTTCTTCAGAGCATGACCATTGTTGTTGAGCCTATGAAGGAAAAGGAATATCTGTGAGCTATCAAGATTTGTCTTCCTCCTCTATGAGGAGCAACCAACCATGAAACAAGAGATGGAAAATCTAAGTCCACTTCTTTCACAAAAGCACCTGTGACCTCAGGTGAATGATTTAGCCTCTCTGGGCCTCAGGTTCCTCACCTGTAAAATGCAGAGATTACCAACTAATGTCATAAACACCCAAATCCAAGAATTCTCTCCTCTCTTATCTATTAAGTAAGAAAAAGACTATGTTTCCATAAAATGAGAGTTTGAATTCTATATTTGAGAACATAGATTTTTCTAACTTACTCTAACTTAATTACAGCTCCTAAGATATCTGATAGCCCAAATAAAAATACTGTGTGTGTGCATGCATATGTATGTGTGTGTGAGAGAGAGAGATGTGGGGAAGGTAAGGAAGGTTGTATAAGGCAAAAGTTTAATAACAAACTCCTCTTAAACTCCCCTGATTCTAGAAGAAAGCTGATTTTCTCTGTGATGTGACCACATTTCATACCACATTTCCATGTTCATGTTTATTAATGAGACAGCCTTCCAAGAAGAAATATTCTTTCTGAGAATGTTCTTAAGGCCCATCCTCCACTCCACTGTTGGGTGAAAAACTCCTGGAAAGTAGAGCCCACAGGCCACAGTTCTGAAATGGTTCAAGAAGCAGAAAAGCCGAGCCCTATGTGAAAACAGTGGGGCACAGAGAGTGGTAAAAAGAAGTAGGCTGTGGAGAAATACTAGAAGTCTTGCTAGAAGAGTCAGAGGGGTGTGCTCATTCCAGACAGCTGCAAACCCACAAGAAGACAGACACAGAAGAGTCTACGGTCCTTCCCAAATTCCAGTTCTTTACCAATACATTGAGCTGAAGTCAGCGAACAACATGCGATGACCACACAATGCCATGCTAAACGGTCAAGACAAGGAAAATGAAAACGAAAATGGGCATGCTTTTTAAAGGTCTGTGAACCAGAGTAGCTAGTGCCTAGCTCATGATAAATGCTATAAGAGCATTTGTAAGTAAATAAGATAAAAACAAAAACACCTATTGTCCAAAACCTGGGTGAAATATGTCTTCCACAGACACATTAAAAATGTTTTCAGTATTGTCATCTACAAGACTTTCTCCATTCATATAAATAATAGGCCTGAGCTATGACTGTGTTGTAACAAGAATGGATGATGAAAGCTCTTACTCACCTGCAGTCAACTTTGTATGAATTGAAGGCATGTTTTGCCCTGTGGCAAAAGAGTATAGAACAAAGTAGAATGAATGGCCTCTGCCTACAAGATTGTTATCCAACTGGTGGGGTAAATTATACGTGTGCTCAAAGTTAAAATCTACCCAAGAGATGTCATCAGACAATGTAAGTACCAAATGACTGATAGAGACAGGGTGTGCAGGTGTGCAGTGAGCAAGAAGAGTGTGGAGTAAGCAGGTCATGGAAGGTTTTGTGGAGGAGGGCTTTGAGTTGTGGGCATGAGAAGCACAGTGAAGAGGAGAGGAGAGACTGCCTAAAAGCTGAAAGAATGAGTGTAGGCACCAACATTGGAGGAGAATGAGCAGAGAGATATGACTTTGCAATGACTGGGTAGATCAGTTGGCCAGGCTAAGCAACTCAGACTTATCCTATCAGAAGTAGGGAACGCCTGAAGATAAACAATGTAAGGTAGGTTCTTTGTCATCCAAAATTCCTTAAGCGAATCTGAAATATTGATCACTTCTGTCAGTGGTTGTCCTTGCTCCTAGCAGCCATGGAAAAACTATTCAGGTGTGCCCTCATCACATATGGTTTTAGCAGATAATTCTTACTAAGTTATACACACTTAACAACCTTGAAGAATATCCTAGAATTGGAAAGAATCTAAGAAGTTAGCAAACTCTATTTCTCAATCAATGCAGAATTTTTTTTCTATAAGACCCTTAAAGTCAATGTATTCCTTGGCTGACACAGTATACTTACTGCACATAGAAGGAACTCAGTAAAGGTGGGTGAGTGACCAAATGGATCTAATCATTGCTTAAAATTGGTCATTTGGATTTCACTTGCAGAGTTGGGCAACATTTACTCCTTAGAAAGTTCTTTCTCACTTTGACTTAAATTCTGTCTCCCTATTTCTACCACCCGTTGGTACTAGTTTTATCAGCCAAAGAAATGTAACAAATTCACTCATTCTTCCATGTCACCGTTTTTGTTTGTTTGTTTTTTAATTTTTGGAGATATTTGTTGGGTCTTAGTTTTTTCCTTTCCAAATCACATCTCCATCTCCTGTTTCTCCATAGAACTCAAAAGAACCAATCTGCTATTGTGAATAATGCTGTATTCCCTTGTCTCTCCTTTAATTCACTGAACAAGATGGGTTGAATAAGGGCTTACATTATAGATTGGGGGGGTGGATAATCCTCCCAGAAGCTAGATTCATGAGCCCCTGAACTTGTGTATATGTGCCATGCTTCCCTGGAGGTATGTACTGGGTCCCTGCTGCAGCTGAGGCACATGGCCACTTTCCAATGAGCCTGGTCCCTAAACTCCCATGCTGCAGAATCTATGGGACCTGCCATTCTCCCACTGCATGCATTTCCATCAGATGGCATTTTCCCAGAAGATGCTCCTGCTGGCAGCTCCAGTCTACTCTAAATCACAGCAATTACCACTTAAGCCCACTTCCTCCAGCTTGGTCCCCAGTGCCTCAAGCAAGCAAAAGCATCTGGTTCCTCATCCTCCACACCATAATCCTTCAAATCCTCGAAAGCCTTCATTAAATCACAATTCTACCAATGTCACCACACCCCTAAGCTTCAGGGAATGCTCAGCTATGAACCAAACCTTCACCTTCTAATGTAGAGGGTCATAGCCAGCATTTCTAAAAAAAAAAAACAAAACAGAAAATACCACAGCTTATCATCCTTAATAAACATAAATATTACTTCTGGAACTTTTTTTTATATACAGTAACATTTTTTTAAGCTATGTACAAGGATATCCTGTATGTATAAACATAAATATTCTTCACGCACTAAAATGAAATATTAAGTGTCTGCTATTGTGGGTGTTGGTCGAACGCATTTGATAAACCCAGTTTTTCTGCAGCTCAAAGCTGTGGCTCTCGCTAGTTAATGCCTGGGACTACAGGGCTATGTAATTGAAAGAGGATTTCTGAAGATAAACACCATATCTGTCTTATTCGCCACTGCATCCCCATGCCTCACTCAATATCTTCATAAAGTAGGTGTCTGATACAGTTACATGAATGAAAGCCGCTCACTGGCTGGGTGACCTCTGGGACTCACTCCTCTCATTTATAAAATGAGCCTTCAGCCCTTGTTGATGAACTTTGAGTCCCTTCAAAGGCTACCCTAATAACCCATGCCTGTCTCTGGGTCCTGGGAAATGCTTTTGCAACAGCAAAGGTTGGCTCTGGTAACTCTTCTCTTCCCCCACATTCACACTCTACAAATAACCACCTCTAGGTAAGAAGTGTGAGGATAAGCTGGTGCTGAAAATGAGCTAAGAAAAAAATCAAGTACACCCTGCCCAGTGTGTGTCAGGCTGTGGTTTGTACTAGATTAATGAAAGCCCCACATGGCATAATTGTGTTTACAGTGAGCTTATAGGAGTTTTCCTTCACGGTAGGAAAGGAGGTTCGGGTTAAACAAATTATTTAGCTTTTCCTGACCTGAACTGGCAGCAGGGATGGGGAGCGGTGGCTGAGGAATGGCCTTCCCAATTTCAGCCCAGATTATGCTCACCTTGAGCGCCTTTGCAACCGGACGCTGGTCTTCCATTAGGGAAGCAAAAGGCAATTCCTACACTCTGGAAAGGTCTAAAGCCCCAGATTGCTTCCTGTGGGCGACTTTTACCTTGTCTAATTGTGTAAAAGTGACTTCTAGCTATGAGGCAGCCAACGGCCGATTTTACAGAAATTAAAAGTCCTGGTTTTTGGCTCAAGTCAGTGAAACAAATAAGCAAATTTGATTGCCCAGAACGAGAACCCTGCTATCTTTATTGCGGTCACCCACCTCTTCTTCCTGAAACAGAAACACTGCATGGAGTCATGCAGCCCACATCTATGAGAGGGTAGTAGCCTGCAGTTCTGTTAAGAAGAAAACGCAAATCCTACCATCTGAGTCTATGCAACACCAAAAATCTAGTTCAACCAAACTTTTCACAGAATGAATGCAGTGCCCGAAGTGTTGCACTAGCATATCTGACTTTGGTCGAAAAGCAAATTAATTTTAACTACGGCTTGGGGAGTGTGGATATAATTTTGCTTAGTTTTTATGGTTAATTTTTTTTTCAGTCAATCCGTAGCCATTGCCAATTTCTCTTTAGTCTCTGAAGATATTTTTAGGTATGAGACTGTGCTAACAGGATGTATGTAATTTATTGGCAGGACTTTCCTGTCAACCCGTCAGTCATTTTTGATTCCAAATTACATGGGCCCAACCCAGGTCTGGGATGCATTCACATTAAATGATTGTGGATCATTTATTTCAGAAATGATAGGTTGGAGAAAATGTGCTTTGCACATGAGAAATGAAAACCCACAGCATGTCAAGTTTCCTGTTTCCTTGTGATCCTCATTTTTCCATTTAGTCCCTATTTTAACTTTTCCTCCTTCTGACTTAAAGGTCTTGAGAGGATCCAAAAACAGATTGGGAAAGGCCTAGCCACTCGCTCCCTGGCCCCAGGTTGAGTAAGACCACCTCCTGGAGGGTGGGAAGGAAATAATCACAATCATCTCTGACATTCTGTATCATCCTTGGGCATTCAGCAAGGTAATGAGAGGAGGTGATACCCCACATTTTGTAGGTTCACCTGGGTTAAGTGACTCAGCTAAGGTCACACAGAAAGGAAAAGAGGTACCAGAAGTCAAATACATGCACTCACAATCCCTGATTTTTTTCCCTAGAAATGATTTCCACTCTTTGTGAGTCTCCCCATGGCTCATGGTGACATAAGAATGGGATACGTGCTACAGGTGGGTCTTATAGCCAGGGAAGTGGGGTATGTGGCTTCTATGCGTCTGTCTGCCATCAGGGTGGGCAATCAGGAGGGGAGGAAGGGAGTGAAGTGGGAGACGTCAAAACAAAGAGGGACTGTGTGCAGCTCTCACCAGCTCCAACCTTAATGATGTGGGGCTCTTCTGCACGAAGCTGCACTCATACTTGGCTGAGGAGCTGGAGAAGGTGAAGAGATGACCTACAGGCCCGGAGGTTGCCCTGGGCCAGCACAGCCAGCAGGCAGATCAGCCCCAAGAGCACCTGCCCACACTTTTGTAAACAAAGCTTGCACAAAAACAATTACACAGATTTGGTCTTGTGCCAGTTCTCAGGCAATTTTTGTAATTATTTAGATTTTTATTTATTTAAGCTTTTAATAGAGGCATAATTTACATATTATCAATCTTAGATGTAACTGTGATTGATTCTGATAGAGGCATATGTTAATGTAGCACACCCCATCAGGATATAGCATACTTCCATGATTCCGGAAGTTCTTGCCCAGTCAATACCCCTTCTCTCCCCAGCCAGAAGTAACTACTGTTCTGATTTCTTTGGCAACAGATTCACTTTGCCCATATCCCATAAAAATGGAATTGTATGGCATTTACCATTCTGTGATATAGATTCTTTTACTTAATATAATATTTATAAGATTGTCACGTGTTGTCACATTGTCAATAGATCATTCCTTTTTATTGCTGAGTGGTACTCTACTATATGGATATAGTGCAATTTACCCATTTACCTGCTAATGGACGTTTAGGTTTGAGACTATTATGAATGCAGCTACTATGAATATTTTTATATAAGGCACTTAGTAGCCGCAGGGGCAATGTGATTTCACTTGGGTAAATACTTGAGTGGAATTACTGAGTCATAGGATAGGGGTATGTTTAACTTTATTAGAAACTGCCAAACTGTTTTTCAGAGTGAGGTGTTATGAACTGAATTGTGTCCTTCCAAAATTCATACATTGGAGTCTCAATCCCCAGTACCTCAGAATGTAACTATTTTGGGATATAGTGTCTCTAAAGAGGTAATTGAGTTAAAATGAGGTCACCCGAATGGGCCCTACACCCGTATGACTGTTGGCCTTGTGGGATCAGGAGACAGATTCATGCAGAAGGAAGATCATTTGAAGACATCAGGAGAAGATGGCCATCTATAAGCCAGCGAGAAAGGCCTCAGAAGAAACCAATCCTGCCCATGCCTTGACCTCAGACATCTAGCCTGCAGAATTGTGAGAAACTAAGTATCTGTTTTTTAAGCTATTCAGTCTGTGGAACCTTGTTATGGTACCTCTAGCTGACAAAAGTCTGTTAACCCCATCTTTACACTCCCAGCGGCAATGTATGTGGGCTCTGGTTTCTCCACATCCTCGCCAACACTTAATATCAATAGCATTTTTATCTTTAGCCATTCTGGTAGGTGAATAGTGTATATCATTGTGATTTCCATTTGCATTTCTCTGATGATTAATGATTTTGGACACTCTTTTGTGTGCTTAATGGCCATTCATTTATATTCTTTTGAGAATTGCCTGTTCAAGTTTCATCTTCATCAACCTTCAATCATCCTGCTCCAGCCACCCTGTGCATTTTGCCATTTCTTCACCACCAAACCCACTCCTAACTCAGGGACTCGGCTGAAATTCACTTCCCCATTTTGCTGTCCCTCCTCAGTAGGCCTCAGCTCAAATGTCACCTCCTCAGAGAAGCCTTCCCTGACCGTCCTAACTAAAATAGTCCCTCTCCTACCCCCATCCTTTTCCATTATCTGATAACTTATTTTTACTTCAGAGGAAATTTGACTTTCTAACATATTATATCTGTCTAGTCTTATCATCCAAGAAAGACTGTAAGCCCACAAAGCAGACACGGAATTTTTCAATACTCTACATTTGGAGTCCAAAAAAATAGTACAAAAATAGTATCTTATAATTTTTTGTTGACTAGATCTTCAAAAATAAGAGAGAGAGAGAAAATGAGCATCTGTGTACTGCCCAGTACCTAGTAATTGTTCAACAAATAATGTTATTATATCTCTAAAGATACGTAATCATTGACACCGTAATAACATGATCTTCAGGTGATTACAATTCTCAAATTAAGACATACAAACAAACAGAGTTGAAAGAATAAGTAGAAATTATAAGCACATTAAAAACATTCCTATATTCACATATTAAATAAGTTTCTCACTTTAAGCTCTAGTTCTCTTTTCCATTCTTTATTAAAGTTTTTAAACTGATTTTCATTGAAATATACACCCTGACACCCTGAAACTTTTCTGCAAAACAAAACGAAGTGGTCAAAGGACTTAGAATGAAATAACTTAAAATAACACCCAAGAGTTTTGTATTTCCACTGTCCCCAGGGTCTGATAGCTTCCACATGCCTGTTCCCAGGGTGCTGGGGAACATCTATTCCTGGATTTCCGTGAGTATTCCCTTGGAGCCAAAATAATCACCTTATTTAATCGAACTAAAATGATCCTTTTATTTAATGGAACTCCTTCACACCTTGCAATCAATTGTAAAAGCCTAAAAAGAACAGGCCTTCCATTTTGTAATCTTTTTTTCATTTAGCTGCATAATGTGAAAATCTTTTCATGTCAATAAACAAATATCTGAATAATTTTAAGTGGCTACCAACTATCCCATTGAGTAGTTAAAATATGGAATCTATCCAGTTTTCCATAATTTGAGTTTTAAGTTTTGGGGCCATTGCTATTCATTCTCCTCACCTTACTGTTTGTTTTTTCTCCTTCTCCGTTTTTAATTGAAATCTCAAACTGGCTTTCGATTAGGAGACAAAACTTATAATTTTCTTGTGGAAAACAAAAAACCTGAAAAGGTAAAAGACTTAGATTGGAATGATGCGAAATAGTATTTGGACATTTTACATGTCTGTGGTGACTATAATATATCTGAACAGGGAATGGTCTTCAGAACTAAATAAAAGAGAGCTAATGTCACAAGCAGCTGATGTCACACTGTGTCCTACCAATGTAGGAACAGAGCTGGATGGTGCCCATCCCTTTTGTTGGATTTGACAGAAGACTGTGCTTCTAAGAGCCAGATCTTAAAACTTGGATACAAGTTATCCCTAACAAGGATAATTAGATCCCTGTTTTTCACATCATAGGCTTGAGATTATTTTTACTAAAGCGTATTTTTCCCTAAAGTTAATTTATTTTAACTTTCTTCTGTTGCTTATAGTCATGAAGATCTGGCTACTGATCTGTGTGCTTAGGGACTGAACTGCCCATGTTTCTCTCTTAGCTTGCTTTTCCCCAGTTGTTACTAAGACTTTGAATGGAATGGATTTTAAAGGGTCAGAGCATTTGACTAGTCACATTAATTACCCAGAGAAATTAAATTTCCAGGAGTTTAAGTTATTTAGGAAGAAAGATGACAGGCAAAGACCCGTGGTCTACCAGAAAGACAGAATGAAGGACCAAGAGGTTGCTAGGGGTGTTAATATAGGCTACTGCACCACTCCGAGCGTAATAAAAGGATCAAGCTAAATGTTCTCTTGTATCTTCCTAAATTCTGAGATTTTGTCACCCAGTTGCCTTTGGGAGAATTCCAACTTCTTTTCCAAAAGACTCAATCACTTACTAATTTGGAGATTTTTCCTTTGTTGGACATAACATTTTGAAAAAGTCATTTCCTCAGGACTCCTTTTAAACTGCTATACGAGGAAGTTAATTCTTCTCATAGTCGGGTTTAGGAACTCATAAAGAGAACGTTCTCAGCAGGGAGGTTCTGTGCTTCCATAGCCTTGCTGTCATTTTAAATAATTCCATTGAGTTTGATAGCAAATGTTTTAATTTAGCATTGACTGAGATTTGCCAGTCTGACACCTTGTAGATTGAAGACACTGTGGGAGATAATGAAAATTAATGAGTTTCTGTCTTATTTCATTCAGATGACTCGCTGAGTTTCTCTCCCTTGCCTGAGTTAGAGAACTCCCTAGCCCTTGTCTCTTCTCATTCCTGGTAGCCTTGGGCATATTTGTGTGTTTGTGATGTGTGCAGAGACCTGTAGGAAAGCTCAGCAGATTAAAAATCTCGCAGGACATTACACCAGGAAGTGAAGGTCAGACTACAGAGAATTAGTTTTAAGATCTTTTCAAAACGTCATTCACCATTTCTAGAGCAAGAGCAGTTTTAATGCAGGAAAAATAAGATGGAAGCTCTGTTACATCTCTTGCATCACAGAAATTAGAGAGAGGAATCTTCAAAGATGGGAAAAACCTGTGTGACTGAAGTGATCAGGTTTGCATTCTATGGAAGGGAAGCTTATTGGAAGACAAATCCCAGAACCAAGGGCAAGATGGATTGCTAGAATCTTCCCTAGATGTCAGTCAAACTTTGGAGCTTGCAGGGATCAGCTGGGTGGGTAGCAAAGGAGGCATAATGTGATAATATGGTACTGAGTTTGCAATTTACCTTGCTTGATTCATTTTAACCTGATTTCAGACTTATAATGATGATTTCATTCATATTTATGATAAAATGTTGACTAGAAATTTGGGAAAGAGGCAGAGAGTTCTAATTTAGGGTTGATGTCCCTTAGCAAGATTGGTCCCAGGCTTTTACTTTTAGAGGACAAACCCAAAGGAATAGTAATAAATGAATATAGGGGGAAAAAACCTCAAATTTTTGTCTATGTCTTAAGCATTGTGAAAAAAATATATTGAAAGCAATAGCATCTGCACTCAATCCATGCAACTCAACTTGGGAAAATGTCATCCTAGGAGAATCTGCTCTGTTTGTTAAACCTTCATTTCTCATGTGGCCCTAGAGAATAAGCATCTGTCCCCGGGGTCAAAATCAAGTCCCACAATCTCCTGTTGTAATCCAGCTTCTGTGTGGAACTTTAATGTCTCTGTCAATGTTTTGTGAAAAAAACAAACAAGAGAATATAAACTGAGATTGCTGTGCATGAATATCATATAACCTATATTTTGTTTTGTAGGATTTTTTTAGATTTAATTATATAGTATTTAATTTCTATTATTTATATACATTTCAATGAATTTTCAATGTGGATAATACCTTTTATGCTTCTTTCTTCTTGATGGTTGATGTTCTTTATATACTTACATATGTAAGTACATACTTTAGAACATTGGGCACTGAGTTTGCAACATTGTAATGTAATAAAATGACTCCAAAAATTAAAGAGAGGTTGTAAAAAATTTAATGAGAAGAAATTTTTGATAATAATTCTTCTAAAAGGTGTGAGGTGATATCTCATTGTAGTTTTGGGTTGTGTTTCCTTAGTGATATATATGTATGGGTTTATTTCTGGGGTCTCCATTCTGCTCCATTGATGTATGTCACTACCACGCTGTTTTGTTTACTATAACTTTGTAATATAGTTTGAATAATGTAGTTGTTTGACTATTCAGGGTCTTTTGTGTTCCATGTTATTTTAGTATTGTTTTTCTATTTCTGTAAAAAAGATGGCACTGAATATTTGTATCAAATATAGAAGGCTTTGGGTAATAAGGGTAATTCTTTTAATCTGCAAATATGAGATATATTTCCATTTATTTGTGTCTTTTCAATTTCTTTCATCAATGTCTGATAGTTTTCAGTTTATAGGTCTTGGTTAACTTTTTTCCTAAATATTTACTGTCTTTGATGTCATTGTAAATGGAACCATTTTCTTTCTTTTCCAGATATCTCATTTTTAGTATATAGAAACAATAATTTTTATGTACTGATTTTGTATCCTTCAATTTTATTGAATTCATTGATTAGTTCTAACAGTGTCTTGGCGGAGTCTTTAGAGTTTTCTGTATAGAATACCACGTCACCTGCAAATAGAGACAGTTTTAATTCTTCCATTCTGATCTGGATGCCTTTTTACTTTTTTCTCTTTCTTACTTGCTCTAGCTAGGACTTCCAGGACTATGTTGAATAAAAGTGGCTAGAGTAAAGATCCTTGTTTGTTCTTCAACTCAAAGGAAAAAAGGTTTTCACCACTGAGTATGATGTTAGCTTGCTGTATATGGGCTTTATTATGTTGAGGTATATTTTCTTTATCTTCACCTTGTTTAGAGTTTTTATCTTAAACTGATATTGAGGTTTGTCAAATGCTTTCTCTGCATCTATTAAGATGACTTATTTTTATCCTGAACTTTGTAATATGTTGTATCACACTAATTGCTTTGTGGATATTGAATCATCCTTGCATCTCAGAAGTGAATCCCACCTGCTCACAGTAAATAATCCCTTTAATATATTGTTGAATTTGGTTTGCTAATTTTGTTGAGGATTTTTGCATCTATGTTCATCAGGGATAGTGGTCTGTAATTTTCTTTTCTTATAGTGTCCTCATCTGGTTCTGGTATCAGAGTAAAGCTGGCCTTGTAAGATGAGTTTGGAAGTATTCCCTCTTCTATTTTTTTTTTTTTTTGAATAGTTTGAGAAGGATTGGTATTAATTTTTCTTTAATTGTTTGGTAAAATACACCAGTGAAACCATCTGGTCCTAGACTTTTGTTTGTTGGAAGGTCTTTGATTCCTGATTCAATCTCTTCCTAGTAAATGGTCTGTTCAGATTTTCTGTTTTTTGTGATTCAGTCTTTACAAGTTCTAAGTTTCCAGGATTTTATCCATTTCTTCTAGGTTTCCAATTTGTTGACATATATATCATAATGTTTTGTATATCTACTATAGGTTTTGACTTTGTGGTTATCATAAGGCTTACATAAAATATCTTATTTTAAGCTGCTAACAATTTAACTTCAAAATCATAAGGATATTTTTTATTTTCATTGCTTCCCTCTCATGTTACGATATTATGCATCTGATAACAAATTATTGTAGTTACAGTTTAATATGTTTGTCTTCTAACTTTTAAACTAGAATTGTGATTTACATACTACATTACAATATTAGAGAATCAGATTCTGACTACATATTTCGCTTTGCTGATTAAGTTTTATACATGCATATGTTTTTAACAGTGGTAACTGGCAACTTTTAATTTTAGCTTATAGAATGTTCTTAGTGTTTCTTATAAGGCAAGTCTAGTGGTGATCAATTCCTCCAGTTTTTTGTGTGTTTTTTTTACTATTGGGAAAGTCTTTACATCTCCTTCATTTCAGAAGGTCAACTTTGCTGGGTATAGTAACTTCTGAGGACTCTGAAAACAGTAGCAGAGTGCTCAAGCTGGCAACATGGGACATTCTGACTTCAGTCCCCTTCACAAGACCAACTAGCAACTATCCATGGATAATACACTGTTGTGAAAATTTCACTTTACAAGAAGATCCCTGACCTCATGGATCTCCCAGCCCAACCAACACCATTATTTCTTCCCCCTGCCTCCACTAGGTTTTATGAACTAAAAAGGAATTTGACCAAGGCTTACACAGAGTTGATGGCAAAAACCTGCCCAATGTGGGGACAAGGCTTTCTTCAGATAGCTAGTTCTTCCTCCCCCCCAGACTGAAACTATGTAACATACAAAAATTAGCAAGTTATCAACTTTTCCTACTGTTTTGGGGGAAAAAGAAAGGTCTTTCTAGTTCAGGAGTGTTGTGAAACACCAGCTTTCAGGGTACAAATCACATTTTTATTTACTTACAGTCTAGAACATCCAAGTGAAAGATAAATAACATAAAATAACTCTAAATAAATGAAAAAAAAAATTAAACTCACATTCTGTCTTCCGGTATCACCACCACCGTCGTTCCCAACAACAACTGTGACCTGTTAGATGGTAAATCTTTTTTAAAAATCATATCTCCCTTCCAGAATCTCACAATCTTACTCAAATAAGTATGAAAATTTTGTGGTAACTTAATCCTCATAAATTATTTTCAGGAGTCAATTCTCTATTTTTAAGCTCCTGCCTCTATGTTTTCAAGCTGCTTGAAAACATTAAAATTTTAATTATCTTAAAACGAATTTAGGACATCTAAGTTTGCATTTTGTGAAGATGAGGACACCACATTATTTTGGTCAATTTCATTGACTAAAATAAAAAGTAAAACACTTAAATTAAAAAAAAAAAGTTTATCTAATAAAAAAGGAAAGCAGTCAAACCACTGATTTAGAGTAGTCTAGACAACTCCAAAATTGTAAATTACTCAGGGACTGGGGAGGAGGCCTTCATTTGTATCTCTCTCCTTCATTGTACCAGAGCATCGGTTAGGATCTCAGATGAGTAGAGAAATAACTTTAAAAACTGAATTCCTGTCTACACAATGCCAAAACATCTAGTAAGTCTGGTTAAAAAAATGTCAACCCAGATGTTTGGCACTGCATAGACAAAACATCCAGATGACAGGCTGAACTTGCGAATAAACTGCTGAAATGGACCAGATGTTCTGGCTTCTTCGGGCTTCAGGGCCTAGGGATCCCCGGGGACGGCAGGAGAAAGCAAATGTCCCCGCCGGATCTTCAGCACCTGCGTGCCTTCCCTGGAAACTGAAGTGGGCGTGTTAACAGCGGGGTTTACATTAAAAATGTCAATGACTACCTTAGAAAAATCAAGTGAAAAGTACAGGAAAGACGGAAGGTGATATTTATCTGAAATCCATGTTTTGGGAAGTCACTGAGTCACATCTATCTTAAGGCATTGTGGTTGCATTTCTAAATATTCTCCCCACGCCCACCCCGGGGACTTTCTCTTTCAACCCAAGTTCTGGGCTACCCTTTCCCAGCCCAGGGTGCAGTGGCTTTTTTATAGGCCGCAGTTACCGGCTGAAATCTAGAACTTTCTCTCTCCCCTTCACTGGGCCCTTCCTTTCTCGCTTCTTAATACTTCCTTTTAGATCTTGCCGTTCCTAGGGTGTGCAAAATGGGAAAGGGAGAGTAAGGATCATGCCAGGGATTTTTCCGGCACAGCCCAGGCAACGGGCAGCCCTGGCAAAAAGGCGCCAAGTCCAGGAGTGGCCGGGCCAGCAGGAAGGATGGCGCGCGCAGGGAGGGGCGCTGCCCTCCTGGAGGAGGAGTCCCCGTCGGGCTGCAGGCCAGCGGGGGTGCGGAGGGCGCAGGGTGCGCAGGCGGATATTAACTGGCAGGGTGGGACCCCGCCGCAGACCCTGGAGTCCCCTCCAGCGAGGTTGTCTAAAACGGTGCCTCGCAGGAAACTGAGGGCAGCGGGGAAAGGAAGAGGCTCTGAAAACACCATGTGATTTACTAAGCTCCCAACTGTATTTAGAAAACAGCTTTGGCTTCCGTCAGAAAGTTCCGATGTGCATTTAATCCGTTATATAATTTCTGTTTTCAGAGAGGGGGTTTGTTTTGCTTCTTTTTAAAAACATCATTAAAAGATTTCCTTCGTGTCAGTATTTTCTGGAGCCTTCCCTGGGACACTCTCTGCTGCGCTGTGAAAAGAAAAACTGGGATGGCTTTCTTGTCTCCCTCCGGAGAGACTTATTAAAACAATCTTCCAATTGCCACTGGAGGAAGAGTTACTGCATCTCTCATCAGGATACAATTAATAGAACAAGTGAAGTGTGATGTGGGAAAGAAAATTTGGAAAAAAAAAAAAAAAAAAAAAAAAAAGAATGGTTCCCAGAGCATCTCCTGAAGCAGGGCCCTGTGTTTCGCTGGCCTGAAGGAAATCAGGACAGCAACCTTGAAAGTGGAAAGAACATCAGCTGTGTTCCCACCCTCACCCCAATAGATGCAGGACACACCCCGATTTCACCAATACCCAGAGATGGCAGACACACACGGCGAAATTTAAGTACAAAAATAAAGAGTATGATCTTCCTTGCTTTGAATTTAAAAAAGAAAGAAAGAAGGAAAAAAAAAAAAAGCAACCCTTTCCCATTCTTCCATTTCTTACCACCCCCACTCCTGCCTTGCTCTCCCCTCCACTCACCCCCTCCTCTCTCAGGGATTGGCTTTATTTAAAAAGCTATATTTCTGCCCAGGCATTCAAAAATGCTGAGTGCCTCAAGCAAACTAGTAGAATAAGCATGTTTCTTACTGCTTCTTGGCAACTCCGCGGCCCAAGACCTGCTTCCAATTAGAGATCATGTGGCTTCAGTTTAGTATTATCATGAAAATGAAATTACCACTTTAGAAAAGTCAAGTTATTTTGGAAGTGAAAACTGCAGGTCAGAGCCCACCAAAATTCCAAAAAATTTGCTCAAGAAACATCTTGTTGAAGGGTCAAAATGGCCCGGCCAATAAACATCCTGGGGTTGCGATAGACACTGCTCTCTCCTCCGGCACGGCCTTGTTGAGAAGGTCAAGCTCATTGTCCCTTAAGAAAAGGTATCCCTCTGCTGACTGATCGGAGCTCGCTCTGCTCACAGAGAAACAGCGCTGGTCTCTCAAACTCTCCGATGTGCTTGCAGCTGCCGACCTCCACTGCTCACCTGGTTGGGACTAACTGCTTAGCCAACTCTTCCTCCGTTCAAGGTTTATATCTTCCCTCCCCAACAAGACTGTAAATTCCTGAGAGCAAAGGCCGTGTCTTTACTTTTTTGTAGCTTCGTAAATTCTTAGAACAGGAAGGGACCTAGTCCAATCGCTTCAAGATAAGGCCTGTTAACTAGTTTCTGGCAGACACGCTATGAGCACTGAGGCCTGTGGCCACATGAAGGTCAGCTCTGAACACAGAGTGCCTTACGACCAGGACGCCCGTCAAGAAAGAGGGCTGTAAACCTGACCTGGGAAACCTTGTGTACCAGCCTGGTGGCTAAGACCCTGGAGATTCAGAAGGACTGGGTTCAAATCCTGGGACCACTGCTCACTGGTTCTGTGACTTCCCACAAACTGCTTTACTTTTTGGAGGCTTTCTTTATTCATCTATAAAGCTGGGAAAAATAGAAGTATCTACCCTTTGGTTTGCTGAGGATTAAATAAGATCATGTATGTAAAGTATTTAGTCCATGGGCATACAGTCGGTAAGCATTTAATAAATGGACTTTGTATCATTATCATTATTATCTGGCATGTGTTTGATGGGACCTAAACAGAGGGTTCCTTTTATAGAAAGCTCCACAGCTTGTCATATGAAAACATGGGTTTATTTGGAGGAAATGGCCTGTATCAGCTTTCTGGAACCATCTCTGTTATTATGAAATTCCGGGAACTGGAATAAAATAACAAGGGGGTGAGAGAGAGGGTGCATGGATTCTTCACAAAGCAACTTGAACCAACCAGCCAGTAGATCAACAATCTATCGAGCACAATTTTATATGTCAGGCGCTGTATCTGGTGCTGTAGGAAATCCAGGAAATGTTACCGTGGCCTCCGTCTTCAAATGCTCATAATCTAGTTGGAGATAGAGAATTCCTGGGAAGAAAACTGAAATTCTAACTGTGTGCAGTGTGTCTCAAGGGGCCTACTGACAACACGTACTCTGGAAGCCCAAAAGCAATGGCAATGGCTTCCAGGTGTTGTGGGCAGAGAAGGTGAAACTTAACGTAGGTTTTAAAGTACTGGGAAGATGCAGCTGAGTGGAAATGAGGAACCTGTGCCCCTCATGCTCAGGGAAGAGTTTGTGTAAAGGCCAAGATGTAGGAACTCCAAGGTGTGTTTAAAGACCGTGAAACCAGACTGGCTAAAATTAAAGGTATACCTATAAGCTTAGAGAAACTAAAATTAGATGAGTTGCTTGAAAATGTACTGTGAAGAGCTTTGAAAACTTTACTTATTGCTAGGCATTAGTATGGTTGAGCAGAATATGGTGCACTTCGGTATTGTGCAGTATACAACCTATGCAAGTGTACTTAGCCACTTGGTTAACTCTTTGGACTTTCTTTATTCTACAGATAGCCATGAGGCCCTGGAGGCTTTTGAGGAAGATACCAGGATCTGATTTTTAGATCTGTTGTTGTTAAAAATGAATGTTATTTTTATATACACTTTTATATATCCAGACTTGGAAGAGTTTTAGAAATGGGCATAAATTCACCGAAATAACTGACCACCAATTTGGGTAAGGAAAGGAGAGAAGCTATGGTGCTCTTTACATTCACAGACTTAGCGCCTTTGGATTCATTCAAGTGAAAGTTTTCTAAGGGGGGGGATGATGTCAAAATAAAACCTAGCACAGTTGTCCAACCTTTACCGTGGGCTATTCTAAAACTCTCCTAGCTAATAACACAACGTCTGAAAGAGTTTAGGGGAGGAGAGGCAAGCTACAGAGCTGAGGGGAGGAAGGAAGAAGCCATGGTTTTACCTAAGCCTCTCAGAGGGGTGGGGAATGAAAGAGCAAGTAGAGGAGATGATTTGGTTATGGTTACCCCATTTTCCTTTCACTGTCTTCACAAACCTTTGTTCTGTGGCTTACGTCAAAAAATGGAGACAAGTCCATGATTGTGCCAAGAAAAACTCCCTCAGATATAGCACAACATTGACTCTAACATGAGGTGGGAGGCAAGGAGGGAGTGTATTACAAAAGAAAACAGTGGTGTGTGGTCTTCCTCACATACATTGGCAGTTGGTGGGTGAGTTTTGGTACCATGGGCTCCTTCAAATGCCATTCAGCCTTGAACCCGCTGTCCCAGGCAGATGAGCCCCAGCACCCTGAGTCTCCCGGCTACCCCCAGCTCTGGGCTCCATGTGTCAGAGCTCCTACTGAATGCCAGAGAAGACACACTCAAAGGAGAACAGAAAGTTTCTGCAAGCCCAGAAGGTGTGGAGCAGATGCTGGGGATGGGGGTACAAAAGGGATGGAAGCAGATGCCTGGGAGTTTCTGCCTTCAACACCTACTTGTAGATTCAAGTTTGAGCCGTCATTTGCAAATGCCTGTGTAAAATAATCCATCTCCCATGACCTCAACGGAACATGACTTGTCTGGCGGGAGAAAGCAACCTGAAGAGAAAAGCAGCTTCTCCAGATCCTCGCAGAAAACTTGAAAGATCCCAATATGGGCCCCATTGCTCTAAGGCAGGAGGACTGTGTAGCGGTCAGGGATCCCACAGCCACACCAGAAGAGCTTCTCCAAATCCTGCCACTGGCCAAAGAAGAGCCCGGAGCTGGGAATGAGATCTTGGGGAGGGCGGATGGCTCTTCCACACTCTTTCCAGGCCCTAGCAAGCACCAGGGACCAGGTTCCCCCATGTCCTCTTCCCCATCTGTCAAACTCAGACACATACCAGAAGCATCATCTGTTCCCTCAGGAGAGAAGAAGCCCGAGCAAAGGCCAGCTGACCCTGCAGCTTAGCATCCCCCAGACCCCTGAGGGCAGCCCCTAATGGATGTATCCGGGGGCCTGGGGAGGCCCTGCCCCAAAACCAGAATGGAAAAGAAAATGACTAGGAATTGCTGGCAGGCAGACCCGTGTCTGTGGACTGCACATGGTGGGGGGAAACATGCAAACACAACCTGTGTCAGCTAGCAGAGTGGGTTTCTGGGTGGTGGGCATATGGCAAGCATGGCCACCTGGGTCCAAGGCAGGGATTAGCTGTGTTTCACTATTTTCTTTCATTTCTTGGAAGTGCTGCTCAGATCATTTGAAGCAGGGCCTTGAGTTGGATTGCAGAGTGCCACAGACCCACTCCATGTGCTGTGAATCCAGAATGAGGAGAGGACTAGCCCAAGGCTCCTTGCCCACAGTGAGCACTGCTCACTGGGACACCTGGGACATCCCCACCCGCTCCCTCTTGGCCTGCTTCAGTCTGTGGCCTTTTCCTTACATGCGTATGTATGTACATATGTACATATCTAACACCAAATAATATATACAGTGTGACATAATACATTACAATACAGCCTGTGTACTACCACAGAGGTCAGGATCCTGAGCTGACTTTCTGGCAATGACCAGTTCTCTTAGCCCAACACCCTGAAAATCAGCTCAGGGCAAGGTCACCTAGAAATCTCTTCCCTTAACCCTAATTTCAGAGGAAGAGCCAAGTATGCTTCCTTTCAGTGTTCCAAATGTTGTTTATGGGAGAGTTCTTTTACCTGGTTCCCAAAACCAGAAGCTTCCAGAAGTTTCCATAACTGTCACCTGTATGTATAGTCCGCCATTGACAGGTTTCCCAGTTTGGGAAACAGTTAGTTGGCCTCAGGTGCTGAGTTGCTTCTCTGAGGTGGACTCACACTTGGAGATGTGAAGGGTCTCTAAGGGCTATGGGCCAATCTGCCTCCTGTTCTTGACCCCCCTCATCTCCTCACCTCTCCTTCTTGCCCAGAGTGTTGTAAGAATGAAAGGCTCCTCCCCGCCATCTTAGCTCCCCCCAGGTCTCTCACTCTGGTGAGCCACCGACACTCAACTGTCCTGGTCTTTTCTGCGCCTGGACATTTAGAGATAAAACTCTGATAAAACTGCTCAGCTGTTTCTGGGCATTCACACCATGCATTCAGACCACAAAATCTGCATCTGTAGATCAGCCAGGCTATCACCACCAGCGCTGAGTCCCCTCTTTGTCCTCCTATGGCTCCTTCATCTCCTGCTGTGTCCTGTTCCCTTAGGAGCTCACGTGTTTATTCATCCATCAGCAAGTGCTTATTCAATGGGAACTAGGAGCCAGGCACTGGTAGTTCTAGGCCCTAGGAAAAAGGCAGAAGTCCCTACCCACATGAATCTTCCATTCGCACACAGGACAAAGAGAGCAGACTTCATAATATGCTGGGGGGAGGGGAGGTAAGATGGAGGTCGAACTGGAGAAGTGGGTTGAGAGAGAGCTAGGAACGGGGACTGGGGAGTACTTCAGATGGCAAGGGATTGCTCAGAAGAACCTCTCTGAGAGGAACACATGGGATGGAGATTGAACTGCCACAAGAGAGAATGCGCAAGGACGTCTCATGTATATATATCTCCACGGTTCTCATGGC
The DNA here is from genome assembly GCF_002288905.1 of Enhydra lutris kenyoni. Taxonomy (NCBI): domain Eukaryota; kingdom Metazoa; phylum Chordata; class Mammalia; order Carnivora; family Mustelidae; genus Enhydra; species Enhydra lutris. The sequence continues at coordinate 3,007,445 of NW_019154101.1, forward strand.
CATGGCAGGTAGTAATAAAAATTAAAGTCCCTCCCATTTTTGCAGCAGTCAATCATTTATCATGTGCTTTGCACTCGGCATTTCACTAACTTTTCACAATTGATGAGGTATTATTCACACTTTGCAGATGTAGAAATCCACTGCGAGAGAGGGGCGGAGACTTCCCAAAGCCATTTAGAAGAAAACCCAGCAGCAGCAGGGCTGGATTAGAACCCAGCTCTCCTAATTCCCAGCCCAGTGCTTCCTAGGGGGATCAATCATGTTGGCTAATCCTAACATCAGGCAGATTTTGCTTAAGGTAGGAAATAGATGCCTCAGAACATTAAGAAGACTATTCTGATGTTTATCACTGTTTGTGATCTAGCCACATGGTTACAGTGGGCAAACACGTGACCCAGTTACCATAAGTATCCCATTCTTAAATAACTGGGAGCTGAGTATATTCAGTTAAAACCCCAACAAAAAAGGAGATAAAAAAAATTGTGCACATTTTGTCTGCAGTATTTACTATGACTGCTCTGTACATATATGTGCACTTTAACAGATTTCCTCTGGACTTTTGATACATGGGTCCCAGAATTTCCTATATGTAATGGATTACGAGATGGAAAATCGCTAGTCTTATGGAACTTTTGGACAAAATGTTTCCTCTCTTTGGCCTCAGTTTCCTCTTGTGTAAAATGAGCATTTTGAATTAGATGGTCTCCAAGTTTTTTTTTCCCTTTCTGACATCCTACAGTTCTATCCAAACACATATCTTTAAAATAATAAATCTAGATATGATTAAGGAGCCTAAGAAGCCTTTTGATGCTGTGCCGCATCATCCCTGGCCAGAGACTTTCGGTAATACCGTATCACCTTGATTCATTTTCCCAAAAAAGATGTTCTTCCCAAGCTAACATCTTCCTGAGCTTTTCTGAAATGAGGTGTAGAGTATGTTTATTTCTCTCTCAATCTGTCAGTTGCTGACTAAAAAACTGAGGCAGGGGAAAGCCGTTGGGGACGAGTATGGGAATCAAAGGGAAGGACAGGAAAAGGGCAGGAAACAAAAACAGGGGAAGAAAGAAGAGAAGGTGAAGAAAGGAAAGAAAAGAAGCGGTGGGTGGTGGGTGATGGAGCAGTGGGGGCAGGAACAGGAAATGTCCCAGAAAAGTATTTCCAGAGCTTTGTGATCTGTTTCTTGTACAAGGCATACGGGCTTCATTAATAAGAGTGTGTGTGTGTGTGTGTGTGTGTGTGTCCTGAAACATATATTAATCATGCCGGTGACGAGCAGATGAAATCAATGATTTCTAAAACTTCCTCTGAAATCAACGAGAGAGACCACGTACGTGATGTTTCCTCAAACTGGTACCAACACATTATTCCTCCGTGGGCTGGGGTCCAGGACTCTTCCCCTTATGCTACCCCTTGCTCTGGGAAAAGCCCTCAAGTTCTCTTTCCTTTCCCGCCCCCATCTCTGGTGTCTCCTCCTCTCCAGGAAGGGGAAGACATACCATCTCCCTGGCCAGCTTTAGCAAGGGAAAGCTTTTACTTCTCAATGTTCACACTTTTTCTGTATGCTTTGAGCCTCTGATTCTACTTTCTTCTTTCTGGCTCTCTTTTTCATTGAGATTCTTCCATTCATTTTCCCCTTCACCTCTATCTAGAACATCCCGTATCTTACAGAAATAATCTTTAAACTAAGTGTGTGTGTGTTCCTCAGGGCCCAAAGACTACTGGGGGCAGGAGGGTGAATAATTTGAGAGAATCATTCTCCAGATTGTCAACAACCATAAACACTCTTTAACCTAGCACCTCCAGGCGGCTATGTCTGTGCCTCATGTCCCTTTCACAGTTAGGTACCTGAAGAAATAGGGTCTATTTCTTGCCCATCCAAGTCTTGCTTTGGCCAATTACCAGAGTAGAAAGCTCTGGGATGCCAAACAAGAGGACAGTTCAATCATCCACTGTTCTAAAAGGAACTCTGTGACAACAAAGCAATGAAGACGTTAGTGAGATAACTAAAAGGGCAGAACCTTATTTCTTTCAGGAAACCACTGTTGACAGAGCTCTGTGACTTTATCTGTGTGACTATCTACTTATCTATGAATTAGAAATGAATGGTTCCCATAGGAACATATCAACAAATGTATTTGAACTGAAATTTTAAGTCAGTTTTTCTAACAAAAGCAAGGTTGATCTGACTGATTTATTGGAAATCCTCCCCTTTCCCAAAGGGGTTTTGTATAACTGAAAATAGGTATTTCAAGCACATATACAATATGCCAAAATTCATAACATTTTCAACTATTAAGCCTATGATTAAAACGTTTTATCAGTTGTGACTGATTTTATTTTTGCTTCAACTTATTTATTGCCTTATTCTCCTAAGAGGAATATTCTTTAGTCAGGCAGAGCCATATAACCTGCTTTGGCCCATAAAATATAGGAGAAGTGATGTGGGCCTTAGCAGCCCAGAAGCTTTAAATTCATCACATGGCTCTCCCAGAGCTCTTTTTTTCTTTAACAAGAATATCATGTCCCAAACAGCAGGTGTTGCTTCAGCCTGGATCCTGGAAAGAAGAAGACCTATGAAACAGAGCCATAAATGACCTGCATCCAGATATCAGGTAAGCAAGACTTAAAACTCTGTTACTGTAAGCCACAAGGATTTGGGGCATGTTTGCTACAGCAGCATAACTTAATAAGAACTGATCAATTATTGATATCCACTCAAAAACATCTGAAAGGATAAATAACTTTTCAAAATTTATTTAAGGAGCATGAGAGCAAAAAGGTTGCAGACCTTTCATTTTAGATTTATGACCATTTCCCATTAAAGAAGCCACCTTTCACACATTCTTCAGTTTTGTCAGTCACATACTAGATGCGATCACTGGGGACAGAGAAAAGAACACACACTTCCCAATATCAAAGAAACGACAGACTAATACTCTAGATATGGTATGGTTTCTATGCTCTGTTCTATAGTCTACTATGTTGTACAGAGATAGACAAGCCATGAGCATGACTGTAGATATGAGCCCGGAGAAAAGAAGTGTTGCAGAGAAGGGTTTGATTAAATTTTTCTAGGGTAAAAGATACTGGGGAAGAATTACTGGAGACGTAAAGTAGGGAAGGACCTTTCAGTCAGATACAAATGCATATGTAAATTCCTCGAGATGTAAAAGGACGTGATATGTTTACAGAAATAGAAACATCTGGTGTTTCTGGAGTTCGCTTTCTAGAAGCAGTGAAGAGAGATACAACATGTGGCTAACAGACCCTAGATCCTCTCCCTCTGGTGTTCATACCCTCATATAATCCTCTCTCTTTGCGAATAGAATTGTCTTATGACTGACTTCTAACCAATAAAACATGGCAAAAGCCATGGTAGTATTCTATCCCATTATATAAGACTCCCAGAAGACTTGCAGGGAGTCTCTCCTTCCCTTGCTGGCCGTGAGAGAGCAAGTCGCCATGAAGTAAGTGGACAAGAAACTTGAGGAGGCTTCTAGTAGCTGAGGGAGACCTCTGGCCTATAACCACAAGGAAATAATTTCTGCTGAGAATCAGCGTGAACTTAGAAGTGAATTTCTCCCTCAGTGGAGCCTCCGATGGGACCCCAGCCATAGCTGATAGCTTTATGGCAACTTGATTTAGACTGATGCGGAACACCATGCTAAGGCAGGCCCATGATCCCAACATAGAAACCATGAGATAGTAAATGAGTTGTTTCAAGTTGCTGAGTTCACGTAAGTTCGTTATACAGCGGTGGTAAAAACTAAAATGCGTGTGTACACACACACACACACACACACACGCATGCACAAAACGAAAACACAGCTAGAAATGCAGAAGGTGTTGTTCTAAGGAATTCAGATTTTACTATGTGGACAATGAGGAGCCAGGCTGATGGCTCAAAGGAGGGGAATGACATGGAAGGAAGTTTGGGGTTGATCATTCAGTTCACAGCGTCGGGGAAGGACTTCAAGGGACAAGGTTACAAGCCTTTTGTCTCCCAGGAAGCCAAGCACACAAATGATCTTGTGACCTCAGACCAAGAACTACCAAGAAACACGATTTATTGTACATCTACAGGGTTCTGCGTCAATGACAAAGAATAGAGGAAGAGTCACAAAGAACGGTCCCCATGCTTAAGAAACTTTATGATGGGGGCGCCTGGGTGGCTCAGTGGGTTAAAGCCTCTGCCTTCGGCTCGGGTCATGATCCCGGAGTCCTGGGATCGAGCCCCGCATCGGGCTCTCTGCTCGGCAGGGAGCCTGCTTCCTCCTCTCTCTCTCTGCCTGCCTCTCTGCCTACTTGTGATTTCTGTCTGTCAAATAAATAAATAAAATCTTTAAAAAAAAAAAAGAAAAGAAACTTTATGATGGGTTAGGGAATATGATGGCTACCCAGACAAAAGTTTGTTTGTTTTGTTTCATTTTGCCTTCTTAACTAACAATAATCAGTAAGTGGATGGTACTTGAGAGGAGGTCTAGATCAAAGTCTCTTCCCACGGGAGCAGTCAGGGAGGTTTCATGTGAAGAGTGATTCTGAGGTCCATCTTGAGGGAATGAGCAAGGGTGGTATTTAATGGCCTGTAGATAATTTCTCAGTGAGAGAAAACCAGAGCTGGGGCTTTTGGAAAGAGCTTTAGGGGAAGAGATTAAAGTGAGAGATTGGGAAGACTTTGAACTATCCCCTTCTCGTTTGTCTATAGTGCTGACTACATCTTGGAATGTGATGAAGGGCCACCCAAGAAGGACTCATGGAGGAGGTGAGACATCAGCTCGTTCTGAAGGAGGGCAGGCCCTACACAAGCACCACGGAAATGAGATCACCTTCCTGCGGGAGCAGGGTGTTGCCTGAGGTGTGGCCACGGAGTAGGGGGTAAAGGGACCTAGAGAAGACCTGTCTGTTAGAGAGAAGGGTTGAAATACAAATACGATATAAACATAAAGTAAATATATAAGTACTTTTATATAAATAAAGTATAAATAATTTCATTGTGTAAGTGAAATAGAAGTATAAAGAGATGTGGGGAAGAGAAGGATGAGAAAGCTAGTTGGGGCCAGATTTTTCTCTCAAAAACCTTAAGAACCATCAGTATCCTTTTGAGCCCCTATTTTCTTAGCCCATCCATATTCATCTTACCCCCTGTCTATTACCTCTTGATCGTTTCCTTTTATCTTTGAGATAAAATCAATCCTCCCATCACCTACAAGGCATCCCCAGATCTGGCCTCTACCTCATCTGTCTGGCTTCAGCTCCTATCCCCAAGACGGCCAGCACTCTGGTCTAACTTCTTCAGAGCACCCAGCTGCTTCTGTCCTCAGGTCCTTTGCACAGTCAGGGTTGGTGGATGCAGGAAAAGGAAGGCACATTCGAGGCAGGCTCTCCCTGGACCCTCCTCACCCTGGTCTGGGGTCCTTCTTTGTCGTAAGTTCTCAAGGCCCTTTCTTGCCTCACACACTCATCACAGTGTCATTTCCACCCTGGGTGAGGAGCCATGGAGTGCCTGTGGGTCTAGCTGGAATATAGGAGACCTGGGGCATGTTGTTCCCCACCACACTCCCTGGGCTCAGGGTTGTGCCTGGCCCAGAGTTCGCTCACAATAAATAGCAGCCCTGATGAGTGACGGATCCAGAGGTCCACCTTCGGGATTTTTTCCCAGCACAGATGACAAGGACTGGAACTTGAAAGTGGTAACTTCTACCCCTCATGCCAAGCTCTGAACCCAGAGCACAAGACAAAGCCTCACTGTGGCTTTCCACTCCGACCCACCCGGGACAGAGGGCCACCAGACCCAAGCACACACCACTAACTGACAGTGAGTAAAATACTTTTACAGCCGTGACTCAAAACGAGGAAATGGAAAAGGACAGCTTGGCATCCCTATGCTCTGTATCTCTATGGTTGCGTGAAGCTTTTATTGGCAAGTCCTCACAACAAACTTACGGGTTGTTTTGTTGCTGTTACTGTTGTTTTTAACCATCATTGATAGATAAGGAACCAAGAGATTTCGATATGTCCAGGGTCACAAGACAAGTTAAGAGTGGAACTAAAGGTTCAAACTCAAAACTACAGGATCTTCAACCTAGTTATTGAACAGGCATTGTTCGAATGTGAGCTCTTTGGTTTCCTCTGGTGATTTCATTCCAATTGTATGGGGACTGAGAGAAACCCCAGTCTGGCAGAGGACTTAATACTCAGAATATAAGAGAATTTAGGACTTGCTGGGATTGATGCCAAACCCAGGGCTGAGGACAGATGGTACATTCACAGGAAATGAATGCCCAGAAACAGTGGCCTTTTTGAGAGAGGGGATAAGGGACAGGAAAGAATTGGTAGGACCCAGGCTGGAACACTGTTCAGGGACAAGTGTAGGGAAAAGTGGGTTTGGGGCTTTTAGAAACTCAGAAGGGTGATTTAAAAATAGGGCCACTAGACTGAGTTGGAATCCTGGCTCTTCCTATCTTGGCAACCCCAGAAAAGTGACTTGCTCTAGTTAATTAGTACTCACCTTATAGCTTGTTACACAGATTTAATGGGGAAATTCATGTAAAGTAAGGGTGGCAAGCTATAGTCTGTGGGCCAAATCAGGCCCCCAGCCTGCTTGTATCCAACAAGTTTTATTGAAACACAGCCATCTATTTACATACTGTCTGTGGCTGTTTTCACTACTATAATGGCACAATTAAGTAACTGCCACAGAGGGTATATGGCTTCTAAAGCTGAAAACATTTGCTTTATGAAAAGTGTTTGCTGATCCCTAATATAAACCCTTTATTTCCTATCCAGGGTACTAATTTTGTACTAAATGTGACGCATGTAATAAAATGCATTTAGTGTACAGACTGGCCCAAATTATGTGCTCAGTAAATATCAGCTAGGTAATCCTCTCCTGTCAGAGGAAGGCCCAGAGAGGGTAAGTGATTTGCCCAGCACTGCTGAGCAAGGTAATAGAAAAGAAACAGGACTCAGGAAAGAGGTTTAGGTGCCAAATAGAGCTGTCAGAAAATCTGACCCCAAAGGAATGTACATCCAGGACACAGGAAGTTCCATTCAAGGAAATCTGCATGTCAGATCCATTATCTTACTGGTTGAGCTGGATATAGAATCAAAATCCACTGTAATCAAGAATGAAAGGCTGAGGATCGTACGTTCCTCATGTGTGTTCTCTTATCAAGGAAATCCAGGAGGAGAGGTCTAGAGATGAGTTTTCCAGAAAGGATGCCATTGACTCCTGTGTGATGGTTGTAACAAATTACCCAAAAGTGATTAAAGCCAGTTAGTGGGGGCACCTGGGTGGCTCAGTGGGTTAAGCCTCTGTCTTCAGCTCAGGTCATGATCTCAGGGTCCTGGGATCGAGCCCCGCATCGGGCTCTCTGCTCAGCGGGGAGCCTGCTTCCCCCTCTCTCTCTGCCTGCCTCTCTGCCTACTTGTGATCTCTCTCCCTCTGTCAAATAAATAAATAAAATCTTAAAAAAAAATTAAAACTGGTTAGCAAATCTTCATCTCAGTTAAGATGGGGGACTGTCTTGTCTTTGCAGCCTGCCATTTACATTTCAGGAAAGCAGAATGAAAAACTTTCCATTTAATTTGTGTTTTGTCTGGAATGTCAATTAGGAAACTAGGCACTGGCAGGTCAATGATTCTTTTGTAAAATAAAATAATCATTTGGGTGTGTCTGAGAGGTGGTAGTTATCGTGTATCAGAAGCTCTTAACATGAAGGAGCAAAGCTGAAGGCAAAAATCACCTTGTCGCTAGGATTTCTTGTTGTTCTTGTTCACTCAGTGGCATCTAGCCCAGGGAAGGTAAATACTGGTCCTGTGAATACTGATCATATGTGCCTCCACTCCTTGATCTTGGCAGTTTCCCACTGATCCCAGAATTCAGAATTCTCTGCAATGCCGTGCTGTACAAAATCTCCTAGGTGGCATGCAAGAGGAAATTAAAATTGCCATCTCTAGATGCATAGGGATGCTTATTAAATTTCTATGGAATGAATGAATCAAGAAATGAATTAATGAATGGATGAACAAGTGATTCAATAATGGAACTTTCTAAAGGCAACAAACTACTTTGTTCATATCACCGGTCACGTAAAAAACCAAGTAAGGATAGCGTGGAAGCAAACTGTGGATTTTTACTGGGGAAAAACAACTCCAGCACATCCTTAGAGCCTTGAACCCATGATGTTCTCTCCATCTCTAAGGAACGGAGTGTGGGATGAAATGGTCCTGGAACCGACTTGTTGCAGCGATCCAGAGGCATGGCTCACTGTGGTGAAACTTCACTCCATTTGGTCATTCAATAAATGTCCATTTCCTCAATCAGGACCCCAGAAAGATCTACATACTGATAGGAACAGATAATGTCAAATGGGTGCTTTTATGAGAGCAATAAAGAGACTGTTACAAGGGCTAGTGCAGTGCCTTGGGACAAGAAGAAGGGGAGCCATTACCATCCCTGGTCCTGAGAGGTTCTGGCCAGCCTATATGCTGATGTACCTTGGTGTATCCAAAGGGAAGCCAGGGGGGCAGGGAGCCTGTGTGTGCCAGTGTTCGCCAAAGAAACACAACTATGGGAAGAAATATGTATGGTAGGAATTGATTCATGTGATTATGGAGTCGAGAAGTCCCACAATCTGCCACCTGCAAGCTGGAAAATGAGGACAGCTGGGAGGGGTAAGGCTTATGAACTGGGGGCTGTTGGTTCTGCCTAGAGTCAGAAGACCTGAGAACCAGAGGCTCTGGTATCTGGGGGCAGAAAGAGATGGCCATCCCAGCTTGAGAAGAGAGAATCCACTGTTCCTTGGCCTTTTTGTTCCATCTGGGCCCCCAACAGATAGGACAATGGCTGCCCACATTATTTAATCCACCCAATCAAATGTTAACCGCTTCTAGAAACACTTTGAGAGACACGCCCAGAATTAATGTTTCACCAGCTCTCTGGGCATCTCTTGGCCCAGTCAAGTTGGAACATAAATGTAACCAAAGTCCACACAAGTCAGCTCCAGGCTGCAGAGGGTAGGGAAGGGTATGGAGCGCGTCTGGAGGGGTAAACAGAGACACACAGCCCATTCTGAGCAGCAGTGTTGGTGAGACCTTGTTCCAGATCCTGAGGACTGAGCAGTGAGCAAGACAGACAAGGTCTTCACTCCCACTAAGCCGACAGTCAGGGGCGCGAAGAGAAACACTGGACTATAAACACATTAAAATAAAATGTTTTCACATACTTTAGAAAACCGAAAGCTGGTGATATTTTACCAATATTGTTTCTAGTTTTTTTTTTCCAAATGAAAAGACAAATCATCACCAGCAGATAGTGCAAATGCCAAGAGAGAGCACTCTGTCTAATTGGCTTTATTCTTTAAAGAGAAAGAAGGCAGAGTTTTTTTTCTATCTTGTCTTTTCATCACATGCTCACTTCCAAAGTCATTCTGTCTTGGATTGTTTGAGAAAACAGATTTTTGGTTTTGGAATGGGTGACTTGTTTAATCCTGGTTTCTGCAATCTTGGTAAATCAGGGAGAAAGATATGTCCAGCGGGCAATGCAAGAATGTTTTATTTGCGTAAGAAAAGGAAAATAGATATTTTTTTTTTTTCCTGAGTTGCTGGGATAGAGTCTTAACCATACTTTGGTGTTTAACATCCGTTCCTCTCAAGAAACATTTTATTTCCAATCTGTTCTGGATTCTCTCCAGAGAGAACAATGACATTTCTCTTTACCAATAATATTTTAAAGCTTACTACCCTATAGGATCTTTCTTAAAGAATGTAAAAAGAGACAGGCTTTGGCCAGGGGGAGAGCTGAAGGATTTCTTGGGGTGGGGGGAGGTTTGAGGGAGAGGTTGGCAAGTGGGAAAGGGGAGAGTTTCTTCTTTTTATTCTAGAGTGGGCTTTTTTTTTTTTTTTTTTTTTTTTTTTACCATGATATGAAGCCTTGATCCCAAAAATCGACAAGCCATGCCCAAAGTTAGGAAAGTGGAGAAGGTCTGGCTGAACCTCAGAAAAGCTTGCAAACAAATTCACAATATGATGGGTTCACAATATTAAATTAAAGCTTCAGCAATCACATATCGTACAACACATTCCAGAACAATGAAAAAAGAGAGAGAAATAAAGACCCCCCCCCAAACCAGCTGAGCCAGTATACAAAGCCTTTTTAATTTAACAGAACTCATTTTTTATGGTATCCAGGATATGTTTCTGGCTTTTCAGGCTGTCACATGATCTCTTGTCCAGATGTGCGGGTGTATATTGGGACAGGACCAGCCAAAAACTGCAGGACTTTCCTTGGGCTCATAGCTTGTTACTGTAACTCAACCGTGCTCCTCTGGGCTACAGAAGCACCACATTAATATGTGGTACAACAACAATAACACAGGAGGGGATAAAGTTAACCAAAACATTCACATGGATCTGGAAAAGAGGAGAGGCAGGAGGTGGGGCGGGAGAGGAAGGAGAGCCAACTCAGATAGGTTTATTTGTCAGCTCCATACAACACTGAAAATGAAACCTCCAAGTGTGTGGTGGTCTGAAAACTTCCCTTTTTCTCACCTACTGTGAACAGCTTTCACCAGAGGACAAGACTTCCTGGAGCTTTCTTCAGGAAATTAGCAAATGCCTCTGTTTGGAACGTCAGGTCGCAGGAACCCACACAGCAAGGCCAGAAAGTGCCTCAAGAACCACAAGAGGACAGGGCTTCTCCTTCAAAGAAATTTCTGGGAGCCCAGTCCTTCACCACAGAGGGGGCGGGAATGGGGAGTGAGAAGGCAACTGCCCACCTTATGTATGCGTCTTTGCCGGTGACCTTTGGGGGACTCACCCATCAAGCCTCTAAGACAGCTTCTGGCAGTCAGTTAACTTCGTTAAGCCTTGGTTTCCTTGTGTATGAAGTGGGGATAGTAATAGGACCTTTGCACAGGACTATTTTCATAGCTGTTTCTATCTCTTTATTCATTTCTTTGTTAACATGCCACATCTAATTTTTAAAGTATGTTTTTAAAGCTTCTGATTTTTAAGTTGATGAACTTTTGGCCACTTTGCATTTAAATTCTGGTGGGAGTTTGGGGTGTGTCCGTGTCCAGGGGGTGCGAAGTCACTGGTCCCATAGTATACATAGTAATAGGACCTGCCTTGGGGGTGGCGTTTTCAGGACTCAGTGGAATCACCATGACAGCACTTAGTACAGTGCCTATCACACAGTGAGGGTTTCAAGTCAATCTTCCATCTACAAGCGCTGTGTGGGGGTGGGGAGCAGGGGAATCAGGTGAAATTTAATAAGGTAGCAAGGGCAAGTTCCATGGAGAAGGCAATTTCTAAGTTAATTAAATAAAATAAATGTTATTTACAGTCATATCTTAACTCACAAAAGACATCTATCAACCCAGCTGGCTCTTTCTCCAGATTTCTGGCCCTAAGAGTTGAGAACAAGGGGCTTCATCAGAAGGAACATGAGCAGCCAGATAGTGAAGAGGTGTCTCCAAGAACACCCTGTCATTTGAAATCCTGCTTCCCCGTCCGCTGGGCCCACCATAGCGGCTCACGGGGCCTCAGGCTTGCCCGTGACCACTCCAGGAGCTGCTCCGGTTCACCTGGGGGTTTCCTCTCAGCCAGAAAGCAGAGAGTTAGGACAAGTAGATCCCCACATCCCCTTTTATGCCATTACAATCCTCCACTAAATGGGCATGAAAGGTAAGAACTGAAAATTTATTAAGGGAAGGCTTTATTTTCTTTTTAGCCTAACTCACACCCTCCCGGTGCCACAGAACAGTCTCCAGAAGGGAATTCTATGCCGGGGCCTCCCCCAACCTCTACCATTTTCAAGACACTTTCCCCTCTTCCTTTGAGTGTCAATCCTTCCAAAGCCTCTGTGTTCTATTCGGTTTGACTTCAGCGTGAGTGGTGAGAGGGAAGATTTATTTCCACAACTTTCTGTGGAGACTGTTTCACAGAAGACGTATTGTTCCAAGCAAGATTTTCACCAGGGCCGTGGGGGAGGCAAGAAATCTTCTCCCAGAAATAATGTCACCGTTCTTCAAAAGCACTGACTCCAAAAAATAAATGAAGAAAAAAACCCTCTAATCGTTTCAGTTAGGTAGTGTTCAGATATCTATATTTTATGTATAAATATATGTGGATGTGTGACATAATACACATACACACGCTAAATCTTATAATCTCGAGGTCAGAAGGGCGCGTGTGGTCGAATTCCTTCCTTCTCCGTAATGCACTCTGAATTATGCCTGCATTAAGTGTAGCATGGGTCAGAGCCAAGGAGAAATATCACCCATCTGCAGTCTGGCCTGTCTGCGAAATTCTGCGGAGGACACCTGACAAAGTCAGAATCTCAACTCACAGCCTATATGATGATAATTAAATTAATTGCGAAAGACTTTTATTCAGCTTAAGGTGAGTTTAAAGGCCACGGAGTTAGTGAAAGGACATTTACTGAGTTTTACAATGGTTCTCATCTCTAGCTACACTTTCGAATCACCTGGACTGTGATATTTTTAGTCCATCCCTCCAGAGAATCTATTGATGAAGTATTCCAACATTCACGATGCTGGGTTCATGTTTGCAACAGAAAGAAATATTCTGCTTATAATGAAAACTTGTGGCTAAAAGGCTCATATATGTAATTTCCTCCTCATCATGACTAAAATAGAAATCGCTCTCCCTTCCACTCCACAGTCATAATCTGATATTTTTAATTGGCCTTTGCAAAGGGCCTTTTATTCTCCTTGTTGCAACTGTGTGGTGTAGTTGAAGGAATCATGGTCTAGGAACCAAGAAACATGGTCTTCCCCTTCTCTGACCCAAACTAGCTATATGATTTTTAAGTGAGGTTTTTGGGTTTTGTTCTGTTTGGGGTTTTTGTTTTGTTTTGTTTTGTTTTTAACCTTTCTGGCCTCAGCTCGCTCTTCAGTAAAAATGGGCAGATTATCCTAGGCGATCCTGAAAAATCCCTTCCCTTAGAGAAAAAGGGTTGAGATCATGAAGGAGTCAGAGAATCCCAACTCAAGTACTTTCTAAGGAGTTGCCCTTGGGTTTGTCTCCGAATTTCAGAAAAGCCATTGGTAAACATATATCAAGAAAATGAATTGAGGTGACACACACAGAAACATGTTTAAAAAACATTAAATATTAATTTGCTCTCCCTTTGGCTCCCTTTATCAACTTATGGCCCCTTCCTAAGTTGACAGAAAACTCGAGTAAAGCACAAAGTGGTTAAGAAACCCACCCCAACAACAAAGGAATTTCTACCTGGCTCACTCTTCTGTCCAGTAAATCTATTCTTTCCTATTCAGGTAGCCCAAAGGGGCCGAGTTTTGTGAGCCTGGCAATTGGAAAACATCTAAATCTAACCTGTTTCCTGAATGAATGTGTGGGGGTGTGGGGGTGGCTGGGAAAAGAGAAAAATAAGCCGGAGCTGTGTGAAATTTGACAGTTTCAGTTCACAGGGCTTCTCATTAACTAATTTCAGTTTTAGTTCATGCAGGTTTCCCTCCTGTAGAGAGAAACTTTGACTTTCAGGTTGAAAGAAGCTAAATGGAGCTGAAACCAAATTATTTGACGTACTTTCAGATTGAGTTGGGGAGAAGACAGAGGTGGGAAGGTTGCCCCAGCCTCATTCCAATTTCTCCCACAAAAACTGGCTCACCTCCAGAGTTCTGTGATTCCCGGTCATCTTTCCTCCAAGCCAGACTCACACTGAATTGTGAAGGCAAAGTCTCGTGTATTTAGCTAATCTTGGAGGCCCATTCCCTAAACCCAGGCTCAACCTGGGAGAGCAGAGCTAGTCTGTAAGGGAGGAGGGGCAAAGTCTACCCTGAAAGACACATCCACCCCAAAGTGTCACCTTGTTGACCTTTCTGGAATCCGCCCTTGAGGCTGGGGAAGAATGGTCAGCAGAGAATCTGGGTCAGAACTCCACCTCCGCAATTTCTCTCTGTATGAATTTGAGTGGGTTAATTACCAAGCTCTTGACACAAACATTAATAATTTCAAAACAAATCCTAACACTTGCCTTACTACCTCAAAATTACATTGTTGCTCCAAGTTTGATTAGTCAGCCAGCATGTTTAGTAGGGACACATTCATCTATCTCTAGCCAAGTCCCCTAAAAGTGCTAAGCAATTTTTTTTTAAGATTTTATTTATTTATTTAACAGAAATTACAAGTAGGCAAAGAGGTAGGTGGGCGGGGTGGGGGGAGAAGCAGGCTCCCTACTGAGCAGAGAGCCTGATGTGGGACTCGATCCCTGGATCCTGGGATCATGACCTGAGCCGAAGGCAGCAGCTCAACTGACTGAGCCATCCAGGTGCCCAAAATGCTAAGCAATCTTTAAAGACGTTAGTGATGATGTACCTAAGAATTGTTTGGCAGAATGGGGAACTTAACAGGGATGAAGATGGGCAGAGTATGAAGTAGGCAGAGCCTTGAGTTTGGAGAGCCCAGGAGGGAACAGGAGGTTTAGGAAGTGGAGCCCAAGGGTACTGAAGCCAACCACATCTATTCCACAATTTGGCCTCAGTCAGAAGACACCCTCCTTGTACAAATGTGCTCATCTTTTTCAGAAAGCAGAACACCCCTACCTGGTTACCTTTAAGTTTGTCAATGTGGTGTATCCCATTGATTGACCTGGAGAGGCTGAACAGTCCTTACATCCCCGGAGCAAAATTTACTTCATTGTGATATAAGATGCTTTTGATGTCTTGTGGAATTCGGTTTGCTAATATTTTGCTGAGGACTTTTGCATCCATGTTCATCAGGGAGAGTGGCCTGAAATTTTCTTTGTGTGTGTGTGGCATCCAGGTGGACCTACTTTAGATCGTAATCACATTGGAACAAAAAAGAGAGATCAGATCCAAAATAAGAAGAGGAACTCTGATGAATACAGATAGGCCCCAATCAGTTAGAATGTGATTTACTAGATATTTCAAGAAACCAGAAGGTCTACATTACACGGTTAGAAGAAGAGCCTTAGAGAGATCCTATCGAGGATGGTTTTCTCTCTAGGAGAAAAGCAGCTAAAATTTGTCAAGGTCTGACCTGGGCTGCATATTGAGTCAAGTTGATCTTGCGTGATGTAAGTCTCGTGAGCTGATTCCACAAACCACACATGGTCCACAACTCTTTCTAGGCATGTCTCAAATTCAACCCAAGGGCTAAACAACCAAAGCTTACACCCTCCCACCATGGGTATGGCCTGCTAGACCATGACTTGGAGAGGCCATGGTTTGGGGAGAAGGAGGTCGTTTTAGTGAAAATCCTTGGGGCATGGATCAAAAACTCTCAGCTTAGCCAAGACTCCCTCTTACCAAGGCAAAGTTTGTAGGAATGCCTTTCCCCAGATTTCACAAACTCCCTGAGGTGATGATTACTGATACCTCCCCATACCTATTCTCTCCGTCTTCCACGGTACTTAGATTCAAAATGTTTTGTGAAGCACCTGGCTGCCAGATTAAAAACTGCATTTCCCAGCCTTCCTTGCAATTGTGTGACCATGTAACTAGGTCCTGGCCAATGGGATGAAAGTGGTGTGTGTAATTTGCTGGGGGTGGTTTTAAAAGCAAAGTTGTGCCCTTTGTCCCTCCTCCTCTCCCCAGCCTTTTCCCCTCCTACTGGCTGGAATGTGGAGAGCTGCAGCAGTAATGGGGACCATGGGATAACCTACAGAGGTCACCCAAAGTGGAGGATTCAGATTAAAGAAGCCTTAATCCCTGATGCCACGGAGGGACATTTAGCCCGGAACTGAGCGCCAACAAACTTCCTGAAAGGGACTTGTAAATCAACTTCTACCTTGTTCATGCTGCTGCTCATGGCTAAGCTCAATCATAACTAATATATTCCCCAACCAGGCTGGATGTTTTCTCACTTTGTTTCCTCTTCCCTTTACTCCAATAGTCCCTCTATCAGGAATTCCAATTATTCAAAAAACAGAAATCAAAATAACAATAGTTCACCTTCACGGAGTTCTTCTTATGGACCAGGCACTCTTCTAAGTGATTTATATGAATGTATTTGCCACAAAAACCTATGAAGTTGGTGCTACTTTTTATTCTGATCAAGAGTACTTATTATAAGAATATTTGCAATAGCAAAAAATAGGAAATAAACTATGTTGAGAGTGGGCTGATTAAATAATGTGGTGTGTGTGCACGTGTGTGTCTGTGTGATTAAAGAATTAGAGTGCTTTCTCAGTATTGACAGGAAACAATCTCCCAGGTGTGTAGTTAAGTGGAAAAAAGCAGGGTGTCGAAGCGTGTTTTTACAAATCAGTAAACTGAGGCATAGGGTACTTAAAGAATTTTCACAATGTTGCATTTCTTATAAATGGTTTCGTTCTTGAATGCAAACCTAATTTCAACTCTGAAAAGTGACAGGGAGAGGTTGGCTTGGTTCTTTAGCCACCAACTGAGGTTGCCAGTGATGGAGGAATCCTCCTACAGAGCAGGAGGTCAGATCAGATGCTTTCCGAGACACGTTCTAGTTCAAAAAGTTCCATAATCGCATGACTAGGACATGTTGCCAGATCCTTGGGCAACCAGTGAGGTTTCACTTACGTATTACACTTCCCTTCCTGAAAGAAAGGCCGTGAACTGGAATGTGTCAGATATATTTTTCAGTACCTTTGTTCCAGGACGATTCTAGATTCAGCAAAAACTCAATCATAAATAAAGGAGCTCGCATTTCCCCACATCTCTGGTTAACCAAGCCTCTTTTCTATCCAGTCATGATTCATTCAGTGAAGAACAAGCTAACTTAATCCTTTCCATGTGCAAGTCACTACACTACCTGATCAGGGAGATTAAAACAAAATAAGATAAAATAAAATAAAATAAAGCAAACAAAGAACATGACATCCTCTACCCCACCCCCACCCCCACAAATCTGTGAACTCTAGCAAAAGTCATATAGAAGATTCTTAGGCTTGAATTCAGAAGAACTTGGTTTATGTCATGGACTATACCAAAGTCTCTTTTTCTCTTTTGGTATCCATTTCCTTATATTTGAGTTGGGATGGATAAGACTTGGATCAAAGAGTTGGCACGAAGATTAAGTAGCATGAGTAAATCTCAGAGCGATATAAACATGTTTACCTCTTAACTGCCCCCTCAGAGCATGCATTTTCTATATCATTTCTTCCTCATTACAATCCAACAGGATCTGTCACATGGATCACAGCACCCATTTCACAGAGGAGCAAATTGAGACCAGGAACATAAAGTCACTTGTCTTATGACATAGAAGAGTCCGTCTTGGAGCAGACGCCTCCAAGCTGAAATCCTGACTGTGCCGTCTCCAAACAGTGAAGCCCCAGAAAGGAAATCGAGCAATTTTTGACGTGGACTCCAGAGCCAGGCTCCCTCAGGGTGAGTCCCAGATCCACTTCGGCAACCCGTGCCAATCTAGCAGCTGTTTTAACCTCTCTGGGCCTTGGGTTCCTCAGATGTAAAATGGAGATATAATAAGGTAAGAAAGGTAAAAAAACAAACCAAAACAAAACCTGGTGCTTGGTTTGAAGAGTTTTGCAAGCCTGTCCTTCCCTCCTTCCTTCCTTCCTTCCTTCCTTCCTTCCTTCCTTCCTTCCTTCCTTCCTTCCTGTTGTGATGGCCCAAAACCTCAAAGGAAGAGGACATCACAAGAGGTGCATTGTTTCCTCAGCTAGGGGACCAGAACCCCGGGCTGTGAGCTCACCCCGTACAGAGAATTTCCACCTCAGAACAAGGAAGGCTAGGATCTGCTGAGCACCAGAGGCCAAGTGGGAAGAAGGGATCAAATCCTAAGTGTCCAGGCTCGCTTCTCACCATGGAAACATTTCCTGGCGGCACACAGACACCCAGGGCCACACTGGCGTATACATTTACACTGGGAGAAGCAGATGAATTCACTCAATTCACCAACACTCTTGTTTAATTTGGAGCTTTGAGCTCCCAACTGCCAAGCGACATGGCTGTCTTAGAAAGCGCCTATGTATTTTAAAGGAACATTGCAGGCATTTTAACCAGAGGTTTCCTCTGTGTGTTTATTTCCAATGGTGCAAGTGCCAAAGGGTGTTAAGTTTGCTCCATCTCATCTGTGGTTGTTGGGACGAGATGACTGGCCCACCTGAGGACACTGAATGATGGGCTACAAGGAATGAATTGGAAATCAGTGGGGGTCTTCTGTTCCCCTTGTTCAGCAAACAGGTGGGGGCGGGGAGGAAGGTTTAGTTTTATGCAAGGGGGTTTGGAATATCCTCTGAAGTGCAGGGTACTTGGCTCATGGCATTTTTTTTCCACACCATCTGGTTAATGCCTCCTGCTTGAATATTGCTTTGCAGGTTAGAATTCACTCCCGTACACTCTGTCAGTCACTAGGCAGCTGGGAAGTTCCTGGTCTTATCACTGGGTCAGGTTCTGGGGCGTGGTAGAGTAAGCCTATGCTCAGGTTGCGTGCACAGCCTGACCTTGGCGGGGACCACCACCATCTTCGATCGATGGCATGTCCTAAGTAGGTGTGTGACCTTGGATGGATCACCTAAACTCTCAACGCCTTTCTCATGTTTCCTTTCTCATGTCTCCTTTCTCATGTTTCTACTTTTAGGGGGTTGTGGGGATTAAATAAGGTCACGCATGCCCAGACCTTAGGATGGTGCCTAAGCCCTAGTGAGCACAAATACTAGTGATAATGGTGATGATGAAAGAGGTAATGATATGGTGATGGGGTGGTGGTAAGGACAGCAAGGATGCTTCTCTCTCCTTCTTTTTGGTAAAGTAACAATAATAATAGATTTCAGTCCCTTAAGGTCTACTGTAGGCCAGGAAACTGCCCTGATGGGCACAGTTATGCAGCTGGTGTCTAATCTGTGATAAGCCCTATGTGATAGTTGAGAAAATGGAGGCTCAGGCTAGGTACATAACTGGCCTTAGGTCACAGTCCTCATCAGAGGCAGAGGATTCGGACCTGTGGATCTCCAGCCCACGCCTTTTTCTCCATCCACATCTGTGCTTTGTCTCTTGGACATTTTACTTCTCTTAAATACTTTCTGGAAAGGGGGGTGTATTCTACCAATAAATGAATGTACACACAGAACTTTACCAGTTGAGTTCTCAGTTGTTTTTCCTTCCCTTCTGCATTTTGGTTCACTTTTATCTGTACTTTGAAACTGCCTCCTCTGACCCGCTTCTGTTCCCAAGGTTTCCGTTCACAACGCCCCTCATTGTGTTTTGTGAAACTTCTGAGGCCCCCAGGCCATTTCAACACCAGCTGGGAATCCCTGGGTGGAGTGGACGATACATGGATTAGAAATGACAAAGTTATATGACTTGGTTCAGTGCAGGGATTGAGCTCCTGGTGTATGCCAGGAGCAGTTCCATGAGTAGAAACGAAGCCCCCCGTCCCCAACCGCAGAACCATGTTCTGGGGTATGATGTGGATAGCTTCCATACACAAAAGAGAAATAATGATATCTTCCCGATTTCACTAAAGCTGATTCTTTATAGAGAAAGCCATACATTTCAAAACGTCATGTTTTCAGCCCAGTCTGGAGGCAAAATTTCAGCATCCAGCCCCCAGCTGGAAGAGACAAAAAGTTGGGAGACCCAGGGTCCAGTCATGGTTCTACTCTCCCCATCTGTGACCTGGAGCAAAGGTTAACCCCTCTGATCTTTGGATTATTCCTTTTGGAGAGAGATGGTGTCTAATCCCTCCAGAGCAATGCCTTGAGTTTGCCTGATATATTCAACCATCCAAGAAGTTTCCCATTAGCATTTCATTTCACTGTGCCAAGCCTGGTCATCTAGGTCATGTGGAGCATTGGCCCCCTGGATCTCTCTGGAACCCAGTGAACTAGTGGCCGACCACCACACAAGGACCATTCAGCCCATCGTGCAGATCAGGATGGAGAATTCTAAGAGGAACACCACCACCAGCAGTTGCACTGGCTGAGAATGAATGGTAGCCAAGGTCAGGAGAGGAGACTGGCCGGTCTCAGATAAAATATCCTGTGCCTCCCAGTGCCCCCCTGCTTGTCCACAGTTGCTGTTCATTTTGCTGATGGAAATACATAAGTGAGAACTATTTCAGCTAAATGGTGTTTATGTGCATTTTCTCTTGGCATATAGATCTACATATCCTGAACCTAGATTCTAGTTTTCACCTTTTGGAGTGGTTCTTCAAAGGAAAACATTGGCCCCCCAAATACCACTGAAGGGTCTGTATGTGGGTCAGACCACTTCCTCAGTCCTGCTCCTAGGTAGAGTGGTTTAACTTAGTCTTTGAGTATTCACAGCTTAGAGGCCTGAATTCAGATTCCACCTCTTTACTCACAACCTGTGTGACCTTGGGAAAGTTGCTTGACTTGCCTGTGCCTTGATTTCCTCGTCTCTAAAATGGAGATAATAATAATTGGGGTTGTTTTAAAGAACCAATCAAATAACGTATGTGAAGAACTTAAGACAGCAAGCACTTAGAAATTAGCCAAAAAATCCACAACAGCTAATTCTTATCAGGTAGAGTCAGGAGGGAAAAAGGGGAGGAGGACGCTCAAGAGATATAACTGTGCCCAACATACCTTGAGCCCTGGCCCTATGCAAAGGACGTGGGGATTTAGCCTTGTCTCAAGTGCCCACTGAGAGCTAGGCATCTTCCAGATGTCTCAGGGTGGATGTGAATTTCCTGCTTTTACAGAAAAGTAAGCCAACTATGGTTCAGAAGCACTAAGATCCTGACCTCACCCAGGTAGCTAGTGACTTTCTTGATGATGGGGACCACTTAGGTCTTATTTGCCACCATGTCCCCTGCCCCATTATTAACTGGCATGTGTCCCTCCCAGATGACCCGTGTCTGGTGGGCAGAAAGTGAGAGGATGTCCAGACAAGTGGGCATGGCAACTGAGGGAAAGGGAAGTTATTAGAAACCCTACTTCCAAACCCTCCTACACTGTTGGTGGGAATGCAAGCTGGTGCAGCCACTCTGGAAAACAGCATGGAGGTTCCTCAAAAAGTTGAAAATAGAGCTACCCTATGACCTAGCAATCGCACTACTTTGTCTTTACCCTAAACATACAAATGTAGTGATCTGAAGGGGCACGTGCACCCAAATGTTTATAGCACCAATGTCCACAATATGGAATGTTCCAAACTATGGAAAGAACCTAGATGTCCATCAATAGATGAATGGATAAAGAAGATGTGGTATATATATACAATGGAATACTATGCAGCCATCAAAAGAAATGAAATCTTGTCATTTGCAATGACGTGGATGGAACTAGAGGGTATTATGCTGAGCGAAATAAGTCAATCAAAGAAAGACAATTATCATATGACCTCTCTGATATGAGGAATTTGAGAGGCAGCATGGGGGTTGTGGGGGGTAGGGAAGGAAAATATGAAACAAGATGGTATCAGGAGGGAGACAAACCATAAGAGACTCTTAATCTCACAAAACAAACTGAAGGTTGCTGAGGGGTGACGGGGTAGGGAGAGAGTGGTTGGGTTATGGACATTGGGGAGGGTATGTGCTATGGTGAGTGCTATGAAATGTGCAAGCCTGACGATTCATAGACCTGTACCCCTGGGGCAAAAAATATATTATATGTTAATAAAAATAATTTTTTTAATAAAAATAATTTTTAAAAAAATAGATATAATTGACATAGAAAGAAAGAAAGAAAGAAAGAAAGAAAGAAAGAAAGAAAGAAAAAAAGAAAGAAACCCTACTTCCCAGACTACTTCCTTGTCCCTCTGGCATTCTCCGGGATATGAAGCCCCTCAGGCTTTCTAAAGGCCAGATGCCAGCTGGTCTGTGGGGCCCTGAGGTCCAGACCACTATGAAGAGAGCATCACCAGCGTGCATTTGTCCAAACAGCTTCCCTCTCTGCACGTGGCCTCCTCCCTCACCCCTGAGCAGGAATGATGCAGAGTGCATGCCTCCGGTCTCCTGCCACTGGATCACCTCTCAGCATCACCTCTGCTCCCACTCAGTGACTCCTGTTGGGACCCTTTCTCTACCTGGGACGTCCACCTTTTCCTGTGTGTCCTGGGATTGAGACCAGTGCCTCCACCTCTAAACACACATCCCAGTTCTTGGCCAAATCCTGTTCTACCCCAGGCATTACTCTCCTGTTTCTGTTCTTCAACTTGCCCTGCAAGCTCCACCCCTGGCCACTTTGAGAGAGGTGGGTGAAGGCTAGAGATGAGGCTTCTGAGGCCTCTAAGTGGGAAGTTGCCCAGCCCAAGCCAGGGTGGGGACCTTGGACCCAGCCACAAGGGACAGTAGAAGACAATGAGGGACCAGGGAACAAACAGGACAGAGCCAGCCCTTGCAGGGAGGGCAGAAGTGGTCCGGAGAAGGTATCACGGTAGAGGTGTCACAAGAGCTCAGTCTTGGAGGCAGGTAGGATTTTGACAGGCCCAGGGGGTGTAGAGGGTGATACCCCACTCGGAAGCCTGGTGCACAATTGGTGGGAATGTAAACTGATGCCCCCACTCTAGGGTGTCCTTAAAAGCTTGAAAACAGAACCACCATGTGATCTAACAATTCCACTTCTGAGTACTTGTCTGAAGGAAATGCAAATACTAAGTCAAAAAGATATGTGCCCCCCAAGTACAAAGTGGTGGCATTTATAACCATCAGGCTATGGGAACAACCTAAGCACCCCAGTGTCCATCAGTGGAAGTATGGATAAAGAAAATGCAAGATATAGATCTCTATATCTATCCAACTATCTAGAGAAATAATCGAATATTATTCAGCCATAAAAAGAAGAAATATTGCCATTTGCACAACATGGATGGACCCCAAGGGCCTTAGGCTAACAGACGTGACAGACACGGAAAGACAAATACCATATGATCTCACTTACATGTATAATTTAAAAAATAATGAAAAGCGCATAGATAGAACACGTTGGTCGTTGCCAAAGGCAGCGGGGTTGGTGGAGGGGGGGCACACAATGGATGAAGGTGGCCCAAAGGTACACATTTCCAGTTCCATGATAAATCAGTCCTGAGGATGGAAGGAACAGCAAGGTGACTGGGCGTAACAATACTGCTTATTTGTATATTCGGAAGCTGCTAAGAGAGATCTTTAAAGTTCACACCGCAAGAAAAACAATTTTGGAATTCAGTGTGGTGCTGAAAGTTAACTAGACTTGTGATGGGGATCATTTGACAGTATATAAACACAGACTCATAACGCTGTCTGCCAGAAACTAATGGAGTGGTGTATGCCAATTACACCTCCATTCACAACAAAAGAAGATGCCCTACTGAGAAGACCCAAGCGAACGGTTTTATCTGAGCACTGCCCCGACTGGGAATGGTGAGCCAAAGCCCAGGGGGTTTGCACAGTGGGGTGTGACAGCTCCCGGGCCACTTGGAGTCTTGGCAAGCACGAGGGTTTTGAAGCTCTATAGACATGAGTTCTAATGCTGCATCTGTCCTTCTCGACTCCGACGCCAGGAACAAGTCATTCACCTTCCTAAGCTTCAGTTGCCTCATCTGCAAAACAGGACTGTCAAAACCTACCTTGACTCAGTTGGTGAGAGGATTAAGTAGCAAAGTGTTCATACCTCACATTGAGCCTGGACGTTATTCTGAGCTACTCTGAGCTATTCCCTATTCTGAGTGAATGTTTCTTCGCCACGCTCAGGGTCAAACACAAACCCCTCAGTCCTTGCCTGCGAACTTTAATACAAACATATCCATTGCTGTAATTTCATTTTGTATTCAGAAATGGATTTTTAATAATTATTTTCATAAAGCGCACCACAAGATACAAAGCTCAACAAAACCTTGGCTGGGAGGGACGCAAATAAGAAAAGGTCCAGACCTGTGCATAGCGGGGTCACATGACGTCAGCATAAAACTCAGGCTTGGGGTGTCTGAGTGGCTCAGTGGGCTAAGCTCTGCCTTCGGCTTAGGTCATGATCCTGGCATCCTGGAATTGAGCCCCACATCAGGCTCCCTGCTCTGTGGGGAGCCTTCTTCTCCCTCTCCCTTTGTCTGTTGTTCGCCTACTTGTGGTCTCTCTCATTCTCTGTTAAATAAATGAATAAAATCTTTAAAAACAAAAACAAAACCAAAAAAACACCCAAACGTTTAGGG
Organism: Enhydra lutris kenyoni; assembly: GCF_002288905.1. NCBI lineage: Eukaryota > Metazoa > Chordata > Mammalia > Carnivora > Mustelidae > Enhydra > Enhydra lutris. Next base: position 3,031,537 of record NW_019154101.1, read on the forward strand.
GAGAAAAAAATGCTGCCATCTTTTGATTCCAGAGTCCATGCCACAAATTTTGGGACCCATCTTCACCCACTTTTCATCTCCCCTCCCATGTTAGCCAAGCACACAGAAGATTCTGAGTGGCTTCTCCATCCCTCACACCAAGTTCTAGCCTTCTGGGCTGTAGAAAAAATCTAGATTCCTTACAGATCAGCACCTGAAATTCCAGCTCACTCTGGTCCTGGCAATGACTAGACCCTGCTTGGGCATTGGTGATGCTGGCCCCGGAGCTCAGCTGGCCTCCGATGAACTTTCCCCAGGGAAATCTGAGCTTCCATCTCCTCAAAGCTGTGTTGACTCTGGGTGTACCTGCCTGTTCACATTTGTGCCTTGAGAGAAGCACATTGGGGAAGAGACACCCAGGCCAGTCTGGGGAGGAGCATGAAAAACTGTGCTAGTGTGTCCAAGACACAAGCCTAAGTGTGGGCAGATGGGGTAGCCCAGGTAGGTCATAGCCTTGAGCCACTGCTTCGTCCTCCCACTACCCACGACCTGAGCCAGCTGGTTCATAATACCCGTATGTAGACAACAAGGCAGCCAGGTGAGAGTGTGGAAGGACCAGGGGACTTGTCCCTGCGACCACAAAAAGAACCCAAGCCAGCCCCAGGGTGGGGATAGACTAGCTTCATCTTGGGGAAAGGATCAGTCTTCTCAAGGAGCTCCATCACCGTGGGTACCAAACATCTTCTCTGTCCCCCCAAATGGTGGCCAGGATGGCAAAGAATTGCTCAGGACTGGAGAAAGCGTTTCAGCAGGAGTCCTGGTCTGAGACCTGAAGATGACACAAGGATTTCCCTGAGTCTGAGGCTCCCTGCCCCAGAGCCGCCGCTCCAGGATGTCCCTCTGGTCCTGTGGTTCCTGATATGACCTCCCTACAGAAGGTTCTGTGACAGGACAGATTCAGCAGAAGAGCCTTCCCTCGGGACTTGCCCATCGTGTCGGCAAACTGAGCGGCCATGAGAAGCGTGCGCTCTCAGGACCAGCTGGCAAAGGGTTAGCCCGAATCTGGGATGGCCTAGGTGAAGAAAGAGCTTCCTCCCCTCCCCAAATCCAGCTCAATTACATGTTTTTATATATAGTCTCAGCGATAACTTTTTATAACACAGTGCATTTTGCCCACAAATAGGAACCGCATAGAAGACAGTGTAGTGACCCCCGCCACCACCACCACATGTGGTCCCTACTTGAAGGAGCCTCAGGGCCTCCTCGGACCCCTCACCCAAAAACCTCTCTCCCCCAGGCTTATCATAACCAAGGAATTGCCATCTTTAGAATTTCATTCCTTTAGGTTAAGATAGTGTCCCCTGTCAAAATATAAAAATTCCTGAGAGGAATAACACACTGAGTATCAGTCTCCAGCATCTCAGAATCCATTTATCATGCTTTCATCACCACCCCCAACCCCGCAGCAGCCCCTCCCCAGCTGCCCTGCACTGTTTCCCCCCCAACCCCCATTCAGCTTCTCTTCCACCAGCGACTGCTTTTTAAAAAAAAAAAACAAACAGACAAACAAATAAAAAAACACAGTCCTTGTCGCTTCCCTGCCTAAAAGCCTTTGTCAGCTGCCCTTCTCCTACAGAATACAACTCAATCTCCTCACGTTTGGGCGTTTTGGCTCCTGAATGGAGATGGCAGCCCTCACCTTCCTTACCCACACCCTGAGTGCTTCCCAAGTGAACCAGGCTCTTTACATCTACCTTCCCCATGCTGTTCCCATGCCCTTCCTCCACTTCTCGTGAAGAACTTCATCTCAGCCTTGGAGACCCATCTGAGATTTTGTCTCCGGTGTGCTGGGTATCCACATGCCACACCACTCCCTCTGTGGACCCTGCTCCATCCGGAGGATTCTTTATGGACACCTCTGCAAAGACACTCATCCCATGGGCCATTGACTGTGTAGGGTTATAACCAACACTATAGACTCTTCTATACTAATATATCACAGATATAATAATATTCCTTCCACTCTTTCCCCTGTGGGCTGTTTATGGGCAATGGCTGTGTCTTAGTTGTCTGTATGCCCCAAGCCCTAGCATGCTGGACACAGCCAGCCTTCAACAAAGATGGGCTCCCTTCTAGCCCGACGGTCAGGAAGAGGGAGTGACAGGGTGGCATGGCATGCAGGCAGCAAATACTTTGCACAGCAATGTGAGGATAGCAAGCAATCACTCCAAGCCTGGATTAAGGAGAAGAATCGTGAAAGGCAAGGTCTCAGGGCAGGTATCACACACTTTGTCACATTCTCCAGGCCAGCCCAAGCCTAGTGAAGAGTGTTGGCCACTGCCAGCTTTGCAAACTTATTTGCCAGAGTTTCCATCATTGTATCTTGATCCCCAAATTATTTAGATGTTTGAATTCACAAATGGGTATACGTTACCTTCTGGCCATTAGCTTCTACCTACCTTAATTGCCTTGTAGCCAGAAAACAGATTCTGTATGTTCCTGATTTTTGAAAATTTGGTAGCCTTTCTTTGTTGCCTAACATATGGCCAGTTTCTATAAACATTTATGCAAAAGAAAACATATCCATCCCAACGGTGGGGTGCTGGCCTCCCTGTATGTCCACCAAATAGATCTTGTTCAACGAGTCATCCAGATCTTCCACAGCTGAGCTCACTGTGGTCGGCTTGATCTTAAGGGCGAAGTGTTGAACTTCTCCCACTGGGACGGTGGGTCTCAGTCTCTTCTAGCTGGCTCATCCTCTACAGACTTACCTGCTCTCATTGGCCTCAGAGGGCTGTCAACTCCAACAAGGCAGTGTCTGCAAACGACAAAGCTTCGTGGGCAGGTTACTTATGACTGCTGCAAATGTTTGCAGTTGGGCACCTGGGAGGGCTTAGTCAGTTAAGTGTCCGCCTTTGGCTGGGGTTTTGATCCCAGGGTCCTGGGATTGAGTCTGGCATCGGGCTTCTTGCTCAGTGAGAGCCTGCTTCTCCCTCTGCCTGCTACTCCTCTTAGTTGTGCTCTCTCTCTCTCTTTCTCACTCTGTGAAAAATAAGTAAATCAAATCTTAAAAGAAAAGAAAATGTTCACAATGTCTATCATCATCTTGAGAAAAAGAGCACTTCAAACAGTTCTCTTATGGGCCTTCTCTCGCTTCCTCATCACGATTTCCCACCGCTGAACACCTACTGTGTGCAGGCCCTCCTGCTTCGCTCCCGGCTTTCCCTCAGGTGCCCGTGAGGAAATGGCATTGGTTGCAGAGAGACGTGTCTTGCTCAGACCCCAAAAGCAGAGCCCAGACTGGCCTGCCTTTAACATTTCTGCTTTTATTATGCTTCCTTTCATGGTCTAAGTTGTTTTCCTAATGATGAAGAATTTATATATGTACTAATATACATAACACTATGTAGAAGGTAGAAAGAATAGCACAACAAAATCTATGTTCCCACCACCCAACCTTAAATGGTATATTCTAGATCCTTTCAAATTTACCTGTGTGCCCACCTAGTTCTTTCTCTCCATCCCCTTCTCTAGGGTAGCCATTCTTCTGAATGTTATGGGTATTTTTTTCTTGCTCTTTTCTCAATAGTTTCATTATATAGATAGATAGATAGATAGATAGATAGATAGATAGATGGATAGATAGATAGATATAGATATACAGATGCACACCTATATATATGTACATACATAGTCATAGATCTATAATGATAGATTACTGAGTTGTACATAATACTGAACTTTACTTAAATAGGTTCATACACAAATAATCTGTAACTTCTGAGGGTTATCCACATAGATATGACTAGAGGACTACATTCATTTTCTGTGCTGTATAGTATTCCATTGTGTGACTAGATTACCATTTATCGATCTCTTCTACTACTGGCAGACATATAGCTTGTTCCTACTTATCTCTATAACAATGGTGCTGTCAATGCACTTATCTTTTGGCATCCACGTGCAAGAGTTTCTCTAGAGTGTAAATGCTGGAAAAGTCTCTGAGTCAGCTTGGATGGCCTAAGAAAATACCACCTGGTATCTTGAACAACAGAAATTTATTTCTCACAGTTCTAGAAACTAAAAGTCCCAAATCAAGGTGGCCACTGCATGGTCAGTCTCTGGCGAGAGCTTTCTTCCAGCTACTTCTCACTCCGTCTTCCTGTGGCAGAGAAAGACAGCCAGCTCTCTGAAAAGGCCATTAACCCCATCATAAGAGCCATATCCTCATGACCTCATCTAAACTCAAAGCCCCATATCTGAACACCATCACTCTGAGGATTAGGGTTTCAACATATGAATGAGGAGAGGGGCACAGTTCACTCCACAACAGAACACAATTGCCAGGTCATAGCTTATGAGTATCTTCAACTTTACTACATGTTGCCAAACTCTTGTCTAAGAAAAGTCCATTTAAAATCCGTGCTCTAGACCGGTTTCCTCATTCAGGCCACCTGGCTTCTTGATTAGGCGCACCAGTCACTTCCTTCAATCAAATTCAACATTTTTCCTCTCTGAAAGTTTAAGAATCTTTTTTGTGTTGTGACCTATTCCCCTCCTGTGCTCTCCCACTCCGACCACCTTGCCTTCTCTGTTTTCTCCCACTGTCCCTTCTTTTACCTTCCTGCTGATGACATTGGCCAACACACCCTCACTCTTTTACCTTCCTGCTGATGACATTGGCCAACACACCCTCACACCTCACCTGTGCTCTGGAAATCGGGAGCATTTCCATAGGCAGAGCATGAAAGAACATCTGTCTTTCAAAGACCCTCAGAAAAATGGTGCCCCGATCTCCTTGCTGTTAACCACCATGAGTGAGCCAAACAGTTACAGAAACGGTGGGCATGGAACAACATTCTGGAAGCGGTCCAGAAAATCATCATCTCAAACCCCCTTCACATAGGAGGAAATGAAGACCCATAGGGGAAGGTGGTTGGTCCAAGGTCACCAAGCCAGTGGGGGCAACTGTGCTGTTGCCCCCAGTCCTGTGTTATAAGCAGAAGTTACCATCCAATTGTGCAGGGACAGGGGAGATATTATTCCATCTTTGAGCTTTGGATGCCAACAGCTAGCTTTATCATAAGCTAAAGAAAAACATTAAAATTTTCTAAAATGATTCACCTGTTGGGGGGAATTTATTGTGGAGGGCTAAGGTTATGTGCAGTGAAAGCTAATCACTGTCAGTATATTATAACAAGGGGAGTGTTTATAGCATATGACAATTAATACCTTTAATCCACTTTTCCTTTCTTCATTCAGTAAGACTTACTGAGCAGCTGCTGTGTGCCATATTCCAGGCACTGGGATACACCAGAGGAGAAAAAAAGCAGGTGAGAATCCCTGCCTTCTTGGAGTTTGATTTCTGGTGGATAATGATAGACAATTTAAAAAAATCAAAAACACATCAAACACATGGATATAGCAATGTGTACGTGTCTCTGTGTGCGTGTTGAAGGGTCGCAAGCAGGATGAGGAACAAAGCCAGGTTAAGAGAGAGGCCGGGAACAACAGCCAGCAGGGGGCGCTGTTTTCAATCAGAGTGCGAGTGGAATGGGATGGGGAGAGAAGGCGGAGCAGTCATCGGGAAGAGCTCTCTGGACTGCGGAACCAGCACGTGTGGAGGAGACTGTGTGGCTGGGGCAGGTGAACAGGAGTGGGGAGGAGAAGACTACGTCAGAAATGATGGGACCAGAGCACACAGGCCTTGCATGCTATAGTCAAACCTTTGACTTTAACCCTAAGTAGGATGAGAAACTCTATGTTTCCATCGCTGCTGTAACAAATTGCTGCAAACAAACCAACTTTGTGGCTTAAAACAACAACAATTTCTCATCTCGCGGTTCTGGACACCAGAAGCCTGACATGGTTCTCACTGGGCTGACATCAAGATGTCAGCGGGGATGGGATCCTTTCTGGAGGCTCCGGGGAGAATCCCTTTCCTTGCTCACCTCTTCTGGTGTCCAGAGGCTGACCTCATCCTCTGACTCAAGGTCCCCTTTCTCCATCTTCAGAGTGAGCTACAGGGGCCAGATTCTTCTCACATGACAGTCACGGAAGCCAGGGTACTTTCCCCATAGCAAGGCCTATACCCTTTCTGACATCTGCAAAGCTCCTTTTGCCCACATGTATCAATACATTCGCAGACGACACGCATCACGCTGTGGACATATTGAGGGACCATTAGTCTACCAACCACCGACACCACTGGGGGCTCTGTGTCGAAGAGTGAGCTTCTTTCTAAGCAGCTACTGGGTGGGAACAGGCCATGGAAGGCAAAGCTGGAGGCAGGAAGACTGGGGAGGCTGCTCATACAATGACCCATGCAGGAGAGAAGGGGACGGGGCTGGGAACAGTGGAGGTTATGAAAGGTGGTCTTGTTACAGGTATATAATTTTTCTTTCTTTCTCTATTTTTATAACATATAGTGTATTATTTGCCCCAGGGGTACAGTCTGTGAATCATCAGGCTTACACATTTCACAGCACTCACCATAGCCCATACCCCACCCCCCAATGTCCATAACCCAACCACCCTCTCCCTACCCCCCCACCCCCCAGCAACCCTCAGTTTGTTTCATGAGATTAAGTCTCTTTTGGTTTGTCTCCCTCCCTATCCCATCTTGTTTCATTTTTTCCCTCCCTACCCCTCACGGCCCCCCACCCCTGCCCTGCCTCTCAAAGCCCTCATATCACAGAGATCATATGATAATTGTCTTTCTCTGACTTATTTTGCTCAGCATAATACCCTCTAGTTCCATCACTGCATACGTCAAGTTTTGGGGGGTTTTGATAGCTGTGTAGTATTCCATTGCAGGTACATCTTTAAGGTAGAGCCAATAGGATTTCCTGACAGACCGATGTGGAGGGTGACTGGAAGAGAAGAGTCAAGGTGATTCGAGGGTATTGTTCAGAGCATCAGAGAATGGAGTCACTTGCGGGAAACGAAGACTCACAGAAGCAAGGGATGGGGAGGGATGAAACCAAGTAGTAGCATTTCCACCAACAAAAGCAAGGCTGTGCATCTCCTCTAGTCCCCAGCTCTCAGGATCTTCTGTTTCACTTGGGAGATCAAGACCCACAAAGCTACACAGCTGATTACTTCCTGACTCATCAGACCTGATTCCTACAAATGAGCAGTATCCCCAGAGCTATCATCCCGCAAAGCCGTATGCATTTATTCCCAGGCGGCTGCCAAATAGTCTTGGAATTCCTTTCCAGAAATTGGATTGATTTACAGACCATACAAGAAAATTGGCCTTGCTGTTTCTCCCCTCATTTATTTTATTCACCAGACCTGATTCGACTTCCAAAAAATGGAAACTATTCTTCCTGGTATGACAACCACTGAGGACATTCAGATTTCCAGCTATAGCTGTGTCCCTGGAAGAGTCAGCTACAAACTCCAGTGGTGACAAACTTCCTTCCACATGCCAGGACCCCCTCAATGGAAAAGAGAGCCACCTTCCTCCTGGAGAGTATCTTGGGGCACCCAGGTGGCTCAGTCGGTTAAGGGTCCGACTCTTGATTTTGACTCAGGTCATGATCTCAGGGTTGTGGGATCGAGTCCCATGTCGGGCTCCATACTCAGTGTGGCATCTGCTTGTCCCTCTCCTTCTCCTCCCCCAACTCATGCTTGCTCTTTCTCTCTCAAATAGATCCATAAAATCTTTTTTTAAATATTGGGGGTAAGTCTTCTTAATGTGGGTAAAAATCGTATCTTCTCCATTACATAGTTTTGAAGAGGAAATCCGATTTTTTATATAAAGCACTTCACACCAATACCTAAGTAACTTAAGAAATCTTGGCTGAGATTGTTCCTTTCAATCAGTGTGTGTGATCAGATTTACTAGATCAGTGCTCACCTTTTGTTCTTCCTTGGAAGAACCTACTACTCTCAGGCTCCAGCTGATTCTGTTGCTTTCTTTTGATGCCTGTCCAGTTTTCCTAAAATTCCCTCTGAGTCGCTTGGCTGCCCAGTTGGTTGGGGAGACAGGGTATGTGAGCAACGGTTTTCTTCTCCTTCCTTTCCCTCCCTTGCCCTCTCTCCTGTGACTGTCAGCCTACACTGAGACAGGCAATTGCCCTGATAGCCTACAAATTCTTAGCCACCCCAACATCCTTCATGACTGACAGCTGGACCTCACCTGCACGAAACTGTATAAAGATTTCATAGGCTGCAGGTGAGAAACTGTTTTTGGTGATTACCTGGATGCTAAGGGAGAAAGGTGAAAATTATGTCTCTATATAGAGCTTTGGGTCTCCATCCCTCCCAACTCATCCAGCTCCCAAGTTTTCCATTAACCTGAGAAATAACCACTTGCCAATGCTGTGGGCAGGGATGGGGAAGCTTTCCTTCTCTCACAGGGAATTTCAGGGACACTTAACAGGGGTTCCTGGAGTCTGTGGCTCATGCTTCAAATCTGATTCACCAGTGGCTCAGTTGTTTGGAATTTTAATCTACTGGGGACTATAGTGTGGACCAGAGTATCTTCTAGAAACATCCTCCTCACCCTCTTCCCCAGCCAACCCGTCTCCTGTCCCGGAAATGACAGAGAATAATCCTCCATTTTCTCAGCTTGGCCATGTGTACGGTGGGAAACTTGAAGGTCCTCTTCATCCCCTCCTGCCCCTTCTCCCCTTCCTCTCCTGATCCCACTCCACGCTTAAAGGGGAGTCATGTCCCATGGTTGAGGCCATCATCCATATTAGAAGAGAAAATTGACTTAAAAGTCCCTTGTTCTGTGCCTGGCACAGAACAGGCGCTTTATCCACGAGTCAGCTTAATGGTTTTTCCCACCCTCCATGTTTGCTAACCAAAGCCATAAAGTTTGGATCTCAACACCGGACTGGCCGTGAAGGTCCACATCCTTACAGAAGGTTCCCCAACCCATTCACAACATTGCTGTCTCCTAGAGCAGCTGGTACAATGGACCAGCCATGCCTGTCTTTCTTCCTGAGGCTCTGGGACTTTGCAGTAACTTCCAGCCGCTTGATTTGACAAATGACTTTCTGAGTAGAAGGGGGTTTTACATTTAATACATATCATAAGAGACATCAGAGCTATGCTCAGGAGATCAAATAGTTTCTTCAGCTAAGTATGTAAGCATTATCCCTATTAATATCTTTCCAACAAAGGCCCTGGGCTCCCCACCCCCGTTTCTCTGTGATCTCAGTTTATTAATGTTGCCGTCCCCTCCCCCTGGCTAAGCTACACTCACCGCAGACTCTCATTCCAGCCTGATGTATACTCTCAATAGAACACACCTCCTTGGCAAGCATTAAATGTAAAAAAAAAAAAAAAAAAAAAATCCATCATCATAAATCGTAAAATCAAACAACTGAACACCATCTCTTGGGAAATAAAATCTGAAGAGTTAAGAAGGGGAAAGAGAGGGTTATGATTATTTTAATCCTATTCCAGATGCTTAAGTGCTCTCCCCAAACAAAACCCAAATTAAACATGAGCCCGTTCAGAGGGATGAAGACTGTGAGTGTAGAAGACAATATTTGGCCAATAATAGATGCTCAGTTAATGTTTACTTAAAAATAAATAAGCACAGGTGGGTGCCTGGGTGGCTCAGTCAGTTAAACGTCTGCCTTCAGCTCAGGTCATGATCTCAGGGTCCTGGGATTGAGCCCCGCATTGGGCTCCCTGCTCAGAGGCATATCTCTTTCTCCCTCTCCCTCTGACATTGCCCCCAGCCCAGCTCATGCTCTCTTTCTCTCTCTCTCTCTCTCTCTCTCTAATAAAATCTTTAAAAATTTTGTCTTAATAAATGAGCGTGTACACAACAAGCAGACTCCTGGACCGCATTCAGTCAGGCTTCCAGCCCAAGCAGACAGAATATGCTGTGGTAATTGAAATTCCCACATAAACCCGGGGTGTTGGGATTTTCAAAAGCACCTTCATGCTTATTAGCTGGTTGGACTGATGTACTGTATTGAAGCTTGTACCTAACCTTGAGAGAAAGTAGCCCTCTGAGGTCCTTCAAAAAATGGATTAATGTAGACACCATGCACAGACACACACAAACTGTGAGAGAAAATCTTGTTTCCCCAACATCTGGGGGACCACTGAAAGATTTTGGAATCTCTCTCAGCACTAGAAAAAAGGCTGAGATTGACAGCACTGGCTCTTTATCACAACTGAAGTGAGTAAACCTTTTCTTGACCACTGACACCCACAAGAAAGTTCCAGAAGGATATTGACCTTGTAGGATGGATAATTTGGCCCCAGAGAAGCTCAAGAGGGCAAATGTACCAGCCAGGAAAGTTCCCTTTTATTTAGCCAACCCCACCCTGAAATCAATGGCAAGCCATGTAATGCCCTGGCCTCAGTTAATGCACCTTTAAAATGGGAACAAAGAGGTCAGCTCCATCCACTTGCCGGGATTCTTGGGAGAATAAAATTAGACTGCATGAGGAAGCTTTCTGAAGAAACAGGAACTTAGATATACAAACCGGCAGTGATAAGAAAAGACAGATGGCGGGTGAACCAAGGAGGAGCACTTTCAGCTAAAGGAGTTCCCTGCCCAAACAGTCCTTGGTACCAGGAGTACGAACGAGCAGGTTGTGTCACAGGTTGTGTCCTTTAATTAGAGGGCACCATCCTAGTACCTGGGTTCAGATCCTTGGCTGTCCTGGGTGTGAATTCCAGAGCTGCCATCTAAGCGCTGAATGACCTTGAGCCGGGCCCTTGGCCTCCTAGCATGCTGGGCGGACTGCAGTCTCCTCCCTGATAAAGAAGCATTGTGGAAATCTAAGGGAGGTGGCCGAGGCCAGAGCCCACAGAGGTGCTGCTCAGACGATAGCTCAACCTGAGAGGGAGTTCTTCAGAAAGACCATTCCACTCTCCGAGACCCTCAAGTGGGGAAGGGGCTTCATTACAGCTTCCTAGGAAAGTTTGTCTCCAGTTCTGCCTCATTGCTCCTGGTTCCCTCCCACCACCCTCTCTGTAGCACTTCCAGGAGCCTTAGAGGGCCTCATGCTGAGAGGCAAATGGCCCTTTGCCTCATGCTCTGTCCCCTGCTGTTGGTGGTGGTGCCTGGAGGGAAGGGGGGCAGTCTGACTTGTTGCTGGTGGCAGCTCTGGATAAATAGCCCCAGCATCTCCCAGAGGGCCTGAGCAGTGCCCTCGGTGAGAGGGTGAAGCCGGCAAAAGCTCCTTCCTGGTTGTCCCATCGGCATTTCAGCACCTCCCCTCCCCACCCCTGCCAGCAAGACCCAGATCCCCCCAGGAGTGCCCCATCAGCTTGCCCATCTGACCTTCTGTCGAAGAGACGCAGACACAACTTAGAGCTCTATCTCATCCAGATTCTAACTTGGGTCCTTGAGCTCCAAAATGTCCCAGCAGACAATAATGGGGGCACTAGAGATATTCTCAGTATTTTTAAAAGCCGTTCATAAAGCATGCATGTGCCTCATATGAGACCGAGCAGGCTAATTATGTCTCAGTATCTCTGGGATGGAATGCTATCAATTCATTGTGCTCGCTCCAGTTAGCTGATGCTGTTGAAAGTTCTGAGAGGAGGGGCACCTGGGTGGCTCAGTGGCTTAAGCCTCTGCGTTTGGCTTAGGTCTCATGATCTCAGGGTCCTGGGACCGAGCCCCGCATCAGGCTCTCTGCACAACGGGGAGTTTGCTTCCCCCTCTCTCTGCCTGCCTCTCGGCCTACTTGTGATCTCTATCTCTCTGTCGAATAAATAAATAAAATCTTTAAAAAAAAAAATGTTCCGGGAGGAGTTTGCAGTTTTAAAATGTCAGCAATTATTGCTAAATGACTGCTGTTTGTAAAATAGACAAACTTTTTTTTTTTTTAATTTTTTATTTATTTGAGAGAGAGAGAGAGCACAAGCAGGGGGAGCAGTGGAGGGAGAGGAAGAAGCAGACTCCTCACTGAGTAGGGAGCCCAATGCAGGACTCGATCCCAGTCCTGGGAGTATGACCTGAGCTGAATGCAGATGCTTAACCAACTGAGTTAAACTTTTTTTTTTTTTTTTCCTAAACAAGGAGTCCACAGGGGAAAAATAATGAGAGTTCTCTTTAGTGGCAAAGAGCCCAGAAACGACCAGCCTCCCCATTTTATAGGTGAGGAAACAGTGTCCCAGGAGTTAGGTTTCCCCAAAACCCACGTGGTTTCTCTGGGGCAGACGCAAGACTACAAATTATAACCCCGATGTTTTGCTTCCAGTGCTGTTTGTACAGGCCGCTCTGCCACATCCTCTCCACCCAGCTCTGCACATTACCGGGTGACGCCTCATAAGGAAACCATAGTTGTTGGCCAAGTGATGAATGTATGTCAACACGTCCTTCTAGAACGGTGCTGTCAGTTGGGCAAGATACATGTGGATATTTAATTTTAAATTAATTAACATTAAATAAAATATATAATCCAGTGTCTCAGTCTCTCTAGCACATCTCAAATGCTAAGTAGTCATAAGTCATATGCTGTTAGTGGCTGCCATATGGACAGCATAGATACAGACCATTTCCATCCTTGTAGAAAGTTCTGGGCAGTACCACTCTAGAAGTAGTGGTAAGAGGAAGTAGAGGAAAGAGTCTGGGCCTGCGACTGGGGAGAGCATGGAGGTGCTTTGCATGTCACCCAAACTCTGCCTGGAATTATGTCTACGGGTCACCATCAAAGACCTGGGGACCCCAAGAGAGAAACAGACTAAAGGAACACCTTCTCCCTGGACTGGCCCTATGGCTTCCATGACCAAAGGCGGCCTCTCAGGACTCAGCCACACTGAGTGTTTAAAAGTCACTCTGTTGCAGGAGGAAGAGCACAGAAGAGGGGGACGGGTCAGGAGAGGGCAGTTTCAGACCCAGTGTTGCCTTTTACCAGCTGGCTGCGTTCAGCAAGTGGCTCCCCCTCGGTCCACTGCTACGGAACAGCCCAGTCTCCTAATGCTGGCCAGCCTGCTCTCATCTACATCATCGCGTTCATCTCTCTCCATATGTGGCTTACATTTCTTGGGTGTGTATGCATTCAGAGAATGTTTCATCCTAACCCAGGGAGCAGCAGGAGAATGTGGGTCAAGTCAGCTTGACCAACACCAATATGTGTCTTCACACAGAGAAACCCTTCTGAGGAGATTCAAAGGCAGCTGAAGGCTTTCAGGGAGGTGTTTGCTACCTAAAAGTCCAGTAGAGGGGGATATTGCATAGAGACGGCTTCCTAACAGACTGCCTGAAGCTTGTCATTGTGAGTGCCCAAACTCTGAGGGTAGGAAATGTGTCTTTCATCCTTGCAGGACCCCAAATGTTCTCCCCGAACCCTGGGACCCGACGAGTCACAGCTAGAACCTTTGCACAGACCCGGGAAAGCCCCTGGAGTTCTTCCTGTGCCTTTAGCCCTGATAAATTTTCCCTTCCCATTTCCAAATTGCAAAATTGAAACTATTTCCTCAGGTGCCTTATTTAGTAGCTGTCCAAAGCTGGAACCTGGCAGGATCGACAAGTGTTTAAAAGCTCAAAATTCACTAATGTCCCAGGTGAGTTTTCCCCTCCTGTGCCCTCCCTGTCCTTCCTCAGAATAGACTTTCCTCACCAGCACGGCTGCCTGAGACTCTGGCAGTGGGCCTCTTTCGATATAGAATGCTTCTAAGGGAATAAAAATCCAATCCCCATTCCCTCTGTCCTAACTGCCTCATTGTCCTTCCCTCTTTGACGACTGGATTCAAATCTTCCTCCCCAGATGAGAGCTGATCAGCCCCCACGGTCCACAATCTCTCACCATCTTCTGAGAAAGAGACTCGCCCACCCTCAGAGCAATAACTGAGAGCAAAGGGTTCAGTGGGATTTCCAACTCCTGTGATTTCTCCATTCAGTTCTTCAGAGGTAAAGATGTGAGTAAAAGATGTCAAGAAGGTCTCTGGCTGTGAGCACCCAAGGAGGGGGGTGGGGGGCATGCATCCTTTGCAACTTCACAGTCACATTTCCACGGAAGGACTCTTTTCCCTCTAAATGTCCCGTTTCAGGCTTAAGGTTCAAGATGGCGCCTGGATCCAGCCTCCTCAGCATTTGTCAGCTCTGAGGAGTTGGGGGAGGGGTGCTAAAGACAGTGACCTCCGGTCAGGACACTTTCTGTTTAAAGCAGAGGCACCTGTCCTGCTAAATGAAGTCAGCTCAGCTGCTCTCTCAAAAAAAAAAAAAAAAATCAAAAGAGAACCTATGTCATAGTCGGAGGGACATTTCATTCCCCAACTTTGGTATTCATGCTGAGCAGACAAGGGAGCAAGAGACAGGGAAGTCCTCAAGCAAAATAAGGTGTATTTGTGGGGCTGGCTGAGCGAGAATTTTCAAAATATTTTCTGAAGTTCTGAACTATTTGGGGAGCGTAGCCACAGCATGTACAGGAATAAATGCCCCGTGTTCATTAAGAGAGCCTGTGTATATAAGGGAAAGAAATGTCCAGGCTTAGGGGCCAGATGTCAGTTTAGATCCCAGCCCTACCGCCTTCCACTTGGATCGCCTTGGACAAGTCACCTAGACCTGTTGAATCTTCATGATTTTCCCATCTGTAGAATACAGTGGTACCTACTTTCATAGGCTTATTATTGCAAGGAATCAATGAGATAATCAGTATAAAAACACCACGTCTGGCATATAGTTAGCACACCCCAGATGTTAGCTCCTATTCCTCACTTTACGAATAAAATAATACCACAACCACCTTCTGAGTTTAGAGATAGAGATGTATGAGAAAATCCTCTCTTCCTGTAAGTTATGGGAACTTCTTTAGAATTAACATTCTGATACCTGTGTGACTTAAGTTTGACCCCAATTTTGATACTTACTCCCCTTCTTCCCCATAGCCTTTGTGTGTTTGGAGTTCCACGAGCGAAGCCACATGGTTCATATAAATGGGAGAGTATTAATCAACCGAAAAACAAGTATTTCTCGGATCCAAGGGCAATAAAGCACTGTGAACGAGCTCCACCCCCACCTGGTGACTGGAAATCAGAAGCAGAGGTTGGATCCGTCCTGAATTTAGCCCTCCCTAACATGACCCTATGTGTTAGGCTCTGGGATACTCTGGACCCTGCTTCCAGCATTGTGCTGGAGTCTGGGGTCTGTGTGGAGCACTGCGCCAGCAGCCCTGCATTGGAGGCGGGGGCGGCGGGGGGAGCGCCATGAAGGTGTTTGCCAGCGTGTGCTTCAGTTCCCATCCCCCTCCTCAGCCGTGCTCTGGGTGGTAACTCAGTGGCAGCCTGACTCCTGTGGGCTCTCACCCCAGCCCTGCTGCTCCTACGAGTGAGAGTAATATTATCATGCAAGAAGAACCCCGTGACCACACAAATAAAAAAATAAAAAAGGAAGGAAGGAAGAGTGCTGTTGCCAAGTTTGAAGACCTCAAGCCTGGTTAGAAATTCGCTATGACATGCCCCAAGTGACCAATAACATGTTGCCACCCCTAATTGGAAAGTGGGCTGGTTTATTCAGTCATTTCACCAAACTTTTATGAAGTACCTACCATATGTCAGACCCGGGAAAACTGAGAAAGAACTGGACGCAAACCCAGCCTTTAAAGACCTCACAAAGATGCAGGGGAGACCAATAGTGCATGGTGATAGGTGACACGCAGGGCAATCATGGGGCACTGTGGAGCCCATGGGAGGAAGAGAAGCCCCAGACTAGTCGTGATGAGCAATGTTGCCCAGAACCAGGAGGTCACGGTCGTAAGGTAAGAGAATCAGTGTCGTGTGGGGCCGGGGAGGGCTCCTGGGGATATGGAGGAGGAAGCAGGCTCAAGTAGGAGCATTGGAGGCCAACAAAGGTCAGAGGGATCAAATGCACAGGCTCTGAGGTGGGAGCCTGTGAGGAGGCGGGGGATCCTAATTCCAAAACCTGCACTGTTCCACCCACATCCACAACTCTCTGGGTTGCACCCAGATTCACAAGGCACAGAATTGTAGCTCAATCAAGACCAAATTCAAAAGAGCATTTAGATGCTTATTCTGGAATCAGAAAAGACCTGCAGGTATCCTAGAAGGCTTATCTCCCTGACCCTCAGACGTTGAAATGAAGACCACGTGTCAGGCTCTAAAGTTCAAGTTCTTTTTTTTTTTTTAAGCTCAAGTTCTAATAGCCTCTGACCCCTCTCCTAGAAAATCAGGAAACGTGTCTTCATGTGGCCCTTATCACATTGTGAGCCAACGGCCTCTTGCTCATGAAAAGAGCCTAATATTATTAGCTAAATAATAACAACTATTAAAAAAAAAAAAAAAAGACCCCATAGAATAATAGGAGGAATGGAATGCTCCAAACATTGCACTTAA
The DNA here is from genome assembly GCF_002288905.1 of Enhydra lutris kenyoni. NCBI lineage: Eukaryota > Metazoa > Chordata > Mammalia > Carnivora > Mustelidae > Enhydra > Enhydra lutris. Next base: position 3,047,800 of record NW_019154101.1, read on the forward strand.
CCTCTGTCCCTAAGTCAGCAACTACAAAGGTAAGTGCTGGTTGGGAGCCGGTTGATCTAGTCTCCGTGCAGACCAAAGCCAACTCAGACCTACACTTAGGTAGGATTTGAGGGGCACCAAGAAACCTGTCCTTGGTGGCAGAATTTGAGTAAGTAACTTATTTTTGAGTGAAGGTCGTAGGAGTTTGGGGTTTTGTTTATTTGTTTTGCCTTTTTTTTTAAAGCAATGGAAAATTTCTCTCAAGTGAAAGCTTGCAGAGTACCCCACCCCGTACATATCACAACAGCAAATTCTTAAATAGAGTTTACTACGTGCTAGATGTTTTAACTCATACAATGTAGTTACTACTAATATTTCACGGATGACAAAACTGAGGCCCAGAGAGATTTAATGGCCAGCCCACCATCACACAGTTGGCAGGTGGTAAAGCAGGTTCTAGACCCCACCCTCTTCCTGACCCCACAGTGTGGCCCTAATGTGGAAGGCCTATCAAAACAGCACGGCCCTGGCTAGAGCCTGGGGAGAGGGCAAGGGGTTCCAGCCTCCATAGAGCAACCCTTGGGCACATTCTTGAACGCTTAGAACCCCATGAAACCCAGTTCTAAAGCCCCTGGATGGAAACATTACCTACCAAGGGTCACTTAAACAAACAGTTCCTTCCTGGAAGGAGTAACAGATTAGTGCATTAGTAGGAATCACTTTTCAAAAGCCAAATTCTTTATAAGAATGGGCCATAGGAAAAACAATCTGAGGGTTTTGAAGGGGCCGGGGGGTGGGAGGTTGGGGGATCCAGGTGGTGGGTATTGGAGAGGGCACGGATTGCATGGAGCACTGGGTGTGGTGCAAAAATAATGAATACTGTTACGCTGAAAAAATAAAAAATTAAAAAAAAAAAAGAATGGGCCATAGAATAGGTAAGCAGTGACAGGAGAGAGTCCAGCTGCAGGACACAGAGGCTGGGGGTGGGGGGGCAGAGGTAGGGGGAAGGAGGGTAGACCGCAGAGTCTGAAGTGTAGGATGAGAGGGTGATGGGAGAGAATGGACCTTCCGGACGACAAGCTCCCTGCCTAGCTGGCCAGCTGGAGACCAGGTTAACAGCAGGGTGCCTGGGCCACCCCTTTAGAAGGGCCTCCAGGCAGACAATTTTGTGGGTGCTGAGGAGCTCAATAGCAGGTAATTCCCTGGCAGAAGCATAGCGTGACTCGAGCTGTGGGGGGTGGGTGAGAAGATCAGTCTGATGTGAGAGCATCAGGGCTCCCCAGGAGGCAACACTCAGGGTTTTCAGTTTCTATCTTGATAAAAATTTTGCAATTTTCACAACTGCAGAGCAAACAGAACCATGACTCACATTTCACAATTTGCTTGGCGAGTTTACTGTATTATCATGACTCCGACAATGGCACATTTTGGGGGTGGGGGTGGATGGGAAAGAATGCTTGGCACAGGGGGCCCAGTATGATGGGGATGGTGGGACACACACTGCCCCTATCCTGTTTCTTAGCTCAACACCAAAAGCCAGGGATTTACATAGATTATGGGTTTCCGCGGACTGGGAAGTTTATGACACATTTTGACATTCTCCGCGTGTCTATGTTCTGCTTGTTTTTTAATGGTCTCTGAGGCACGTATTCATCTTCTGTAACTTCATGAGATGAATTTCTTGGGGTTCATCTTCTTTTTTTTTTGAAGGCTTTGACATATGAAAGTTTAAATGGTAGGAGCTTGAGTAGAAACTTTCACGATAATGTAATTTAAGAGCTAATGATACAGACAATTAAATCTTGACACTTTAAAGGGACAATTAAAACCCTTGGTGAAACTGAAAACCAGAATTTTGCCCTTTGGTTTCTGAGGAATCAAGCCAGAAAATCTTAGTCTCCTGGGGAAGGGAAGAGACCTGGCGGCCAGTCTTGTCCCTGATGGATACCCCCTGGTATTGTGGCAGCAACGTAAGAGGTAATTATTATCTGTTGAATAAGTGAGTGAAGGATAAATACATATATGCAAACAAATAGTCCATACAAGTTGAAATACAGGGTCCAGTCTTCCCATACTTAGCAACCATTTCTCTAATTAAGATTTGGATGATATTTATTCCTTTTTTTAAAAAAGATTTTTATTTATTTATTTGACAGAGACAGAGAGACAGGGAACACAAGCAGGGGGAGTGGGAGAGGGAGAAGCAGGCCTCCCGCTGAGCAGGAAGCCCGATGCGGGGCTCCATCCTGGGACTCTGGGATCATGACCTGAACCAAAGACAGATGCTTAACGACTGAGCCACCCAGGAGCCCCAATTTATTCTTTTTTAAATGTGTATTCATGAATCCTTGAAATGAGTTGATGCAAGAAAGGAAAACTACTTCAAGCTTTCAGTGGTTGTCTCTCCCATTTGCCCGGCACCCTTCACTCAGATCCCTTGATAACTGTTCACATTTTTAATTCTCAGAGCCCCAGTGGGCTGTGAAGGCCCAGAGTAAATGTCATGGCCTGCCATATCTCATGCCATCACGGTCACTCTCCCTTGGTGCATTTGTGGAATAGAAACCTAATTTCAAGAGACTTACTCTCATTAGAAGATGATTCATTTGGAGAGTCTGAAACTCGCATTTGTGGAGTTGCCTACCTACCCGGGCATGGAGACAGACACTTCATCACGGTTATTTCATGTAATCCTCTCAAGTGTAATTTTGCCCATTTTAGGAGATCAGGCATTGTGGTCAGGGAGAATTGTCCAAGCCACAGAGACAAGAAGGAACAGAATTGGGATCCCAAATCGGGCTGAGCCCAATGCCCATGATCTTTATTTTGAGGGCTAACAGCTGAGTTCAGATGGGGACGGACAGAAAGGGACAGCTTAACAGGACTAAAAGCCAGACAGAGAATGCTAACCAGGAGGGCTTTCAGACTGATGAGTGGGGTGATAATTGGAGGCATCCTCCTGTTCCACCACAATTTCCACGTATATCAGCTTGACCAGTAGGACGCCGGAGGGGCCTTCCAACAGGTCACGAGCTCACTCTGACCCACCTCTGGGCCATTCTCCACATTCAGCCAGAGTGAGCGAATGCAAGTCTGATGAGGTCACTCTCTTGTCACAAGCCCCTCAGCCCTGCTCATGGCACTCAGAATAAAGGCCTCGATCCCCACACACCAGAGGACCCACCTGATGCACCCTGCATACCTATCTACAGGCTCATCCCGCTTATGCTCTTCTTATGCTCTCACTTTCTTCTTCCTGCCACGGGGCCTTTGTATGTGTTGTCCCCTTTCCCTGAAAGCCCGAGCCCACCATGCCCTCCACCAAAACACCTTCTTCCTCTTTTTCCTGTGTCAGCTTACCCAACTGAGTCACCCAGATGCTCCCCACTTCCTGTTCCAGCTTAAATATCCTTTCCTCAGAGAAGCCTCTTGGGATGACCAGGTTGGGCCCTCTGCCCTTAACTTTCATTTCACTCATCACTATGAAAATGGGATAATTATTGGCATAACTGTGTGCTGAATGTCATTGCACACACCCCTGCAGAGGAGGAGATTTGGAATAAGCAACACCATGAGGCAGGCATCCATCCGTCTTGCTCACTACTGTACCCCAGCATCTGCTTTAGAACCTCACAGATGGAACACGTTCAATACAAGCTTGTTCTACCCAGGAGACAATTAATCACAAAATCAGCAACTTGCTGTTCTAGTTTCAGGCCCAAGGCCTAGGACTTCCCAGTCGTGTTTACTCTGATGGCCCCAAGTTTTATCAGAACTTCCACGCGAGGAGCTGGTGGAGGAATGTGCAGCACACTTTACAGGAAACCTTTTACCACTCGGCGGCCCCCTCTCCCTACCACCTTCTAATCGGCTTCAGAGTAGCTACAGAGAACATTTTTTTTAAGTGCTATGTTCTCACCAATGTGTTCACTTGGGACAACCTAGGTCCACACAGCGTGATCCTGTTCAACTGAAATCAGTTCCTGTCCTTGCTCCGTTCCCCTCCAGAGGCCTCATCTCCCTTGTAGTCAAAGCCTGTATTCTAGGCAGGGCCTGTAAGGCCCAGAGGATTGGCTCCTCTCCGACCTCATCCCCAGCTTCAGCTTCCCCGAAGCTCCTAGAAACCACCTGGCATGCAGCCTCCCTGGCCAGTGCACCTGCTGTGCCCTCCCTGTGGATCCCTCCTCCCCAAGCAGCCGTACCTCTCATTCTAGCCTCTGCTTCAGATGCCCCTTTCCCTGACCACTGCCCCACAACCCCTTGGCCCCTTTCTTGCTACATTTCTCACTATCACTTTACAACTCTAACATACTCCCACTCTTATTTATCTATGTGTTTGTCTACCTCATCGCGTCAGAATGGAAACGCCCTGAGCGTGGGGTTTCTGCCTACGTTGTTCCTGCCGTGACTCCCCACCCGGCACCAGGAGGAGCTCAGCAGATAGCTGTGCTACAAGCAGCTGTTCTTGTGCCATCCTTGCGTTAATCCCGAAGGAGGCACCCACCAGCCAAACCCCTCCCTCGCCACCTGTTTCTGCCCAGGCTATCCCCACGGTCCTCTGGTCGGGTGGTAGAGAAGAGAACCAGGCAACTCAGGCCCCTGGACATTCTGTGTTCACACCCTGTCCCCAAAGCCCGATGTGAAACAGGTGTCCTGGTTCCATTTCCCACTTCTTTAGTCAAACCCAAAGTGGGTTTCTTTACACATCAGGGGTTTCTCTTCAGTCTTTCCCTTGTTGGGTGTGGTAGCTGAGGCTGCCATGTGCTCAAGATGGAGGCCTGAGGTGAGCAAGAAAGGCCCCCCCATCGGAGCTCCGTTAGAAAGCCGTCCTGCAATGGCTGGGTTTGCTTCTTCTCTGGCTCGTTTATTTTTCTAGTCTCAAATATAGATTCTGTTACCTTTCAAAATACGGGGCATTTAAGAAAACAGTATTTTAAAATAGTGCTCATGACTAGAACCGAGAGCGATTCTTTCATACCTGGCGGCCAGGGCCTCCGAGGGCAGATGGGATGCAACGTGGTCCCAAGGGGGAACACCGAGCTTCTTAAAACCAGGTACACGGGACAGGTTCTGGGCCCTGGGATAGCAGTGAACTTGGCCAATTTCATTTCAGGTGCCATTTCTCTGAATACTTTCCTCCCATTCCATGACCACCCAGCACAGTTGTCCTGTGCTTACGTCTAATGGCCTTGTCATTATTCACAATGAGGACCCAGAACATGCCCCGTGCCCCACCACCTGCTCGGGATCTGCTTTTTGGTCCCATCCACTCGCATCATGGCTCTGTCATTTCCAAAATTGTCCCTTGGTATTCAGGATGACCAATTTCTCCGGCTCCATCAAACCACTCTGCTTCCAAATTCCCCCTCTTCTTAAATCCCTCTTCACTCACCAGTGACAACTTCTGCCTCCGTGTCTCAAAGAGGCCCCTTTCTCCTGCCACCCTGCCCAAGACTCTAAAAAGGAAGGGAAGATAGCAGTACTGAGGTAACTGTCAGGTTCAGCTAACCTGAGCAAAGCACGCTGTCACCAGGTGTTTCCCATCCTGCCACCCAACAAAGACAGGATCACAAAAGCCAAGGGCAAAGAGGAATACCGTATGATTTCATGGATGTGTGGTAGTTGCCAAAAGGAAGGGGAGGAGGGGGTAGGTGAGACAGGTGAAGGGGGTCAGGAGGTACTCCCAGGGATAAAATAAATAAGTCCTGGGGATGTAATGTACAGTGCGGTGACTGTAGTCACTAATATGGTATTGCATATTTGACAGTTGCTAAGAAGTAAATCTTAAAGTTCACGTTGCAAAAGGGGCACCTGGGTGGCTCAGTTGGTTAAGAGTCTCACCCTTGATCTTAACTCAGGTCTTGATCTTAGAGCTGTGAATTCAAACCCCGTATTGGGCTCCACCCTGGGTGTGGAGTCTATCTGTACTTAAAGAAAAAAAAAGTTCTCATCACAAGAAAAAATTTCGTAACATTGTAGGGAGAGGGATATCACTAGACTTACTGTGGTGGCCATCTTACAGCACATACAAATGTCAATTATGTTGTGTACCTCAAACTAAAACAATACTACACGTCAATTCTACTTTAAAAAATACTTTTAAAAACTTGAAGAAAAAAAAAAGCAAAGGTTAAGAACTGTTTGTCCTCTATGCTTGCAGGCTAGACTAGCACTTGTTTCCAAATAGACAAGATTTGGACGTGTCTGCACAATCAGATTAGAAGAATTATCAGCGCTCTGTGTACCCATTAATTCCTTAATGCAGTCCTTCATTTCCACAGCAAATAGTGATGGAGCGATTACTTCTTTGACTGCTGAAGGTTTTACGATCTACTCTTTAAGAATACACTATTACATTGTCAATAGTCTTACAAGGTATTACATCTTATTGAATGGAGTTCAATTTGACAAAATTTAGTTCACTCATTTGAACTCCTGTGGTATTTGCCAGCATAGTAAAGAGCACTAGGCTAGGGATAAGGAGAATCAGAGAGGAATCCTGTCTGTTCTACTTAATGGCTGATTAACCATAGGAAAGTCACATGACTTCTTTAAGCCTCGGTCTTCTATATTCATAAAATGGGCAATACTAACTGCCCAACCTACATCATAGGAGTTGCTATATCTTATTAATTTCAGTGTCCTTGCCAATCAACACAATGCCTGATACATAGCAGCCTTCCAAAAACAAAATGGAACCAAAAAGATTGTAGTTAAATTGAGTCAGTGTTAATAAAGGACCTTTTTGTTGAATCAAGCATTATAGACATGAAAGCCTTGTCACTGCTTAACAAAGTTCCATGTGTCTTTCAAGCCCTAAGTCAAATGCAGTTTTATCTGTGAGGTGGTCCATTCTCCCAACCCCAAGATAGAAAAGAGCCAAGGAGGTCGGTTGGTGTCTGAAACCCCAGGCCATATCTGGAAGGTACAGTCCACCAGAACAGAGCTCACAAGAGCTGCCATAAGAAGACCGTGCAGATACCCAAGTCTGGAAACCCAGACCTTTCTAGGGAAAAGGAATAAACCAAGGACTCAGAGCTAAAAGGCCTCTGAGCTACGGAGATCAGGAATGGAGCAGATGGGATATCTGAGAACAAAGCTGGGAGTTTCTGTGGAGCAAGTAGCTATGGTGTCAAGGGCCAATTGGATAAGGATGGACTGCCATTCTGAGTGTCTGAAATGCTCTCATGCAGCTGAATCATGTTGGACAGAAACCATCCCACCCTTTCTCAAAATCCCATAGTACTTTGCACCTCTTAGATCACTGTGCACACTGCCTCTGTCTTTGTGGTTCCTTGAGGATGTGCATATCTTCCCAGGTCTTACTCAATTTTGTACCCCCTGTCCAGCCCATACCCAGTGCCTAGTCCAGTGTCTTGCATATGATCAGTATAATAAATATTTGTTTGTCAAATTAATAGAAACATTGGTCTTCAGTTTCAAACATGACCAAATAAAACATGACCCCAAATATCGAATGTTTAAACTAGTTTACTCATCATCTAATTTTATCATCTGGGTTTTGAATGTTTTCTCTTATCCTTCAGAATTCTACAGCATGTCAAGTTTTCTCATCTAATAAAACCACTGCTCATTTGACTATGTGTTCCTACCAATTATTGGGCATGGTGGGAAAATGGCTAGCTGTTGGTCAGAACATTTTGGCTCCCTTTTCAGAGTATGGTCTTACTGGTAAGAGGGGACTGCTAAGCTGGAACTACATTTCCAGCTCTCCTTCCACCCAGGTGAGGCCACATGACCAGCTCATCAAAGCAATGGGAATGAAAGTGGATGAGTCTCACCTCTGAGGCCAGGGCTTTTAAGACACAGGGCTCCTCCACTCTCACTTTCTCCTTTGCCACCTGGAAGCAGAAGACTTTGAGGTTCCAGGGTGTCAGAGAGTCACAGGATGGGATCCTGAATCCCTGAATGACCACATGGAGGAAAGCCTTCTGCTTTCCCCATTTAGATGAGGGAATATGGAAGCCTGGATCCCTAAGTCACCACATGGAGGAGAACCTCCTGTTTTCTCTATGTAGTCTAGTACATGGGCAAGAAATAAATTTTAGTCGTATTAAACCATTGGGTTTGATATTTAAGTGTTGCAACAGCTAGCGTTACCTTAACTAATACAAGTACCTACTCTGTGCCAGGTGCTTCCCACAAATTATTGCACTGAACACTTGTAATAGCCCCACGTGTTAGACACTATCACTATCCTTCTTTTTATTTTCCAAACCAATAAACTAAGACACAGATGGGTTAAGTTACTTAGACAGGATGTCACAACTAATAAGTGTTGGAGCTGGAATTTGAGATTTGTCTGGCTCCAAATCCTCTGTTTCCACCCCTCTACTACATCACCTTGTTTCCCATCCATCAGCGATCTTGGACTGTCTTTGACATCATTTTTAAATTAGAGGTTTCTGCCCTGATTCTGACCTATACTTTTTAAAAGCAGTTTAGAAATATGTCTCCCCTTCCCTTCACAGAACTCCTTCCCTCACCTGGAAGAATTATGTATTCCAAGGCCTGGAGTGTTCTACAAAGACCTTAATTTCTTCCTCACCTGTTTTGACATAATTTTTTTATTACTAGAATTGAATTATTTCTCTAAGGAAATATTTAAGCTTATTACTGCATGGCTTCTGATTTTTTCACCAGTTATAAAGAGTAAGAAGAGAATTCACTATGGGTTTTAGGTGGGGGACAGGAAGGAGAGTGGGGGAAAAGAGAGATCATAGGAAATCATCAAATCCCACCTGCTTCTTGCTTGCTCGAGAAAGTCTCTCAAAACTTTTGTCCTAATTCTCAGTCACTTTGTTGATGAGATTTATGCCCCGCACAGTTACAATTGTGTTAGTTCTCTTTCTTATTTACCTTTTGACTGAGGTGTAGAAAAATTCAAATGACTTATCCAGAGTCATATAGTATTAAGAGGTAGAACTAGAAAGCAAATTATATCATCTCAAAAAGAAATAGAAAGAAAGGTCAGTATAAACTCGTTGGTAAAAAGGAGCTTATAAAATGACAGGGGATTTTTTTTGGTTTTCTTTTTCTCTTTACATATAAAATGATGGTTATCCAACTCAGAAAGAAAAAACAAAAATAAGGTAACCCTGGTCATTTTCGGTAACCTTTTTAAAATGTATGTACTTGGGGGCCTTCTTAACATATACTAACTATTCTTCATGACTCAAGATAAACATCAATTATTGAACTGGATTTTTAACCGATGACGCCTCCAGAGAATATTGAAGAAAACAAGGCTGTTGGTCTCTGTATTAAATGTCCTCAAAGTGGAGTGTTTTATTTGCTCTGTACCCTCCATGAGGGCAGAGATTTAGGTCTTTTTTGTTCAATAAAGTAGGTCAAGCGCCTAGACACCTAGACCTATACCTGGCATGTAGCAGCTCAGTAAACATTTGTTTAATGATCGAATAAATGAATGAGTGTTTTGCTCCCTAATTATTCTATCTCCACCTTTTATACTGGGTCATTTGTTGTCATCATTCCCTTTGCCCTTAATTTGCTATTTCTAATCTGCTGTGGCTTGAGAAACTTAAAAGAAATGATATAGCTAGATAAGATAAATTATAATGTAACTCAATAAAACTTTTAGAACTTTCTGCAATGATGGAAACTTCTCTGTGCGCTATTTACCACCAGGCAGCTTAATTAACAGCTAGTTCAGCTAAGGAAGTGAATTTCAAGTTGTATCTCATCGTAATTAAATTAAATTAGACTTAAATAGCTCTGTGTGGCTAATGGCTACTGTACTGGATAGCACAAGTTTTGAACAATGTGCTAAATTAGAGTCAATGAGGACTTGTCTGAAGGCCAGGGGACAGATATTTTGAAAATGTGGCAGCCTTCATTTTTTGTTTTAATTTACTTCTGCCCTGCTCTGAATGAATAATGAAGCCAGCCAAAGGCTCTCTAGCAGACCTAGATGTGGCAGTGGAGTCAGACAGTGATTTGGTTCAAAGGCGACAGTTCAGTCTTAGTGATAATGTTAAGGGCAAGGATGGCCAACCATGAGATGCAGGAAAGTTCAGTCTGAGGTGTTCCTGGGGCCAGGTAAATCTGGAGAGAAAACCTGGTCTTGTCAGGAAGAAGTACTGCATGGTCTGAACTCTTCCATCTGGGTCACTCAGGACAGGGAGTCGGACAGCAGAAGGTCCTGAGACACCCAGACCAGCTCAGCAAACAGTCCCCTCAGGCGCATAGCTTGTTGCTGGCACCAACATGGGCAACGGCAGCACATTTATGTGGGGTTTTGTTGGAGGTAGGTAGGAGTGGGGGTTGCTCTCCAGACTTGCTCACAGTTTTTCCCAACACAGAGCTTGAAGCAACCAGAATTAGCATAAAAACTCCTTTTTGTCCCTATCCGAGGGAGGCAAGTCTCATTCTAATTCATCAGGGAAGCTTAGGGTCTCTTACCTGACTGGAGCATGTGGGTCCTGCAGGGGTGACTTGGTGGCTTTCTGAGTAGGGCAGAGGCAGCTCTGCTGGAAGAAGTTTACCCCCAGCATCTTTGTTAGCTGGTGTTTGCGAGAACTAGAATGAACGCAGCAACTTAGACCTCAAAGATCCCACACCAGATACATTCGTGTTCAGAAATGGCATCTGTCTGTCTCTATGCAGGGAGGCCAAGCTTCCTCACTGGATGTGGATACACGTATATCTCTTTCCTGGTTAAGGATAACATTGCTTATATGTGGCCTGTAGGCACACACCACTTTCCAACACACCAGCTCTCTCCTTAGTGAAAGGGTCAATTTAGCCTTGACTCCCTCACTATTCCACCAGCTCCTGTTTCATAATCTAATCCAAGCAATTCTTTTGTTTTTATCTTTTAATATTTTTTAATTTTTATTTTCTAGAGAGAACACGCATGTGAGTGTGTGAGTAGTGGGGAGGGGGAGAGGGAGAGAGAGAATCTTAAGCAGACTCCAAGCTCAGCACAGATCCCCAAACACAGGGCTTGATCTCATGACCCTGAGATCAGGACCTGAGCCAAAACCAAGAGTCAGATGTTTAACTGACTGAGCCACCCTGGTGCCTCTCTTTTGCTTTTAAAATAAAGATATACCTGTATCCGTGCATAAGTACAGATAGGTGTGTGCATGTGATGTAATAAAAAACAATAACTGATCATTACAGAAAATGGCATACAAAGAAAATTTTAAAATGCATATAAACAAAAGAATCCAAAGAACCCCCATTCAAGGAGATCTGGCTGGCTCAGTTGGTTAAGCAGCTCAGGTCATGATCCCAGGGTCCTGGGATTGAGTCCCACATTGGGCTCATTGCTCAGTGGGGAGCCTTCTTCTCCCTCTGCCTGCCGCTCCCCCTGCTTGTGCTCTCTCTCTCTCTTTCTCTCTGACAAATAAATAAATAAAACCTCAAAAATAAGAACCCCCATCCAAATACAACCTCAGTTAACATGTTGTTATATTTCTCCCTCCTATTTCTGCACAGAGATTTCCCCCTCAACCTAGTTCTAAGCTTTTTATAATCAGTTTCTTGTTCTCTGTTTTATTATGAGCACTTCCCTGGTAATCCCACAGACTGAACAGGCTTCACTTGTAATGCCTGCAGAGTGTTCTGTTAAGAGCAGTTACCATATTCACTTAATCATTTCCCTTTTGAAAGACCTCAGTTTCCCAGCACTGCCCTCTTCTAAATTAGGATAGCAAATAACTCTGCCTGCAAAGGCTTGCCCCCTGCCTCCAGTTTGGGGGCACCCTCCTTACATTAGAAGCATAGAAGAGAGATTTCTGAGTCCAGAGTCATGAAAGAAGGGAGCCACGGTTCAGGAGAGTGAACCAGCAGAGCCAAATTCAGGGACTAATGATCTTGACCTTGTTGGTGTTGCCGTTCCCAACAGAAGACCTACTGGCACAGGAGTGCCTAGACATCTATTTACACAGCAGATTCCTGGGACCCACCTCAGACTTGCTGAACTAGGGCATCCTGGGTTGAGCTTGGCCATCTGGATTTCTCAGTCTGTAGGTGACCGTTTGACAAGCACTGCTTCTGAGCACAAGACCTCCAGGTGGGAACACGTTGGCAAAACTGACTTTTTAGGTCTTGTGTTTATCTATAGCTTTCAAAACTGCAGATAACAGGCCTATTTCTAACCATGCCACTTGGCAGGGGGAGAAAACATCTTAGGACTACAATCGATTTGTTTCTTCGTTTCTTTTTGAAGGGTTAAGTTTTAAAAAAATATTCTTCATCACCCCACATGAAGATATGGAAGTTGAGATCCCACTGATTAAAAACCCTGCCTTTACCTTACATGATCTTTGAAAGTAAGCCCTTTCCCACATGGACTGCGATTCTTTTTCTCAGTCTTTGCCTTGCTGAGCCCGTTTCCAGTCCTTCCAGAAATCCAGAGTCTTATTTTCTCTTTACCGGAGGATAGTGAGAGGGGCTCGTCGGTTCTAATTATAAGCCTCAAAGACTTCAGCCGGAATTTTAGCAATATAACATTGCACTTCTGCCAAAGGAGAAGTGTTTGGGAACCACTGATGGGGTCCTCCAAGGAGGAAAAGTGAACCTGGCTCAAACCCAGGATGGGCCAGAACGCTCAAAACTCTTTCTGGCTCCCTGAGACGGAGCGTGCTCCCATGGTGTTCCTTTTTATGAGGAACAATGAATTCACACAAACCAAAATTGAGAAACAAAGATACAGAAACCAAGTCAAAGGCGGAGACGATTTTGGAGTGCACTGGACTGCAGGCCAAGCTGGGTATGATCCCAGAGGCTGCCATCCACTGGGATTCCAGAGAAACATCTTGCCTCCCACATCTTGGCCCCAGGTCAAAACCTCTTTCTCAAAGGAGGCGCTGAAAAGGCGTCTGAGTATTAATTTGTCTGTTGTGAGAGGTTTTAGTGCGTCGTAAATCACTCCAGATCACAAACAGGGCTTCCGTGGCGGTGTCCCTAAGCTACTTGAACTTGGTAAGACCTGAAAAGAAGAAACTTCCATCGAAGCTGGGAGGGAGTACGACCACAGCCTGTCTTTAATCACCTGAGGAGGATAAGAGACAATAGCTCTGGTCCCACTGAGTCACCCGACAAAAAGGAAGCTGACGTGTGTGGGGTCCTGGTGGTTGAGAGATTTTTAAGGAAGCGTTTCTCTAAAGCAGGGTGGGTTGAGACACCCTGAGGCCGTGGTTCAAGGTTCAAGGGTCCAGGTCGGGAAAAGACAATATTCAGTGGGCTGTAAGAGGCCTCCTGTTACTAGTAGACAGTCAGCTGTATCTAGATGAGAAAGGTCTAAAATTGAGTGTGAGTTGTGACCCGGCCAGGTCATGGATGTGACTTCAAAGTAGTTTGAACTAGAACTTTGAAGTTGCTTCACCCACGTCTCCAACAATACTCAGCCTGTGATAACTTGGTACACTGAACCCAACCCAGAGTCCAAACTGTAAGTACCTGCAGATGAAGAGAACAAAAGCAAGGTGAGGCTCTTATGATATTGTCCATTTTCTAACTGACTATATTATTATGCTGTGCCTCTCTCCAGCATACAGAATCACCGAGGATTCCTAAGGTAGTCCAGGAACCTGTGATGTTAAGCCTCCTTCTCTGAGTAATTCTGATTTTGGTGGTCCAAGGACCTAGTGTGAACAAGACCCTCTCCCAATGGGCCCTGGCTCCGTTTGTGGGCCCCAAATATAAAAGTTTTAGTCAAGTTTGAACAACTGTAAGATAAGCTCTATGCTCGTAGGGTGAAAAGGCCATGGTTTCTTGGCCCTTCTTTTGGAATGAATCACGGAAGGAGGACTGTGTGGTTGTTCTTTGTGCATACAAGCCAATGACTCAATTCTGGCATTGGTGTTCTTGTAAAATGGCCCATGCTGGGCCCCATAAGCAAAAGACTTAGTCAAATGTGCTAATTCAGCTAGCCGGCTGTAGTTGACTCATCCTCAAAGTGCCCCTTACAGATTGCATTATTGTTCCCAAATATTCGTTCTCTCCTCCCCACTTCCCCAGAGCTTCAGCCAAGTAATATAAGTAAGTCATAGGCTATAAAGTAACATAAGCAAGAAATTAATGTTTATTGTTTTAAGCCAATAAATTACTGGGGTGGTGTTTGTTACTGTAGCAAAAGCTGGCTAACACAGCCTGTTCCTTGACAGGTACAGGAATGTAAGCCATTCTTCTACCCAACATAGCTCTTTTAAGCATACTATGTGCTAGGCGTTATCCAAGGATACACATGCAAACCTTACAAATACAGAATCTGACCACACCCTACCATCTAGCCTTATCCCCCCTTTGGCTAGGGAAACAAATCATGTCACTCTTCTACTTTGAACCTTTCCATGGTGTTCCAGCTAACTCAGAATTAAAGCTCAAGTCCTTGGGGAGTCTGGGTGGCTCAGTCAGTTAAGCATCAGACTTTTGGTTTCAGCTCAGGTCATGACCTTAGGGTCCTGGCATCCAACCTCTCATCTGGCTCCACACTCAGCAGGGAGTTGGCTCGAGAATTCTCTCCCTCTGACCTTCTCCTGCTCTCTCTTATTTTCTCTCTCTCTCTCTCTCTCAATCTCTCTCTTTCTGTCTCAAATAAATAAATAAATAGATCTTAAAAAACACACACACACAAAAAAACTCAAATCCTTATGATGACCTGGAGGACCCTATGGAGTCAGGCTCTTACCTCCTCTCTGACCTCCTTTTCCATTACACTTTCGCCACCCACTCCTCAGCTGCCCTGGCTTCCTTGCTGTTCCTTGAATAAGCCAAGTGTGCTTCTGCCTCAGAGCTTTTGCTCATGCTGTTCTTTCTTCCTTGACTCCTATTCCCCAAGATACTCCAGGGCTTCACTCCCTCTGTTCCATAAGCCTTTGTCTAAATGCCACCTCCTCATTGAAGCCTGCCTTGACTACCCAGTTTGAATTGCAATCCTCCTGTTACTCCCCCCACACCCCTTCCCTACTATAATTCTCTCCATTGCACTTCTCACCGGTCTATGTGGTAAATACACTACACACCAACAGTTCTCAGAACATGGCACACAGACCTCTGAAGTTCTCCAAGCCGCATCTAGACGATTTTCCTAATAATACTAAGACATAGTGGCCATTTTTGCCATGTTGGTGTTCGTGCAGAGAGTGAGTAAACTGTTGGGACCTTCGCATGAATCAAGTCAGTGGCACCAAAACTCGTAGCTGGTCACTGGGTCCCTCACAGCCACACAAAATAAAAACGATGATAGTTTCACAAAGAAGGTCCCTAAGGAAACTGCATAAATGTTTCATTTGATTAAATCTTGACCCCTGAGTGCATGTCTTTTTTATAGTCTGAGAACTCGGCATAAAGCCTCCTGTCGCCTACCAAAGTATGAGTTACCTGAAGGAAAAGTAGCTGTGTGATTGCTTGAGTTGCCCGTAAACTAGCTGCTTTTTTTCTAGCATACATTTTCACTTGAAGGAATGACTGGCTGATAAAATGATGGTCATTGAGACCTGGGTCATTGACAGACATTTTCTGGAAAACATCCAACTGGTAGTATTTGCTGTCAAAAATAAAATACAAGCTTTCAAGCAAAAACAAAATTTTCGCAAACTGCCACTTCCCAGCCCTTGAAGAGTTGTCTGATAAGATTGGTGATGCTAGTGCTCGCTTCAGCAGCACATATACTAAAATTGAAACGATACAGAGAAGATTAGCATGGCCCCTGCACAAGGATGACACGCAAATTCGTGAAGCATTCCATATTTTTAATCTACTTAGAAAGTGTTCAGAATAGTCACTGCAGCCTGGGCATTATTCAAAGATATGATTCAAGTCATTCTACTTTTAGTTTGTTTTCCTCATGGAAATCTTCTTCTGTATGTTTAATGCTAATCTAAAACATTTAATCTAGCTTTTAGCTAAATAATGATTACCTAAATTTGCATATAAATATTGGGAAAGCCAAATAAACAAACGGATACATTAAAAAAAAAAAAAGATTGGTGATGCTATTCATGAATGTGATTTTGGGAACAGATAATGAAATGTATTAATATTGGGAAGATCTGCACAATTTGGTGAACCCATTCTTCCCAAGTGATAGATTCATGATGCATGGGTAGAAACTCAGTTCAAAGGTACATTCACGACACATTCAAAATGGACCAGTGGATTTTAATGAAATGGAGTACTGATATCTTTTCAGATTTGACATGGCAACTGATCTTTAGTAAACTACGATGTATTGAGTTCTGGTGTAGAATCAAAGAAGAATATCCACAATTAAAAGGCTATTAAAATACTCTCCCCTTTTCAACTACATAGCCACGTGAGGCCAGATTGCCTTCATGCGCTTCAGCCAAAACACCATATCAACACAGGTCAAATGCAGATATGAGAATCCAGCTGTCTTCTACTTTTGTTGGAAAATAAAGAGATCTGCAAAAATGTGAAAAAATACTACTCTCCTCTAAATTTTTGTTCCTGGGGAAAAACAGTAATTTTCACTAAATCAATGTTATTCATACTAAAATATAATGCATTGATTGTTATTTTTAAATTTCCCTATATATTTTACATTTCTCAGTTTTAATTTCTAGTACTGTTGTTACCAGCAGCTATAACCTGCCTAGACAAAAGTTCTCTGAGGTCTTCAATAATTTTTACG
Organism: Enhydra lutris kenyoni; assembly: GCF_002288905.1. Lineage (NCBI taxonomy): Eukaryota > Metazoa > Chordata > Mammalia > Carnivora > Mustelidae > Enhydra > Enhydra lutris. The sequence continues at coordinate 3,064,424 of NW_019154101.1, forward strand.
AACACATAGGGGTTTCTGAGACCAAACATTTGAGCACTGCTGCTATATATAACTTCTTGTTATTTTTTGTCTTCCTCTTTTAGAATGCAAACTACATAAGAGAGAGGTTGTTTTCTGTCTTGTTCACTGCTAAGTCCCCAGTTTAGAAGTGTCTAGCAGTAGTAGGCACTCGATAAAGATCCACCAAATGAATGAGTAAATGAATGAATGCCACCAACTACACCTTCCAGTCACCAGGACCCATCTGCTCACCTTCCCAAGAACATCCCCGAACATCCCTAAGGCACAGAACATGGGCCCTAGCTAAGGCCCCCATATCCATCCATCTGCTCTAGAGCATTTGCCAGCATCCTACCCTCTCCAACCAGACTGTTCACCCGCTCTGAACTGACCTTCTGAGTCACTCATTCTGGCCCTTTAGGCTTCCGCTCACCTTGTTTACCTGCATATTCATTACTCCTCACCAGACTAGAGGACCCTGGCGTGCCATGTGTCACAATTCCTTAGTCTCTCCTTCAGCTCTAAACACAGGGCCTCGCACAGAGTAAGTGTTTTTTAAATGAATACAGTAGGTGCCTGCTCAGCTGTGGGGGATATGTTTCAAGATCTCAGTGGATGCCTGAAACCACAGATAGTGCCAAACTCCATCAATATAGATCTTTCCTATACATGTATATCTCTACTAAAGTTTAACTCCTACATTAGACACAGTAAAAGATTAACAATGATAACTAATAACAAAATAGAACAATTATAACAACATATTGTAGTAAAAATTACACGATGTGGCCTCTCTCTCTCTCTCTCAAAATATCTCACAGTTTCTCACCTTTCTTCTTGTGATGATGTAAGAGGATAAATGCTCACACCATGAGATGAGTGAGGGGAAGAACACAGACATCCTGACACATTGACCTTCTGACCATGCGGCAGAGGGAGGTTCGTCTCTTTTCAGACCTCTGGGGACCAACACCATGGAGGGCAAAGCCACGGAAAAGGGGAACTATTTCACATGCTTTTAAAATAAGTAAATTATATACAAAATAAGCCTCTGTTGGCATGAATAGCGTATATACACACATTCAGAAGAATTATTTCCAGCAACCAATTAAAACCCTTGTCCAAAGACCCCCTGAATCCCACACATTTTTTAACCCATAGCTTAGCTTTTTACTCACTCCTGTAGGTTCGCTAATCAAGCCTCAGTGGCCAGTGCACCTGACCTAGCATCGGGGTGTCTGCCTTATGGCCGTAGGTCCAGTAATGGGGCCCAGGCACTGTCCCCTTGCAGGAGTGCTTGCCTTGGTGATGACAGGAGCATTTCTGGAGCATCTTCTATAGGTCAGTCAGCCTGGCCATAGATATATATAATCCTTAGACCTTCCAGCAACCTCGGAGGGAAGACCCATATGAAATGAGAAGTCATGCCTAATTAATCTGTTGTGTCTCCATTCCCTGGCACAGTACTTAGCACATGGTATGTGCTAAGTCAATACTTAGAAAAGAAATGGATACATAAAAGAATCCCGTAACATGTATGTTCCTATTCTATTTTACAGAGGAGCAAACTGAACCTCCTAGAGGTCAGGCAGCCCAACCATGATACACACAGTTTTGCCTCCACAAGCCTTTCCACCCACTTGTAGGAAAAAAAACAAAACAAACAAACAAAAAAAAAAACAGTTTTCAGGTCACAGGCTCTTCTGGTCTTGGTTCATCCTACTGTTCATTCAGCAACAATGAATGCAATAAGTCAGCTCGGTCCTTCCAACCTAGCCATCCTCCAAGGAACAGCCAGGTGCATTTTCAAAGTGTGTTAAACCTCTTGAATTAAACTTCTTTTCAGCTGGTTGGTCCAGACCCGAGACCAATACCACCATAGGCAGCTAACAGCCCAGAGAACAGCACCACCAGCCCAAAGGAAGCCATCCTGCTTTCAAAGAGTGTGAGGCCAAGAGTACATGTTTCTGTCCTCCCCAGTTTCTATTTCGGGGAGTTGGGGGGTGGGAGAAAAGTGAAGAAGGAAGTCGGGAAAAGATAGGCCACCTTATAGGCTCAAATTGCCCCCAACCTCTGCACCCTGTGTTATAGATTTTGCTAGAAAGTGGTAGACAAATGGCCTGGGTAAGTCTATGGTGACTAATGCTTGGTTTCCTGAATGCTTCTAAAAGTTGCACTTAACCAGAAGAAGCAGCTGCAAAAGAGCTAGGAAGGCCCAGCTTTGCTTTCTTCCCCAGTGCCCACACGCTTGAGGCCTGGCCAACCATCCTTGGCTCAGTTATTGCCACTTACAGCACAAGGAGCGAGTCACCTCTTGTGCAGGCTAACCATGGAGCAGAGAAGGAGCACCAGGGCCCCAGGCAGAATGGAAGGGCCCCAGGAACAGGCCTTCTCAAGCTTTCTGCAACCCATTGTCCTCAAGGCACAGCACTACTTGGCAATGGGAGAGGAGACCAAAAGGGACAGGCCCTTCCCTGCAGCATCCATACAGAACAGAGTGCCCCCTCTGCCCCCAAATTCTTTTATTGCTTCAGGGTGTTTTCTACTTTAAAACATTTCCAAAGTAGAAAATGTGATAAACAATAGGAATAATTCAAAGAAAGGAAAATTAAAATGACCCGTGATCCCACCCATTCCCCAGAAATGATGTGGATATTTTGATCAAAACATCCAGTCTTTCTTCTGCACATGTCTTTGGTCTGTGGCACATTGATCTGGACCTCATGATGTTCATACAGTTTTGTAAATGGGTTTTCCACCAATTACAACAGGGTAAACATTTCCTTCATTACTGTAAACAAGATAGTGATTATTTTATTATTTTATTATTTTTTAATTATTTTTTTAACAATACCGATTATTTTAAAAGCATACACAGGATTCCATCATCATCTGGAATTTATTTAAGCATTAATTTTTTTTTAACTACATCCTCTCATAGAACTTTTTCACTCTTCTAAACACTGTGCTGAAGATCATGAATGTAAATTGGGCACTTCAATTATTTCCTTAGGAGGGTGACGAGAAATGGATTTATTGGGTCAAAATGTACACATATTTAAAAATTGTTTAAACTACCTTATTAAGGCATAATTGACATACGATAAATTGCACATACTTAAAGTGCTCAATTTCATAACTTTTGACATACGTACACACCCCTAAAACCACCGCCACAATCAAGATAATGAATGTATCCATCACCCTTGTAACTTTCTCTGTGCCCCTTGTAATCTCTCCCTCCCTCTGCTCTCCCCATTTCTAGCAACCACTGCTCTGCTTTCTGTCACTATAGATTAGTTAGCATTTTCTAGGGTTTTCTATAAATGGAATCATACAGTGCTTAGTCTTTTTCCTCCGGCTCCTTTATGTAGCGTAATTATTTTGAGTTTCATTCATGTTACTGCACTTTATAGAGCACTCACTGCTTCTTCCTATAGAGGAGTATTCCACTGCATGGATAGGAAGGTGCACACATTTTTAACTCTTGGTGAACACTACCAAATTGTCTGTGGGAACTTCTGGAGACTCGTTATTATATAATTGTGGTAATTTGGAGTTGACCACCCCTGAAAGGTGAGTATAGAAATTCCATTTGTTCCAAGTGCATCATTCTGCTGCCTGAATTACAGAGCTTCCAACATGGGTTACCAGGAAGAAATAAAGATTACCAAGAAGAAAGGCAGGAGAAGGGGGCCAGTGAGGACAGCATTAGGGTTTTAGGGGGCCCGGGGGTTCTTGTGTCAGCCCTCCAAGCCCAGAAGGGACCTGTTTCCTAGATGTTGTGCTCCTTCCCAGCAAAGGAGCCTGCACCAGGCCAGTTTCACTCACAGGTAGCAACAGGTGTTGATGAGCAAGGTAATTGGGACAATACATGTCCTCAGACCACACAGACAAGTGTGTGTGAGGCTCGTCTCCTCCTCTATAGCCATGAGCGAACATTGCATCAATACAGACAAATATAACTGTAAATTAGGAAGAACAACAAAACAAAACAAAACAAAAAACACAGCATTTGCTTTGCTACCAGACTGTAAAACCACTTGAGGATAGAATCTGGGGCTGACTCATCTTTCTACACAGCCTCTTGCTCTGGTAAATTCTTGATACATTTTTCTTGAATGCTGTTGACTACATTTTCTTTGAAATGTAACAACTCACCTGCCCAGCACCAGGAAGACAGAAATCAGGTGACCATAGGGAAAATGGGCTGGGGGCTGGGCCCCTGACAGCCAGGGAAGGATATGTCTTTCTGAGGAAGATGAACGTGAGAGTAGCTGGAGTAGATTTTTACATGTCACACACGAACATGTTTACAGGCCAACAAAATAAGGAGGAATTGTCATGAAAATTATAGTCCTCGTTTCTGCAGCTGGTCACATGGTTATAGCTGGTATTTATAACTACCTTCTTTTTTTTTAAGACTTTATATATTTATTAGAGAGAGAGAGAGAGTGAGAGCACAAGTAGGGGGAGGCCCAGAGAGAGAGGGAGAAGCAGACTCCCCACTGAGCAGGGACCCCCCCCACCATACGGGGCTCAATCCCAAGACCCTGAGATCATAACCTGAGCTGTAATCAAGACACTCAACCGACTGAGCCACTCATGCACCCCTATAAACTACCTTCTTCCACTGCTCATTCTGCATTTCCTTTGTCTTCAGCAAGCAGCTAGGCTGGTCAGGGCCCTTTACCTGATGGGCTGGTCCATACCTTCACTCCTGACCATTTTGTCTGGGCCATTCGTTGTCCCACCTAGATTGGGTCATTTTAGGTTTCCATTGACTACCACCAGTCCATAGGTCAGGAACAATGAGGGAGATGTGCAAGGGATACAGTGGCCCCACTGAGGAAAGACACCCATAACAGAGAAGTCAAAGAGGTAACAAAGGTTTTCTGGAGGGGTTGGGCCTTCAAATATGCCTTGGAAGAATGAATAAGACTCATCCTGATACAGGATGAGAAGGCAGGGATGAAGGAGCAAAGGGAGAGAAGCAGTGGGTGGGGGAAGAGATGTGCAGAAGGGAGAGTCAGCACATTCACCCCTAGAGGACGAGAAGACCACCAATACAACATGGCTGAAGAATGACTCAGATGCTCAAGAGCCTCATTAAGGGGCGGAGCTGGAGAGGCAGGTACAAGCCAGGGCACCATGGACTTTGTACACCATGTTGGGTGGGCCAAGGGGAGCCATTGAAAGTTTGAGTGAGTGACTTCGCTAGCCATATATTTTAGGCAAGGCATTGTTCCTGCCATATAGAAGAGCAAATAAGGAGGATAAGACCAAATCAGACAGACTAGTTATGAGGGAACAGCAATGATCAATAAAAGAGATGTGAAAGACCTAAAGTAGGGGAATGTTGCTGGAAAGTGAATTACAGATGAGTATGACGAATATTTCTAAGGCAGAATTGGGAAGCGCTGGTGTTTGATAGCAATGTGATAGCTAAGGTAGAGGAAGAGTCAACAGGGACTCTCAGATTTTCAAAGGTCACTAGGACAGACCAGGGTCATCCCCCTCTCCATCCTCAGAGATCAACAGAGTTCCTAAGCTATAGCCAGTGCTTAATAATATTTCTGAATGGATGAATGAGTCAAAAATAGGGCCACACACACACAAAAAAATAGGGCCACAGTCTTGCTTAAATGCCCAGCACTTGTATCTACAAAGGGTACAAAATGAATGGTGTCCTGGTATGAGGTAGCTGGAGGTCCTTCAGGAACACCTCAGTTTGAGGATGGGCTCCTGTTGCAGCAGCCTGAGTTCCATGAGGGAGAGTGCTAAATGAATCCTCAGCCATGGCAAGGAAGAGAGGATACCAAATAACAACAGGCAGAGGTGACTTGGATCCTTGTCACATTCAGGCTACCGATAGCTTGTCAGGTCTCACAAGAGAGGAATCCCAGGAGCTTGACCTAGAAAGAGAAGAAGAGATTTGGAGACTTTGGTTAGCAAAAGAGACTGAACAGGGACAAGGTCAATGTTTACAGAGTCATGAAGTGAATACCAAAACAAAAAGATTCCAGCCCTCTTCTAAGTATAAGAATGTTATCAGAGGATAACTAAATAGAAACTCTACTTCCTGGAGAAGGGATCACATTGAATTTGGATCCCTGTCTGTTGAGAGGAGGTAAGGTCAAAGACTACAACAAACTTTTAAGGTGTTAAACTGATTATGGCAAATAAAGTTACTAGAAGTTACATGGGTGTTTGTGGCATATCCCTTATATAGGATGGGATAATTAACTACTTTCTCCATCCCTCTCCTTTTTTGTCTTGATTGAGAACTCCTCCACGGGCTTTATAGATCTCTAGTGGGAGCCTTCTCAGCTGAGTGCCTTGAACAAGTTTTTAGACTCTCATTTTCATATTTGTCACCATAGAACAGACAAAGTAACCCCAAGGTCTGAGGGTCCATGGAAAGAGGATGGGGAAGATGGGGAAGATTGTAATATGATTGTAAATATTGTAAATATGACCCCAGTTCTTCATCCCTCCTATATCCATACCCTTTGTCATGTAACTTCATAACTTTGTATTATCATCCAAAGCTATGTCTGGGCTTAGTTATGAATTCGTTTTGGCCAACAAGATAAAGTGGAATTGATGTGTATCGGTTTTGAACCGAGACCTCATGAGGCCTTGTACATTTCTTCCTGCTTTCTTTTGCATCTATCACCACCATGACCTTGAAGGGCTGTTGTGGGACTGAATGAGATACTACACATGTAGTACCCAATAAATGTCAAATTTTATTCTCAGGGGCAAAATCCTGTCATTATCTTACAACCAATCAATCTTTTAGAGTTTTCCAAAAGAAACGACTTTTGAAAAAGAATGACTCCTTTTTGTGAGAATTAAATGAGATAAAGGATGGTGAAGTGTTTTGCATACAGTGAAGAATTCTCTACAGAATAAAATGATGATGGCTTTGTGGGATTGATGAAGGAGAATCAGGTCCGTTATTCTCCAGAGATACTGAGGATTTTCACCCAGAGTTTCACCCATTTTGTCTTTAATTCAAGGCCTGAACTGCGGTTCAGATTGGAGATCTGTGCACCAGAATGCTCAAGAAGGAGACTAGGGAATCCCCTGCAGGACCACCCAGGAGTCTGAGCAGCCACAGGATGCCTGCAGCTTGTTGACTTAAGAATATGAGCCACGGGAATGTACTACACCTGTCTTTACTGGCTACCTAGCCTTGTAGTCCTTCAAGGTGTTTCATTTAATCTGCAGAACTCTATACAGTGGGACCCTCATTCCCTCTGAGCTTATTGCTTGCTTTTATGACATTGAGCTAAGGAAGCTGTAAAATTACAGAGTGTGGGAAAAAGACTGAGAGCCTAACCTTGGTTTGACCACCTACCAACTATGTGGTCTTGAGCAAATCATTTCACTTCTCTAGGCCTCAGTTTCCTGGCCTATAAAATGGGGCTTATAATTTGTGCCTATCTCTCAAGTTTATGAGAATCAAGAAAACAATTGTGTATTGTGCACAGTTATATAAAATATAGAAAATTGTTCATACCATGTCTGCTATATTAGATGAGTTAGGCTATCCTCTGCTCCAAGAACACAACAGAGAATCATTTCTTATTCACATAAAGCCAAATGTGGATTGGGTGGCTCTTGAGGGCAACTCTCCTCCATGCAGTGATTCAGGGATCCAGGTTCTCTCTATTTTGAGATGCTGACATCTCAACATCTGAGTTGCCCTGGATTGTGGACAAAGAGAAGGAGAGCGATTTATCCAGGATGTTGTTAAAATCCATGCCTGGGGGTGTTCATCAATCACTTCTGCCTACATCCCATTGGCAGAACCCAATCATGTGGCCCTGCAAGTGAGAGTGAGAAGTTTAGGGGAGCCCATGGACCAATTGGTGAATACCACTGTCTCTGCTATACTCACACTAATGACAAGGGATTCACATGTTTAGAAAATTTCAGGACAAAGTAAAAAGTCCTTAGAATCAGACAAGCCAAGGTTCAAATCCAAGCTTTGTTGCATACAAGCTATATGACATTGAGCAGTGCTTAACTTTTCAAAGCCTCAGTTTCTTCATCTTTAAAATGGGAGAGTTCTGGGGTGCCTGGGTGGCTCAGTTGGTTGGGCATCTGACTCTTGGTTTCACCTCAGGTTATGATCTCAATGTCGTGGGACTGGGCCCCAAGTTGGGCTCTGCGCTCAGTGGGGAGTTTGCTTGAGATTCCCTCTCTCTCTTCCTATCCCTCTGCCCCTCCAACCCCTCATTCTAGAGTGAATAAATGAATCTTTACAAAGAAAAAAAATGAGAATGTTAATAGAACCTACCTCACAGTTTTGCTATAACTTCTATATGAGGTAATGGATGTAAAGTGGTTTTTATCTGACACATAATAAATGTTTAGTAAATGGTGGATGTTTATTCTTATTCTAATCTCTGAATCTTGAAACTGCTCCTTCATTTCCGTGACTATGAATGACAGCTTGAGAAGGAAAGATCTTAACACTGACCAACTCCCATCTTAGAGACACGGTATTGCTAGTAGAACATGACCAAAATGACCTTCAGAAAGAAGAAATCATCTGAGGGTTATTCATTTTTCAAATAAGTAGCTTGTACTGTGGTCCAGGTGCCAATGACCAGAGTATCTATGTGCAAATTAGGAAAGAAGCACTTCTTGGTGTATCACAATCCAGTGGGGCCCATTGCCTGATGAATGTGGATTTTACTCACTCCTCAAGCCAAGCACTCTTGTGCAGTGACCAACATGCACAACTGTACCCACAAGCCCTATCCTACTCTTGAGGAGCTTACTGGGAAGCTCTAGGAAGATAAATCCACAGCAAATCGACTCCATTTCCCAGTGGAACAGAGAAGAGAGAGCAAATACTTTTGTGGATACTCACTCCAGGGTCTGCTGATAGAAGACTTATGTTCAAGCAGCATGATCACAGCTCGCTTGAGGAGTTGAATGTCTTCCCAGAAAGTAGAGAGATAATGTCGGGAATTTTAAACAGTGGAAGAGCCAAGATGACAAAGTTGCCCTTTCTTCCTTTTCTTTCTTCCTACAAACTAGCCTGTCTCAGAGTGCACTGCCTTTCAGTCTTGGATGGTCTCTGCAGGGTTAAAAAGATTCAATTGCCTTTGGTCTTCCTGACTGGGGTCAGTCACAGCCCAAGATACAGAAATTAAATCACTTTAGCTTGGTCTAGTTGAGATGTGCATTAGATCCTCCCTGAGAAAGCCTGGGGAACCTGTTTTCCAGTCCCTCCTGGGGAACCTGTTTTCCAGTCCCTCCACAACTCTCTAACAGGTTGTGTACTTTGGAGAACTCATTTAAATTTCCCATGCCTCAGTTTCCCCTACCATAGAATGAATATGGGATACTAATCACAAGTGTATGAAGGGGGACAAGTAAGAACATTGTGAGCTTTGAAAATTATTAACAGATGTTATATATAAATACAAATACATAGAGATTATTGTTATGTGTATAAGTGGTAAAACTCTACAGTAATTAGCAGTCATATTTTCTATGAAATATCTTAAGAAAGCACTTTTACATATTTGTTCTAAGCACTTTCTCCAAGACAGGACAAAGTAGCCCTTAGAATGTGATACTAAGAATTACTGTAAGCTACAAATAAGAGAAGCTGGAAAAAAGGTAGCACCAGTGATTAAGAAGTTTCATTTTTTTTCTCATATAACAAGATGTACAAGAAGGCTTCTAGTACTAGTACAGTACTAGCCCTGTGGCCATACTCTCCAAGACCCAAGCTCTTTCTGTCTATCCTCCCAGCCATTCTTAGCTTAGCTGTGCTCAGGGTCAGAATAACCTCCAGCATTACATTCTCATTTCAGGCAGGAAAAAGGTCAGGGACAAAAGGAACCTCCATCCCCATTTGGGAGTTCTACTGGATACTTTGTTTCCTTCTCATTGGGCAAAGAAGTGTCACATGACAACTCTTTACAGCAAAGGAAGCTGGGAAATGTAGGTTTTTAGCTGGCCACATTTTTTTTTTTTAAGATTTTATTTATTTATTTGAGAGAGAAAGAGAGAGACCTTGAGCAGAGGGAGGGACAGAGGGAAAGAGAGAAGCAGACTCTCTGTCCAGCAGGGAGCCTGATGCAGGACTCCATCCCAGGAACCTGGGGTCATGTCCTGAGCAGAAGGCAGACGCTTAACCTATTCAGCCACCCAGGTGCCCCACAGCCACATGGCTCTGATAGCTGTGAAGAAGAGAATTATGGGTATTAGGTAGACACCTATAGTGTAGACCAGATGATTTAGGTGACCATTTGATTGAAATAAGGATTAAAATTTGATAATAAAAGTATATGGGGTAATGGCCCATATCAATCAGCCACTTCCACAATGAAGCCTTACCATCGTGAAACCTCAGAGACACACAACAATAAACATCAAGGGATCGCCACAGGTCAGCTAAGTGGCTCTGCCAATCTTGACTGGTCACATGTCTGAGGATTGGCTGGTAGTTGGTCAATCTAGAGTGGCTTTGGCTACGACAACTGGGGTGACTTGACTCTGCACCTCAGTGTAAACCCTTTACAACAGGCTAGCTTATGCCTGTTGTCATGGTGGTGATAGATGCAAAAGAGAGCAAGAAGAAACATACAAGGCCTCATGAGGTCTAGGTTCAGAACCAATACACATCAATTTCACTTTCTCTTGTTGGCCAAAACAAGTTCATGCCTAAGCCCAGCCTTGGAGGACGATACAAAGTTACTCGACAAAGGGCACGGATATAGCAGGGATGAAGAATCAGGGTCATATTTACAATCTTCCCCCATCCACTTTCCATGGGCCCTCGGACCGCGAAGCTAAAAGAGAGATTATCCAAAAAGGATTCTCCAGGCAGTAGGGTTCATCACATTCTCACTCACTCCCAGGTCTGCTGATAGAAGAGTTACGTCCAAGAAGCGTGATCACTTTATTTCTCACAGCTCGCTTTGGGAGTTGAATGTCCTCCCAGAAAGTAGAGAGATAATGTCGGGATTTTTAAACGGTGTAAGAGCCAAGACAACAAAGAATTGCATCAAATTAGCAGGGGGAATACAAATCCTTTAGCTGCAGAAATGGCCCTTCACCTGAACTTGGCTCTTCACCTAAACTTGGAACTAACATACAACTGAACCTGTTTCAAAGCTGCCTTTTCTGCACAGTGCTGCTATTGTGCGGTGGGTGGCACGGATTTAGCTAACCCTACAAAATCCATTTCCCTGGACACATCCTGCAAGGTTTCTCTGACTGCTGGTGGTAAAACACCTACATGGAGCTCATTCGTCAAATAGTGCTGTCATTCAGCCCCATTCCTCCTAGAGGCACAGACTGGAGGGGAGAATTTCTCCTCTGGGGTCTTGCGCTAGTCTGTTCGTGGTCTTGTAAGTCCCAGCAAGGAGAGGAAAACACGGGGGAAAATAAAAGTGTCCAAAGGAAACAACCAAATGTACAGAAATGGTGCTTTAAGACCAGCTTCAGGAGAACCTGACAAGGACCTTCTTTCTCTACAGAGGAGAACAAGAATGCAGTCAGCATAGGGCTTTGCACTAGGGTAAAGTGGAATGGGTTGTAAGAGGCCTGATTTTCACTTTAGATAAGTGAGAACCCCTCTCTAGGCCTCGGTTTCCCCAAATGAGCTGCTGGAACTGGGTGAAATGGAGGTCCCTTCCAGCCTTTTGAATCTGTGTCTGGGAAAAACCAGAAAACCAGCCGCTCAAGGAATTTGTACAGGATCGTGCATGGGTCCTCCCCAAGGGGAAGAAGGTGGCAGGCGAGCTTGGCATCCGGATGACTGGGAAAGAAGAGCTCCCAGCCCTGGGAAGCAGGTACTTAACAATAAGCACTTAGAAGGGGCAGGGGGTTGTGTTTGCTGTGTCCAAGAGAGAGGCAAGGGACCCAGGGAGGGTATATTTTAGAGAAGCGGGATTCAGAAAACAAGCTTTGCTTTAGAACTCCAGAGGAACTGGGACACGGAACGCTCTGTGATATGTGTGGGCAATGTCCCCTGCAGACAGCCTCCGCTCCCAGGCCAAAAGGGTGACCACGTCAGGCAGGGACAGCCACACGGCATTTTTGAACCTGACGTGCAGTTCCAAGAGGCGAATGGATTATTATATTTAGTAATTCCATGTGGGGGTTTACAGCCCTTAAATTAATTGGATCTAAATATCCACTCATTGATCAAACAGGAGCCGGTCACTCACCGTGGGCCACGGGGGTGTTTGGTTCCCTTCCTGGCTCCACCATGTGGATGACAAATGCCATCACCTCTCCGCTGCAGATGGAGCTCCCAGCTGGGGAGGCACAGCGGAGTCTCAGAGCAACAGGTCAACCTTCTGTTTCCCCACCCTCACTTCTAGACCAAATTTCCTGCCCTGAAACGCTGTCTGTGGCCAGACACAGGAGCGAGGAGAAGGAGAAGAAAAAGAAAAAGAAAAAGAAGAAGGGTGGGGGGTGGGTGGGAAGGAGAAGGAGTGAAGAAAAAGAAAAAAAGAAAAAGGACTTTTAAAATTAGTGTAGTAGGATATGGGGCTGGTGGGAGGAGGGATGAGAAGAAGGATCTTGGAAGGGCTCCAGCCATTTTATTCCAAGGTTTTCATTCCGGTTTGGAGGTCTGGGACACATTGATTCACAACTTTATAGCTCTCATTCAGTGTTGATTTATGGGTTGACCAATCTGGGCCTAATCTGTTGGAGAAGGATTGGTTTTGGGGTCCAATAATGTTATATTTATGAGCCCGTGAACCACGGCGGCGGCCCTGCCTGGATTCACTAGCACACGACTTCTAAGATCTCAAAGAGGGGAGTTCACAGACTATTTTCTGCTCCCAGATCAGGCTTAAAGCTCCTCTTTACATTAAAGGCTTCTGGTGTCATTTCGTATTTAAACTCCGAACTGCCTGCCCGTAAATCTTTCACAACCGTGAACAGCTCTGACGGTTTTGAATGTTCCCGGTTCTGCCCGCCTGTCACTTTCCACCTCCCCCCTTTCTTTCGACTCTGGCAATAAGGAGCCGGAGACCAGAGCCTGGCTGGCTTCCCTGCCGCGGCAGAGAGGCAGCCGGCGGGCTGATGTGCTCGGGGAGAGGCCCGGCCAAGGCCACGCAGAGTTCAGCGGGTTATCGCGCTCTTCCGGCTCAAGTTGTGGTTACTCTGGTTCAGTAACTCTAAAGAAATGAGCGGCCCGAACAGACAGGAACTAGTTGAGAAGCCTGCCTTGGTGGGGAGGAAACAGAGGTAGGCAGATCACAAGCAGCTCCGTGCTTCTCTTCGAGGGAAAAGACATTTTCCTTGTCACTCTTGGGAGTCTGTTCTCTGGCCCCCGCTCAGTCAGTCCTCCTGGGGCCCCGCAGGAGTGACCCAGGGTGGGTACCAACAGGAAAGGCCTTGACCCCCTAATTCACCTCCGGATGTCTCCTGACAATAGGTTCGCCTCCTGGTTCATCCTGGGAAGACAGGAACCAAGCCACAGAAAGACCACTCGGAGAAGTCACAAGCATCTGACGGGGTAAAGGGAGGAAGCTGCAAATTCTCAATTTCACAGTTGGAACCCTATGGAGAGGACCTTATAGGTGGGCCTCTAAAAGAGGAGTCTTCAGTCTCCTGGATAGATTGTTTACTGTCATTGGGGGAAAAGGCAAATGTATTGTCCTGACTGGGGATCAGCAAACATTTTCCGCAAAGGGTTAGATGGGAAATATTTTTGGCTTTGCAGGGCACATCCGGTCTCTGTCACCTAAGCTGCTGTCCCTGCTGCTGCTGCTTTCACAATTTATGAATGTAAAAATCACCCTTCGCTCCCGGGCCGATAAGAACAGGTCATGGGCCATAGTTAGCTTGACCCCTGGTTTACAAAAAAAAAAAAAAAAATTGTTTTTTCATTTAAAATTCTGGATCCATCCTGCATGTGCGTACATGTGTGTGTTAAGCGTGTAACCAGCCTCAGGGGCAAGGGCGTTGGAGGAAGCGGACTGTTCTGGGCTGTCCCATCTCACCCCTGGGAAGAGTCACTCAGGAAGCCAGGAAGTGCTGTGGTTGGAAGGACACAGGATCAAGAGATGGTAGCTGCCAGCCCAGCCCAGCTGCTCATCGCTGGGCAGCCCCGAGCAAAACACCAACAGGTTGAGGGGGTCAGACCAGATGCCGTCCAAGCGCTCCCCAAAATGTGGTATTCCCTGCAGCTCTCTCAAACGCTTTGGGGAACAAGGTGGGACATAAGGAGGAAGGAACAAATAAAATCTGTTAGATCTGTTCACTGCAGCTCTAAGCACAGCCGAGTTTGAGATGACGCCCCCCGCCCCACCCCATCGGAAAGCCCACTTTTGGGAGCAGTTGCCTGGCACACTCCCTGCCCAGGGAGACCACGAGGAAGGCCAGGCCTGGGAGCGCCGACCACCTCTGCCATGCTCACCACGGAAACAAGTTATGCGGCCCGTGCGCTGCGCCAAGAATCCGGGCAGCTGAATGAGCCATGCCATTGTGGGCAGACACCGAGGCTCCCAGAAAACAAGCAAAGGCGAGGCCTGGAAGCTACAGCGGAGGCAGGTCGTCATGACCTTCCCTCCTGGGCCAGCACCAGACTGGCGGACGGACAGGTCTTCGTCTCCATCCAGGCGGGGCGGGCAGTGCTCAGGAAGCGAGAGGTGGAGCCCCCACACTGCCAGACTGGACCCCGGGGACTGCTCCCCCTCCCACAGCGGAGCTCTCCAGCAACATTTGCTGAGCACCAGCTCTGGGTCTCAAGGGTGCTGGGCGTAGTGGGGATGAGGGTGGGGGGCAGGATACAGCGTGCTCCAGAAGGGACGGCCGGGCCAGCAGAGCGCCCTCCAGAGAGCACGTGGGTAGTAGAGAAAACACTGGGTGCGTTCTGGAGGAAGATGGGAGCCAAGAGCCTTGGGAGATGCTCCTGGTGGCCTCTCAGCAGAGGCTTTGCACATTTGCTTTGTGGAAATGGTTTGAGCCCACTGGGTACTGGCCAGCCTCATGCGTGAAAGCCAAGGTTAGAGTCAGCCTGCCTGCTGCGTGCTAGGGTCCTTGCTTTATAGGAGGCTTAAAAATGCCCCTGAGACTTGAGATGCTAATACTGGCCCCTGAGAGGCTTATGGAAATCCTCGCATTTTCTGGTCCTCCAAGCATATTGTTTGCTTCAGTCAGGTGGCCCAAGGGGGTAAGGAGCGGGGTAAACAAAATACAATTGAAGCTAAGTCACCTGTACATGCAATATAGTTAATGACATTGACCTTAAAGGTACTTCAGAGACACCAAGTTGGCACAGTCCTTCCGGCCTCTCTCCTCATCCACTCTTCCCTGTACCTAGTCTTGTCCTCCCACATCTCCTCTTCCTCCCAAGCCCAAGATGTATGACACCACTGGTGCTGTGGGGTGGGGGGAGGGGAAAGCCCCTTGCTTTCCGGTTTATTATTCCAGTGATGGCATTTTCTCACTTGTCCAGGGACCTATAATTTCCGGAGAGCAACTCGGCTGTCACTCTGGGGGAGACTCACCAGCCAAAGGCCATTCAGCAACCCCGGGTTTTTAACATACTTCTGAAAGGAAGAGGTCCAATCAATGTGATAGGCAGCCCTAGGTGGTGGCAGGGCTGGGACCCCAGAGACAGGCAGATCCTGGCTCTGTCAGTTACCAGCTGTGCGACCGTGGGCAAGTCACACCATCTCCTTGTACCACAATTTCCTGATCAATGAAATGAGTATTATAGGATCTCGCTCCCAACCTTGCTCACAGGGTTGCTATGAGACGTGAGTAAGATCTGGCTTGTAGATAGAGTACCCAGCACAGAGCTGGTGCATGATAGGAGCCTAGTAAGTGTTAGTGCCTATGTCCTTTAGATAAAGGAATACGTCCAAGGGCAAGTCCTAGGGCTGCTTCCTGTCTCCCAGAGTGGCAATGCTCATCGCTAACCTACTACTATCCAAGACCCAACGAAGGCTGCAAAACCCATCCTGTCTGTCTTTCGAGGACAGTCTCACAATTGTACCCCCATACTGGGGAGTAGTATCCAGTGAGAGAGCCAGGGTGCCTGAGCCCACCTGGGGCTGGGTCCTGAGGGTCATCCATCCCTCTCCGGCTGGCATGGGCTCTGCTCATGTGGGTCTCCAGGGGGCCTGCTTCCCGGTGCTCCCAAGGCCAATGGAGCTGACTGTGAGACAGCTGCTTTCTTTCACTACACCACTGCTCTGACTCACATTGCTGCTAGCATTGTCATTGGCCTATCTGGTGTCAGCCGTGCTCTGTCCTGTGTCATCGGGGCAAAGGGCCTACAGTCTACATTTCCCAGACTCCCTCCATGGGAGCTTCCAGCTAGGTTCGAGGAGAGGGAGGCACTGGCTGAGAGCTGGAAGGTAGGGGGAGGGGAGAAGCAACTCCCTCCCTTCCTCCCGCTGCTCTCTGGTGGGGGCTTAGGCCCTGGTGACAGCACTAGTGAAATTCGCAGGGGACAGTGACAGTGGCAGGGCCTACGGCCTAGCCCTGGCAGTGTCGCTCCCAATCTCCTGCTGAGGCAGCTCAGCTCTGTTGTCCCAACTTGGGGATCACTGGGGTCCTGCACTCCCTTGGCTGCCCAGCCCAGGGCTGGTAGTGCTTTCTTGCACTTACTCATCTTGGGCCACCTGAACCTGCCCTTCATGCTCCTCCAGACCCTTCCAACACCCTTGTTTCCAATCCCTGAAAGAGGCCCTCGATGGGCAAAACTTAGATGGCTTCTGTTTCCTGATCAGACCCAGACTTATGCACCATCTGAGGGACGGTCAAGATTCCTCCCTCCCAGGTGGCTTTGCACAACTCTGTTCTGGCCCACTGTGCTCCGATTTCAACCTTCAGAAGGCGGCCCCGCTTTCATTTCCTCCTTTCTCCAGGTTCTTGAATGGAACCACCCTGAGGCCACTGAATTCCTCCTCTCATTCATTCACTTCCCCTTTTTGAACCTCGATGAAGCCACAATGGCAACCTAAAACAAGAAGTAAGAATGTGTGTCCTTTGACCCAGAAATCACACCTCCAGGAAATTACCTTAACACACAGAAGAGCAAAAACAGGTATGCCCCAGATATGGTCATGACAGTACTGCTTAGAAACCAAAGCACAGGACTGACTAAGTAAGTGTTGCTTCATATATAACACGTATTTTTTTTTTAAGGAGAAAAATTTTCATCCATTGTCAAGTTAAAAAAATACAAAAAACAAAACCAGGCTGCAGAACAGCAGGCCTAGGGTGATCACAGTTAAGTTCAAGTACACACATATGTATGCATTTTGTGTAGACACAGATGTTTCAAATAGTAGTTGCCAAAATACTGACAGTAGTTATCTCTTGGGGGTGGATTTTGGGGTGGGTTTTGTATTCTTCTTTGTTCCCCTCTGTATGGTCTGAACTGTTACAATTGATGTGTCCCTTTTACAAAAGACTTATTTTTTCAAAGGCAGTATGCTGAGGTAACAGAGCAGGCAAAAAGTCCTTTCCTCATGGAGCTGACATTCCAATGACAAAAAATAAAGTAAGCATATAGTGTGTGGGGTGGTGGTTTTTTGCAAGGCAGAAAACAAGCAAACAAACAAAAACAACCACACACACACACATGTACAACAACGACAACAAGAGAACAAGAAAAGAGAATAAAAAATATATCTGGGGTGTGGAGGGTTAAGGTTAGGAAGGGGGTTACAACTTTTCAAAGGGGGTTTGAGCAAAGACCTGAAGGTATGAGGGAGCAAATCATGTTACCTATCTGGGAGAAGAGTGGTCCAGACTAAATAGCTAGTGCAAAGGCCCTGAGGTAAAACGTGCCCAGTGCATGGGAGAAGCCCCAAAGGCTGGTGGGATTAGAATAGAGGACAGTGATAAGGGATGAGATTGGGCAGATAATAGGAGACCAAATTATGTAAAACTTTGGCTCTTACTCTGAGTGAGATGGAAGCCACTAGAGAGTGTGCAGAGGAGTGACCTGGTTAGAAATGTTTTTAAAAGACCACTCTGCTTTACCCCAAAGATACAGATGTAGTGAAAAGAAGGGGCACCTATACCCCAATGTTCACAGAAGCAATGTCCACCATAGCCAAACTGTGGAAAGAGTGGAGATGTCCATCAACAGATGAATGGATAAAGAAGATGTGGTCCATATATATAATGGATATTACTCAGCCAGCAGAAATGATGAATATCTATTATTTACATTAACAGGGATGGAACTGGAGGGTACTATGCTAAGTGAAATAAGTCAGTCAGAGAAGGACAATTATATGGTTTCACTCATAGGTGGAACATAAGAAATGGTGCAGAGGACAATAGGGGAAGGGAGAGAAAACTGAAGGGGAAGAAATCAGAGAGGGAGGCAAACCATATGAAACTCTTGACTCTGGGAAACAAACAGGGTTGCAGAAGGGGAGGTGGGTGTGGGAATGGGGTAACTGGGTGATGGGGCTTAAGGAGGGCATGTGATCTGATGAGCACTGGGTGTTATCGGCAACTAATGAATCACATTAAACATTAAAAAAGAAGAAAAAAAAAGACCACTCTGGCTTCTCTGAGAGAATAGGGAGGGAGCAACTGGCCAGTTAGGAGGCTGTTGTGGTAACCCAGTGGGGAGAGGATGGTGGCTTTGGCCAGGTGGTAGCAGTGAGAAGTGGTTGGATGATTGAACTCTTTCGAAGATAGAATCCACGTGACTGGACATTGGATTGGGTATGGGCTTGAGAGAGAGAGGAGCCAAGGCTTATGTCAATGCTAGAGTGAGAGGGTCATTAAATTACTGCTCTACACTGTAGAACCCCATTTGCTTCAGCATCAGCAGCTCCTCATCTGGTCTCTGCTAGAATGCCCTCAAAAACAGGCCCCTCGTTACCTCACAAAGACGAGCTACAGTAATGGCTGGTACATGCAACACTGGCTTAAGCCTTCTATTGCTACCGTAAGTCTTAGACCGATTTTCAGCTTGCCACCTTGAACCGTCATGTCGCCGTCTTATGTTGTACCAACCCTAAGGACACCCAAGCCTCAGGAGAAGAGGTATCAGGACAGTTTGGCGTCATTCGGGGGAAATTCCAACCTACAATCTACAAGATGAGATTTCTTTTTCT
This sequence comes from Enhydra lutris kenyoni, assembly GCF_002288905.1. Classification (NCBI taxonomy): domain Eukaryota; kingdom Metazoa; phylum Chordata; class Mammalia; order Carnivora; family Mustelidae; genus Enhydra; species Enhydra lutris. Next base: position 3,083,518 of record NW_019154101.1, read on the forward strand.
CCGCCCAGCCCCTTCAGACTGTTACTTTGTTTGAACGCAATTCCATTGCCTTGGCTGTTCTTTCTGCAAATCCCGCCCCTCCTATCCCCCTTCAGCCCCATCTCCAAAAACTTTAGATGAGGCCCATTTTCTGAGACCCCATGCACCCAGGACAGGCGCTCAGACTTTCCTCTGCTCCCCCTAGATGGAATGAGTGTTACAGCAGCCACTCCTTCTAATTTCCCCAACTTCAATCTCACGTGTGCATACGGGGCTCTGACCAAAGGAGTCAGTCCTGTATCTGAATTTAGTCCCTGAATTTAGTCAGATACAGTCCCTGTATCTGAATTTAGGATTTATATGTCAGTCCCTCTTTGTTCTCAAAAGATTTAGTTTTTTGTTGTTTTTAATCTGATACCAAAGAAGCCCCTCAAAATGAGAACAGAAGACTGAAAGAGCATCTGAGTCAGAACCCAATACTGATGTTCCCAGCCACTGTGGTTAATGCCAGCTTAGCCGTTTCTTCAGCTAAAGAGCAGAACAAAGGACGGTCACTTTGGGCCATGGATTCTTTTCCTGAAAAAAAAAAAAAAAAAGAAAGAAAGAAAGGGGAGGGCCTAGTCAGTCAGAGGTGGAGGGGCAGCTTGGATGTGAGTGTGTGATTCCCCCTCTCCAGGGTGCCTCCGGCCACAGGACCCAGGAGAGAAGAGGTAATGACACCCACTCACCATCTAAGGGCATCTGGACAGCACTTTCTGGAATGCAAAGCCCCCAGAACATCCAAGTCTGCTTCTGTTGGGCCATGACGGAGCAGATGCCATCATCCCCATCTGACACAGATTAAGAGACTGAGGCAGGAGGATAATCCTCCCAAAGTCAAAGCCAGAAGCCTGACCTCAATGACTGCCGTTCTCACCACTCTCTGTAGCTTCTCCCATCTCCTCCTCAAGTTGTTTACTGGAGGGAACTGCTGATCCCTCCCTGTGTGGGACTCCGGGCTGGGAGCCCCTGGAGGGCAGGCCCTTACTCTATTCATCTTTGTGTCCCCCAGGCACCAACATCGTAGACACCCAATAAATGTTGAATTAGTTTGAACTCCAGTAGAGCTTCTTTAGAAGTGGGTGGCTAGACCTAATACACCCTGGCTTTTATTTAAAAATGTTTGAAGTTTTTATTTATTTCACACACACACACAGAGAGAGAGAGAGAGAGAGAGAGAGAGAGAAAAGCAGGCTCCCCACTGAGCAAGACAGCCTGACACAGGGCTCGATCCCAGGACCCCAGGATCATAACCTGAGCTGAAGGCAGCCCACACCCTGGCTCAGTCGGTTGGTTAGGTGTCTACCTTCAGCTCAGGTCATGATCCCAGGGTCCCTGGATCTAGTACAGCATCAGGCTCCCTACTCAGTGGGGAGGTCCTCTTCTCCCTCTCCCTTTGCCCCTCCCCCTGCTCTCTCTCTCTTTCACTCTTTCTCTCAATTAAAAAATTAAAAAATCTTTAAAAATAAAAAATTAAAACAAGAAGTCCTCCAGAACGGCAGTGAAAGTTTTGGTAAGAGCTTGGGGGGCATCTTGGCCACGGGAGGATGCAAAGACAAGCAACCCAAACCAGCAGGAATCCCAAAGTGGAAAAAGCCCTTACTACTCCCTTAGTACTCAAGACGTGTCTTGTACCGGTAGTATCAACACCCTCCTGGAGCTCGTTAGAAATGCAGTCTCAGACCCCACCCCAGAACCACTAAAGCAGAATGGGCACCTTCAAAAGCTCTCCAGGTGGGTCATGCATGCTGAAGTCAGAGATGTGCTGGGTATGCCAAGGGCTATAGAGTCCAGGCAGCCACTGGCCTCAGCCCGTCACCTGTGTGTCCTGCAAATGCCCAGAGACGGTCTTTTACTCTGTGCAGTGTGGTTTCTGACTCTTGGTTTGTTTCCAGGAAAAGAGCAGTGTATCTGCTTCTGACAAATTAATTCTAACTCAAATAGGAAAGTGAGAAGAGCCCTGGCTCCTTATGGGAAGTCAGATCCTGGAGGGTAGGGATTATCCCAGATTTCTGAAATACCATCTAGGTCTCAGTCAGGGGACATTGGCAAAGCCTGGAGATGTTTTTGGTTGTCACAGTGGGGAAGGGCAGTATCACTGGCACCTAAAAACTAGAGGCCAAGGGTGCTGGCTTCCTCCATATTGTCCAGGCACTCTGTGACTCAGCTTCTGTTCCAGTCCAGAAGAAAGGGGTGGATTTACCAAATTTAGGGGAGTTTTAGAAAAGATTCATGAGAATTTTAGAAGCTTATTCTTCACAAGCATGAGAAGTGTTGAAATAAGATCCAAAGGAGTACAGGAAGGTCAGGACAAGTAGTCAGGAACAGGGGCCCAGGCAAAGGAAAAAAAGGGAGCTGAGCTAGGCCAACATCCAGAAAGTACACATAAAAATTTTGTTTATTACACAAATACTTTCTTATTCATAAGAAAGACTTAAATACCCCCTTCTCCAAATACATCAGATTTTTTCACATCTCTATTTTCCAAACTTCCTGTAATAGGGTTATAATGAGAAAAAATAAATTTAATTATGCAAAAAACATTTTTTTTAAAAAATATGTAAACATCACCAAAGATCAGATAGACCATGAACAAGTCAGAGAGAAAAGCTGGAGCGGGCTTGCCTTCTCGCCACACTACTCAGGAGTCACAACTGTGGGATGTGAAAGAATGGTTTCCTCCCAACATTTCCTCGCCCAAGGTTCCACCAGCTTCTGAGGGCACTTCTCCTCCCCAGAGTTCAAGGCCTTTTCCAAAACAAGGAGAAGGACGTCTGAAGGTCTGGGAGAGCCCCGGGGAGTGGGGGCAGCGGTGACCGCGGAGAAAGGACCTGGCCCGACAGTGTGAGAAGCACCGTCATTTCAGATTGAGCGGCCAGGGAAGGTCCATTCCGTCAGGCCGAGCAGAGAAATGCTCTCTTCTGCTGGTTTCGCTGGACCCCTGTGGGTGACAGATGACAGGTAACAGGCGGGGACGCTCCAGCACACTGGGGATCCCTCGAAAGTACCCAACCCGGTGTCCGCTCCTGCGTCAGTTGGCATCCCGGGCCTCGGGCAGGGGCTGTGGCGGAGGCCCCAGGGACGAGGCGAGTTTGGTGAGGGCCCTCGCTATGACGTCCAGGTGGCCGTTCATGGTCCGCAGCTCCACCAGGATGTCCCCGACGCTGGCTTCCAGGCTGGTGGGCGCGGCGGGTCGGGCACAGAGCGGCGGGGAAGCTCCCGGGGCCTCGGCACCCTCCTCCCTGCCCGCTGCTCCTGGACGCGAGGTGGGTGCGGGCCGCTCCCGCTCATCCCCACAGATGCTGGGAGGGGTGGCCGCGGGGCCGCCGGGCAGCCAGTCGCCGAGGCGTGGGGCTCCGTCGGGGGAGGAGACGACGACGGAGTAGAGGCCTGCGCGTCCAGGGGCACCAGGGCCGGGGGGCATGGGGGCAGCAGCAGCAGTGGGGGGCGGCAGCAGCAGCGGGGGCAGCACCGAGGCCCCCGGGGAGAAGGCCTGGGGCTCGCAGGAGGAAGAGGGAGAGGGCAGTGCGGCCGTGGAAGGGCCCGGCTCCTCGGAGGACAGGAACAGGGTGGTCGAAGACTGGGAATCCAAGGTACTGGGCTCGGAATCTGTCGAGGAAGAAAGGAGAAAGAGTCACTAGGGCATGCACGGAGTGCCAGCTGTATGCCCAGCTCCGTGCAAGGCCCTCTAGGAACTGAGACAGTGGACATTCATTTCCTACCCCAGAGTAGTAAGGAAGAGTGGGTTGTAGGAGCAGTAAATGTCCCAAGAACCAAGTGGGAACGGTGTGGGGCTGAGCATAGGAATTCTGAGGCGGGAAGATAATGGAGTTCAACAAGGCATCCAGGTGGGGCAGGCTGTCCCCTGCAGTCTAGGGAGGTGGCCCTCCCGTGAAGATAGTGAGGGCATGGGGACAGAGTTGCAGCCTCGGCTGACACCGTCCTGCCAAGGACAGTGGGTGAAGATGGAAAGGAGGGCCCTTCCCCACTGTTCTCAGAAGCAGAAGTGTGTTAAACAGATGGCCTCCTTCACTGTCCCACCAAAGCCAGGCTCTCAGGGGGCAGTTGAAAGAATCTTGGGCCAGGAGCCAGATGACAGTAGCACTAATCGTCACAGAAAATGCCGTGGAACTTTGGGCCAGTCCCATCCTCCCCTCCCCACTTGGGGACTTGATTTCACTTTCCCATCTGTACAAGTTGTACATGTTGGGTCCAGCGACACTCCCCACCCCTCCCCACCCCCCAGACCCTTCCAAGGCTGATCAGCCCACTTTCAAAAATCTTCAACTTGAAGCATTGATCTGGGTTCACAGTGGGCTTCACTCAAGGCCCTGGAGGCACTTGACAAGCCTACCTTTGCCAGTCTGCCCCTAATCCCTTGAGCCTCCAGGTAAAAAGTGGGCGAAAGCTCTTTGTGACTGGGTCTGGTAAGGAGGTTTACCAAGTTCACATCAAAGGATCCACATCAGTGCAAAAGCCCTTAACTCAGCTGTCTCAGCCACCCTGTTTGCTGCCTTTGGGGAGATGGTCCGTGCTCACCCTGGAAGCAGTTCGGAGTTTTACTGGGACCAAGTCTCTGAGGCCTCGCCCCCAGTTCCAGCTGGAGTGTGTCTGCTCTTGGCTTTCTGCGTTGTCTGTTTGAGGGCCCACCTTTACGCCCTGCCCTTCAGGATTTCCAAGCCTTTCAGAGGTAGAACTTGCTTGATTCCTTCAGCTTGTTATCTTGGGAAGGGCCCTATGATGAAAGCCCACGAGTAAACCTATACCCCTGGAGGGTGAACATGTGCACCCTCACGGGCTAGCTGTCCCTTCACTTGTGCCTGGCTGGGGCTCAAAGAAGCCCTGATCACCAGAGGAGAGCTTGTTCCCTCCTGCATCCTGACCCTGGTCCCCCACGGTGTTCTCACAGGGCCCTAGAGGCCGCAGACTTCCAGCGGGCCAGTTTGTGTAGTCAGGAATCCCTTCTGACGGGCCTAGAGGCTCTTGTTCCTCCGGGGAACACAGTTTGCAGAGAAGCCACCAGAATGCCTAAAAACTTCTCTGGTAGAAATTTCCTGGTCACCTTCTGCTATTGGTTTTCAAAGAACTGCCTCTCCTCCACCAAAACTTCATTTCTTCCGGTTTCCATGAGGATCTTTCTTTGGAAACCAAGAATCTGTAGACACATCTGAGCGCATAACTCCTGTGAGCTGAAAATGGTAAGAACTCTACAAACTGATGTTGAGGAAGACATGACTGAGCCCCACACATCCAAGTCTCACGGCAGATAAGAAGCCTGTATGTTAAATCAAATACAAGTCTAATGTATGAAATGCAATGGACACAAGCACACAGAATGTTCTAGCACAGTCTTTCCTAAACTTTAACATGCATGCCATTCCGTGGGACACTCTTGAAGGACAGGCTGTGACTCAGCAGGTCAGGGGTGGGGCCAGAGACTGCATTTCTAGCCAGCTCCCAGATGATGGGGATGCTGCTGGCCTGGGAACCACACCTTGCCTAGCAAAGGTGGAGACCAAATACACAGCTTAGCAATAAAACGTAGGATTCATGACCATAGCAACTTGACTAACCAGGGGTCGGGGAACCACCTGCAAGCGTGATATGATCATGAAGATAGCAACAGTGATGGTGCTAATGACTGACCTCTCTTGGCTGGTAGGAGAGTAAAACAGGTGGCCTCTCCAGCAGTGAGTCTCACGGTCCCCAGCCCAGCCTTGAACCTCCAGGGGGCATAAAGACTTTTTTTTTTTTTTTAAGATTTTATTTATTTATTTGAGAGAGAGCGAGAGAGAGCATGAACGGGGAGGAGAGGGAAAAGCAGCCTCCCCACGAGGGGCTCGATAAGCCAAAGGCAGATGCTTAACCAGCTGAGCCACCCAGGCACCCCAGCATAAAGACTTCTTAAAAAGGAAAACCCCTCCCTGCTGTTCCAGCTAAAACTTCAAAAACACATCAAGTTGTCAGGACTCAATCCACCCTGACCGCCACATAGAAATTGAAAACAGAAGCATCTTTTTTATAAGTACCTGACCTTCCTGAACTCTTTCCCAGCTGTCAGGGAACTTGGTTGCAGCCCCAGCTCAGCTAAAATCTGCACCAAATGATTTATAGGTCTCTTCCATCCCTGCAGCTGACCGTTTTATCCCTGATTTGGACAGGTGCCTTTGGATCGATGACATCACTTTCATGCAGCTTCACTAATTGCTATAAAATCACGTCAGGGTCCTATTGTTACAAACACAACTCTTGATGGAGGTCAGGGGCTCTCAGGTGGAGGAGGTCAGGGTCATCGGACTGCTTGATTCCCTCCTTCCCCTCCCCCCCTCACATGGTCTCTGATCTTTATCCTGCTTTATTAGTCTTCTGAGCTTTAGGACCACCTGATATTTTATGTACTTTTTTTGTCTGCAAGGATGTAAGTCATATGAAAACAAAGACACTGCTTTATTTTATTCTCTGCTGTGTACCAGGGCCTAAACCATGTCTGGCATCTACTAGATGCTCAATAAATACTTGTTGAATGAATGCCAAGTAATCATCATCAGTCCAGAAACACTAGCCCAGGTGCAATACACTGATCCAGCTGGATGTTGTCTATCATTCAGTGCTTCCGTTATTTTCAGAGTCATGCACTCTTTGAGACATACTTACACTAAAAAAGTATCCCTTGTTTATCTGATATTCAGATGTAACTGAGTGTCCCATATTTTACCTGGCAACCCCATGGGAGGTCAACATTTTCATCTGGTTTCATAGATGAGGGTACTTTTAAAAAAGAAAAGCAAAACAGCTTAGGCGTTTTCATAGAATTTCAGAGTCAGAAGGAATATTTGCTTCTATTTGGATTAACTTCCAAAGGTATGGAGATGGAGGTCTGTGCGAGACAGGGACTTGCTGTTTCCTGACCTAGCACGGAACAGAATTGAGAACACAGAGGGACAGGGTCTCCTCTCTCCTAGCAACTATTCATTCAGTCTTCCCATCATTCAGCCACAGAACATACCTGTACCGAGGAATGACCGCGTGCCAGGTGACCTACTGGGCTCTGGAGACATAGCCCAACCAGACACAGTCCCTCCCCTGGTCCATTGGCTCCCAGTTTGCCTCCCAGTGGATATCAAAACCCATCCAGTGGATCAGATTGGGGCAGCAATCCAAAAAAGCTGCACAGCAAACATCCGCCATCTATTTAGTGAGTTTTGGTTTGCTGAGAAAGCTTGGAGCCTCATCCTTCCAAAGGCGTGCTGGAGACTGGCGTGGGAGCCAGGGTCACCCAAACACGGAGTCGAAACTTTCTGCCACAGCACTCCTTCCTCTCCCCATCGATACCCCCATCTTCCTCACACATAACCATTTGGGGGAAATGCTACTGCTAGAGGTGGGAAAGGTTCTATTTACCATCCTAGAAATAACTTTGCCAAAGTCAGTTTTGAAAAAATATGTATAAATCATAAGCATTTGAAAAATTTCTGGTTCCTATTTACCATCCTAGAAAAAACGGTGCAAAAGTCAGTTTTGAAAAACGTCAGTTTTGTACAACTAATAAGCACTTGAAAAGTTTTCATTCTCTCTAGAAATGAAAGAATTGCAAATTAAAGGAATGAATTATGAACTAAAATACATGGATTGAAAAATATAGATTGAAAAATAAATATATTTAAATATATATTATCAAAAATATATATAACTAAGAAGCATTTGAGAAGCATTCATTCTCTCTAGACATGAAAGAACCACAAATTAAAATAATAATGAATAATGAACTGAAATAATTAGGAATTAGGAATAATAAACTGCTATTTTTTTTAACTGGTAAAGTTTGCAAAGATTGTCAGGAGAGAGGCATTCTAGCACATTGTTTGTAGTAGAGTAGATCAGTACATCCTCTCCGGAAAGCAATTTAAAAACACGTGCTTCGTTTAGTGAGAAAGGAAATTGCCAAATCATGTTTTGTGAAGGAGTTCAACTGCTTATAGAAAAACATGTAAAATAAGGACTAGGAGGAAGTACACGAAGATGCGAGGCATGTGATGGGATTATCGTTTTCAGCGTTTGCAAAGATGTTGGCAGTGACAACGCATGGGTATGCTTTCCCTCTCCCTGGTCACTGACCTTTAGCAGAAAGTGATGGCTTCGGGACGCCTGGGTGGCTCAGTTGGTTGAGCAGCTGCCTTCGGCTCAGGTCATGATCCCAGCGTCCTGGGATCGAGTCCCACATCGGGCGTTGTGATGGCCCAAAACCTCAAAGGAAGAGGACATCACAAGAGGTGCATTGTTTCCTCAGCTAGGGGACCAGAACCCCGGGCTGTGAGCTCACCCCGTACAGAGAATTTCCACCTCAGAACAAGGAAGGCTAGGATCTGCTGAGCACCAGAGGCCAAGTGGGAAGAAGGGATCAAATCCTAAGTGTCCAGGCTCGCTTCTCACCATGGAAACATTTCCTGGCGGCACACAGACACCCAGGGCCACACTGGCGTATACATTTACACTGGGAGAAGCAGATGAATTCACTCAATTCACCAACACTCTTGTTTAATTTGGAGCTTTGAGCTCCCAACTGCCAAGCGACATGGCTGTCTTAGAAAGCGCCTATGTATTTTAAAGGAACATTGCAGGCATTTTAACCAGAGGTTTCCTCTGTGTGTTTATTTCCAATGGTGCAAGTGCCAAAGGGTGTTAAGTTTGCTCCATCTCATCTGTGGTTGTTGGGACGAGATGACTGGCCCACCTGAGGACACTGAATGATGGGCTACAAGGAATGAATTGGAAATCAGTGGGGGTCTTCTGTTCCCCTTGTTCAGCAAACAGGTGGGGGCGGGGAGGAAGGTTTAGTTTTATGCAAGGGGGTTTGGAATATCCTCTGAAGTGCAGGGTACTTGGCTCATGGCATTTTTTTTCCACACCATCTGGTTAATGCCTCCTGCTTGAATATTGCTTTGCAGGTTAGAATTCACTCCCGTACACTCTGTCAGTCACTAGGCAGCTGGGAAGTTCCTGGTCTTATCACTGGGTCAGGTTCTGGGGCGTGGTAGAGTAAGCCTATGCTCAGGTTGCGTGCACAGCCTGACCTTGGCGGGGACCACCACCATCTTCGATCGATGGCATGTCCTAAGTAGGTGTGTGACCTTGGATGGATCACCTAAACTCTCAACGCCTTTCTCATGTTTCCTTTCTCATGTCTCCTTTCTCATGTTTCTACTTTTAGGGGGTTGTGGGGATTAAATAAGGTCACGCATGCCCAGACCTTAGGATGGTGCCTAAGCCCTAGTGAGCACAAATACTAGTGATAATGGTGATGATGAAAGAGGTAATGATATGGTGATGGGGTGGTGGTAAGGACAGCAAGGATGCTTCTCTCTCCTTCTTTTTGGTAAAGTAACAATAATAATAGATTTCAGTCCCTTAAGGTCTACTGTAGGCCAGGAAACTGCCCTGATGGGCACAGTTATGCAGCTGGTGTCTAATCTGTGATAAGCCCTATGTGATAGTTGAGAAAATGGAGGCTCAGGCTAGGTACATAACTGGCCTTAGGTCACAGTCCTCATCAGAGGCAGAGGATTCGGACCTGTGGATCTCCAGCCCACGCCTTTTTCTCCATCCACATCTGTGCTTTGTCTCTTGGACATTTTACTTCTCTTAAATACTTTCTGGAAAGGGGGGTGTATTCTACCAATAAATGAATGTACACACAGAACTTTACCAGTTGAGTTCTCAGTTGTTTTTCCTTCCCTTCTGCATTTTGGTTCACTTTTATCTGTACTTTGAAACTGCCTCCTCTGACCCGCTTCTGTTCCCAAGGTTTCCGTTCACAACGCCCCTCATTGTGTTTTGTGAAACTTCTGAGGCCCCCAGGCCATTTCAACACCAGCTGGGAATCCCTGGGTGGAGTGGACGATACATGGATTAGAAATGACAAAGTTATATGACTTGGTTCAGTGCAGGGATTGAGCTCCTGGTGTATGCCAGGAGCAGTTCCATGAGTAGAAACGAAGCCCCCCGTCCCCAACCGCAGAACCATGTTCTGGGGTATGATGTGGATAGCTTCCATACACAAAAGAGAAATAATGATATCTTCCCGATTTCACTAAAGCTGATTCTTTATAGAGAAAGCCATACATTTCAAAACGTCATGTTTTCAGCCCAGTCTGGAGGCAAAATTTCAGCATCCAGCCCCCAGCTGGAAGAGACAAAAAGTTGGGAGACCCAGGGTCCAGTCATGGTTCTACTCTCCCCATCTGTGACCTGGAGCAAAGGTTAACCCCTCTGATCTTTGGATTATTCCTTTTGGAGAGAGATGGTGTCTAATCCCTCCAGAGCAATGCCTTGAGTTTGCCTGATATATTCAACCATCCAAGAAGTTTCCCATTAGCATTTCATTTCACTGTGCCAAGCCTGGTCATCTAGGTCATGTGGAGCATTGGCCCCCTGGATCTCTCTGGAACCCAGTGAACTAGTGGCCGACCACCACACAAGGACCATTCAGCCCATCGTGCAGATCAGGATGGAGAATTCTAAGAGGAACACCACCACCAGCAGTTGCACTGGCTGAGAATGAATGGTAGCCAAGGTCAGGAGAGGAGACTGGCCGGTCTCAGATAAAATATCCTGTGCCTCCCAGTGCCCCCCTGCTTGTCCACAGTTGCTGTTCATTTTGCTGATGGAAATACATAAGTGAGAACTATTTCAGCTAAATGGTGTTTATGTGCATTTTCTCTTGGCATATAGATCTACATATCCTGAACCTAGATTCTAGTTTTCACCTTTTGGAGTGGTTCTTCAAAGGAAAACATTGGCCCCCCAAATACCACTGAAGGGTCTGTATGTGGGTCAGACCACTTCCTCAGTCCTGCTCCTAGGTAGAGTGGTTTAACTTAGTCTTTGAGTATTCACAGCTTAGAGGCCTGAATTCAGATTCCACCTCTTTACTCACAACCTGTGTGACCTTGGGAAAGTTGCTTGACTTGCCTGTGCCTTGATTTCCTCGTCTCTAAAATGGAGATAATAATAATTGGGGTTGTTTTAAAGAACCAATCAAATAACGTATGTGAAGAACTTAAGACAGCAAGCACTTAGAAATTAGCCAAAAAATCCACAACAGCTAATTCTTATCAGGTAGAGTCAGGAGGGAAAAAGGGGAGGAGGACGCTCAAGAGATATAACTGTGCCCAACATACCTTGAGCCCTGGCCCTATGCAAAGGACGTGGGGATTTAGCCTTGTCTCAAGTGCCCACTGAGAGCTAGGCATCTTCCAGATGTCTCAGGGTGGATGTGAATTTCCTGCTTTTACAGAAAAGTAAGCCAACTATGGTTCAGAAGCACTAAGATCCTGACCTCACCCAGGTAGCTAGTGACTTTCTTGATGATGGGGACCACTTAGGTCTTATTTGCCACCATGTCCCCTGCCCCATTATTAACTGGCATGTGTCCCTCCCAGATGACCCGTGTCTGGTGGGCAGAAAGTGAGAGGATGTCCAGACAAGTGGGCATGGCAACTGAGGGAAAGGGAAGTTATTAGAAACCCTACTTCCAAACCCTCCTACACTGTTGGTGGGAATGCAAGCTGGTGCAGCCACTCTGGAAAACAGCATGGAGGTTCCTCAAAAAGTTGAAAATAGAGCTACCCTATGACCTAGCAATCGCACTACTTTGTCTTTACCCTAAACATACAAATGTAGTGATCTGAAGGGGCACGTGCACCCAAATGTTTATAGCACCAATGTCCACAATATGGAATGTTCCAAACTATGGAAAGAACCTAGATGTCCATCAATAGATGAATGGATAAAGAAGATGTGGTATATATATACAATGGAATACTATGCAGCCATCAAAAGAAATGAAATCTTGTCATTTGCAATGACGTGGATGGAACTAGAGGGTATTATGCTGAGCGAAATAAGTCAATCAAAGAAAGACAATTATCATATGACCTCTCTGATATGAGGAATTTGAGAGGCAGCATGGGGGTTGTGGGGGGTAGGGAAGGAAAATATGAAACAAGATGGTATCAGGAGGGAGACAAACCATAAGAGACTCTTAATCTCACAAAACAAACTGAAGGTTGCTGAGGGGTGACGGGGTAGGGAGAGAGTGGTTGGGTTATGGACATTGGGGAGGGTATGTGCTATGGTGAGTGCTATGAAATGTGCAAGCCTGACGATTCATAGACCTGTACCCCTGGGGCAAAAAATATATTATATGTTAATAAAAATAATTTTTTTAATAAAAATAATTTTTAAAAAAATAGATATAATTGACATAGAAAGAAAGAAAGAAAGAAAGAAAGAAAGAAAGAAAGAAAGAAAAAAAGAAAGAAACCCTACTTCCCAGACTACTTCCTTGTCCCTCTGGCATTCTCCGGGATATGAAGCCCCTCAGGCTTTCTAAAGGCCAGATGCCAGCTGGTCTGTGGGGCCCTGAGGTCCAGACCACTATGAAGAGAGCATCACCAGCGTGCATTTGTCCAAACAGCTTCCCTCTCTGCACGTGGCCTCCTCCCTCACCCCTGAGCAGGAATGATGCAGAGTGCATGCCTCCGGTCTCCTGCCACTGGATCACCTCTCAGCATCACCTCTGCTCCCACTCAGTGACTCCTGTTGGGACCCTTTCTCTACCTGGGACGTCCACCTTTTCCTGTGTGTCCTGGGATTGAGACCAGTGCCTCCACCTCTAAACACACATCCCAGTTCTTGGCCAAATCCTGTTCTACCCCAGGCATTACTCTCCTGTTTCTGTTCTTCAACTTGCCCTGCAAGCTCCACCCCTGGCCACTTTGAGAGAGGTGGGTGAAGGCTAGAGATGAGGCTTCTGAGGCCTCTAAGTGGGAAGTTGCCCAGCCCAAGCCAGGGTGGGGACCTTGGACCCAGCCACAAGGGACAGTAGAAGACAATGAGGGACCAGGGAACAAACAGGACAGAGCCAGCCCTTGCAGGGAGGGCAGAAGTGGTCCGGAGAAGGTATCACGGTAGAGGTGTCACAAGAGCTCAGTCTTGGAGGCAGGTAGGATTTTGACAGGCCCAGGGGGTGTAGAGGGTGATACCCCACTCGGAAGCCTGGTGCACAATTGGTGGGAATGTAAACTGATGCCCCCACTCTAGGGTGTCCTTAAAAGCTTGAAAACAGAACCACCATGTGATCTAACAATTCCACTTCTGAGTACTTGTCTGAAGGAAATGCAAATACTAAGTCAAAAAGATATGTGCCCCCCAAGTACAAAGTGGTGGCATTTATAACCATCAGGCTATGGGAACAACCTAAGCACCCCAGTGTCCATCAGTGGAAGTATGGATAAAGAAAATGCAAGATATAGATCTCTATATCTATCCAACTATCTAGAGAAATAATCGAATATTATTCAGCCATAAAAAGAAGAAATATTGCCATTTGCACAACATGGATGGACCCCAAGGGCCTTAGGCTAACAGACGTGACAGACACGGAAAGACAAATACCATATGATCTCACTTACATGTATAATTTAAAAAATAATGAAAAGCGCATAGATAGAACACGTTGGTCGTTGCCAAAGGCAGCGGGGTTGGTGGAGGGGGGGCACACAATGGATGAAGGTGGCCCAAAGGTACACATTTCCAGTTCCATGATAAATCAGTCCTGAGGATGGAAGGAACAGCAAGGTGACTGGGCGTAACAATACTGCTTATTTGTATATTCGGAAGCTGCTAAGAGAGATCTTTAAAGTTCACACCGCAAGAAAAACAATTTTGGAATTCAGTGTGGTGCTGAAAGTTAACTAGACTTGTGATGGGGATCATTTGACAGTATATAAACACAGACTCATAACGCTGTCTGCCAGAAACTAATGGAGTGGTGTATGCCAATTACACCTCCATTCACAACAAAAGAAGATGCCCTACTGAGAAGACCCAAGCGAACGGTTTTATCTGAGCACTGCCCCGACTGGGAATGGTGAGCCAAAGCCCAGGGGGTTTGCACAGTGGGGTGTGACAGCTCCCGGGCCACTTGGAGTCTTGGCAAGCACGAGGGTTTTGAAGCTCTATAGACATGAGTTCTAATGCTGCATCTGTCCTTCTCGACTCCGACGCCAGGAACAAGTCATTCACCTTCCTAAGCTTCAGTTGCCTCATCTGCAAAACAGGACTGTCAAAACCTACCTTGACTCAGTTGGTGAGAGGATTAAGTAGCAAAGTGTTCATACCTCACATTGAGCCTGGACGTTATTCTGAGCTACTCTGAGCTATTCCCTATTCTGAGTGAATGTTTCTTCGCCACGCTCAGGGTCAAACACAAACCCCTCAGTCCTTGCCTGCGAACTTTAATACAAACATATCCATTGCTGTAATTTCATTTTGTATTCAGAAATGGATTTTTAATAATTATTTTCATAAAGCGCACCACAAGATACAAAGCTCAACAAAACCTTGGCTGGGAGGGACGCAAATAAGAAAAGGTCCAGACCTGTGCATAGCGGGGTCACATGACGTCAGCATAAAACTCAGGCTTGGGGTGTCTGAGTGGCTCAGTGGGCTAAGCTCTGCCTTCGGCTTAGGTCATGATCCTGGCATCCTGGAATTGAGCCCCACATCAGGCTCCCTGCTCTGTGGGGAGCCTTCTTCTCCCTCTCCCTTTGTCTGTTGTTCGCCTACTTGTGGTCTCTCTCATTCTCTGTTAAATAAATGAATAAAATCTTTAAAAACAAAAACAAAACCAAAAAAACACCCAAACGTTTAGGGGAGAAAAAAATGCTGCCATCTTTTGATTCCAGAGTCCATGCCACAAATTTTGGGACCCATCTTCACCCACTTTTCATCTCCCCTCCCATGTTAGCCAAGCACACAGAAGATTCTGAGTGGCTTCTCCATCCCTCACACCAAGTTCTAGCCTTCTGGGCTGTAGAAAAAATCTAGATTCCTTACAGATCAGCACCTGAAATTCCAGCTCACTCTGGTCCTGGCAATGACTAGACCCTGCTTGGGCATTGGTGATGCTGGCCCCGGAGCTCAGCTGGCCTCCGATGAACTTTCCCCAGGGAAATCTGAGCTTCCATCTCCTCAAAGCTGTGTTGACTCTGGGTGTACCTGCCTGTTCACATTTGTGCCTTGAGAGAAGCACATTGGGGAAGAGACACCCAGGCCAGTCTGGGGAGGAGCATGAAAAACTGTGCTAGTGTGTCCAAGACACAAGCCTAAGTGTGGGCAGATGGGGTAGCCCAGGTAGGTCATAGCCTTGAGCCACTGCTTCGTCCTCCCACTACCCACGACCTGAGCCAGCTGGTTCATAATACCCGTATGTAGACAACAAGGCAGCCAGGTGAGAGTGTGGAAGGACCAGGGGACTTGTCCCTGCGACCACAAAAAGAACCCAAGCCAGCCCCAGGGTGGGGATAGACTAGCTTCATCTTGGGGAAAGGATCAGTCTTCTCAAGGAGCTCCATCACCGTGGGTACCAAACATCTTCTCTGTCCCCCCAAATGGTGGCCAGGATGGCAAAGAATTGCTCAGGACTGGAGAAAGCGTTTCAGCAGGAGTCCTGGTCTGAGACCTGAAGATGACACAAGGATTTCCCTGAGTCTGAGGCTCCCTGCCCCAGAGCCGCCGCTCCAGGATGTCCCTCTGGTCCTGTGGTTCCTGATATGACCTCCCTACAGAAGGTTCTGTGACAGGACAGATTCAGCAGAAGAGCCTTCCCTCGGGACTTGCCCATCGTGTCGGCAAACTGAGCGGCCATGAGAAGCGTGCGCTCTCAGGACCAGCTGGCAAAGGGTTAGCCCGAATCTGGGATGGCCTAGGTGAAGAAAGAGCTTCCTCCCCTCCCCAAATCCAGCTCAATTACATGTTTTTATATATAGTCTCAGCGATAACTTTTTATAACACAGTGCATTTTGCCCACAAATAGGAACCGCATAGAAGACAGTGTAGTGACCCCCGCCACCACCACCACATGTGGTCCCTACTTGAAGGAGCCTCAGGGCCTCCTCGGACCCCTCACCCAAAAACCTCTCTCCCCCAGGCTTATCATAACCAAGGAATTGCCATCTTTAGAATTTCATTCCTTTAGGTTAAGATAGTGTCCCCTGTCAAAATATAAAAATTCCTGAGAGGAATAACACACTGAGTATCAGTCTCCAGCATCTCAGAATCCATTTATCATGCTTTCATCACCACCCCCAACCCCGCAGCAGCCCCTCCCCAGCTGCCCTGCACTGTTTCCCCCCCAACCCCCATTCAGCTTCTCTTCCACCAGCGACTGCTTTTTAAAAAAAAAAAACAAACAGACAAACAAATAAAAAAACACAGTCCTTGTCGCTTCCCTGCCTAAAAGCCTTTGTCAGCTGCCCTTCTCCTACAGAATACAACTCAATCTCCTCACGTTTGGGCGTTTTGGCTCCTGAATGGAGATGGCAGCCCTCACCTTCCTTACCCACACCCTGAGTGCTTCCCAAGTGAACCAGGCTCTTTACATCTACCTTCCCCATGCTGTTCCCATGCCCTTCCTCCACTTCTCGTGAAGAACTTCATCTCAGCCTTGGAGACCCATCTGAGATTTTGTCTCCGGTGTGCTGGGTATCCACATGCCACACCACTCCCTCTGTGGACCCTGCTCCATCCGGAGGATTCTTTATGGACACCTCTGCAAAGACACTCATCCCATGGGCCATTGACTGTGTAGGGTTATAACCAACACTATAGACTCTTCTATACTAATATATCACAGATATAATAATATTCCTTCCACTCTTTCCCCTGTGGGCTGTTTATGGGCAATGGCTGTGTCTTAGTTGTCTGTATGCCCCAAGCCCTAGCATGCTGGACACAGCCAGCCTTCAACAAAGATGGGCTCCCTTCTAGCCCGACGGTCAGGAAGAGGGAGTGACAGGGTGGCATGGCATGCAGGCAGCAAATACTTTGCACAGCAATGTGAGGATAGCAAGCAATCACTCCAAGCCTGGATTAAGGAGAAGAATCGTGAAAGGCAAGGTCTCAGGGCAGGTATCACACACTTTGTCACATTCTCCAGGCCAGCCCAAGCCTAGTGAAGAGTGTTGGCCACTGCCAGCTTTGCAAACTTATTTGCCAGAGTTTCCATCATTGTATCTTGATCCCCAAATTATTTAGATGTTTGAATTCACAAATGGGTATACGTTACCTTCTGGCCATTAGCTTCTACCTACCTTAATTGCCTTGTAGCCAGAAAACAGATTCTGTATGTTCCTGATTTTTGAAAATTTGGTAGCCTTTCTTTGTTGCCTAACATATGGCCAGTTTCTATAAACATTTATGCAAAAGAAAACATATCCATCCCAACGGTGGGGTGCTGGCCTCCCTGTATGTCCACCAAATAGATCTTGTTCAACGAGTCATCCAGATCTTCCACAGCTGAGCTCACTGTGGTCGGCTTGATCTTAAGGGCGAAGTGTTGAACTTCTCCCACTGGGACGGTGGGTCTCAGTCTCTTCTAGCTGGCTCATCCTCTACAGACTTACCTGCTCTCATTGGCCTCAGAGGGCTGTCAACTCCAACAAGGCAGTGTCTGCAAACGACAAAGCTTCGTGGGCAGGTTACTTATGACTGCTGCAAATGTTTGCAGTTGGGCACCTGGGAGGGCTTAGTCAGTTAAGTGTCCGCCTTTGGCTGGGGTTTTGATCCCAGGGTCCTGGGATTGAGTCTGGCATCGGGCTTCTTGCTCAGTGAGAGCCTGCTTCTCCCTCTGCCTGCTACTCCTCTTAGTTGTGCTCTCTCTCTCTCTTTCTCACTCTGTGAAAAATAAGTAAATCAAATCTTAAAGAAAAGAAAAGAAAATGTTCACAATGTCTATCATCATCTTGAGAAAAAGAGCACTTCAAACAGTTCTCTTATGGGCCTTCTCTCGCTTCCTCATCACGATTTCCCACCGCTGAACACCTACTGTGTGCAGGCCCTCCTGCTTCGCTCCCGGCTTTCCCTCAGGTGCCCGTGAGGAAATGGCATTGGTTGCAGAGAGACGTGTCTTGCTCAGACCCCAAAAGCAGAGCCCAGACTGGCCTGCCTTTAACATTTCTGCTTTTATTATGCTTCCTTTCATGGTCTAAGTTGTTTTCCTAATGATGAAGAATTTATATATGTACTAATATACATAACACTATGTAGAAGGTAGAAAGAATAGCACAACAAAATCTATGTTCCCACCACCCAACCTTAAATGGTATATTCTAGATCCTTTCAAATTTACCTGTGTGCCCACCTAGTTCTTTCTCTCCATCCCCTTCTCTAGGGTAGCCATTCTTCTGAATGTTATGGGTATTTTTTTCTTGCTCTTTTCTCAATAGTTTCATTAGATAGATAGATAGATAGATAGATAGATAGATAGATAGATGGATAGATAGATAGATATAGATATACAGATGCACACCTATATATATGTACATACATAGTCATAGATCTATAATGATAGATTACTGAGTTGTACATAATACTGAACTTTACTTAAATAGGTTCATACACAAATAATCTGTAACTTCTGAGGGTTATCCACATAGATATGACTAGAGGACTACATTCATTTTCTGTGCTGTATAGTATTCCATTGTGTGACTAGATTACCATTTATCGATCTCTTCTACTACTGGCAGACATATAGCTTGTTCCTACTTATCTCTATAACAATGGTGCTGTCAATGCACTTATCTTTTGGCATCCACGTGCAAGAGTTTCTCTAGAGTGTAAATGCTGGAAAAGTCTCTGAGTCAGCTTGGATGGCCTAAGAAAATACCACCTGGTATCTTGAACAACAGAAATTTATTTCTCACAGTTCTAGAAACTAAAAGTCCCAAATCAAGGTGGCCACTGCATGGTCAGTCTCTGGCGAGAGCTTTCTTCCAGCTACTTCTCACTCCGTCTTCCTGTGGCAGAGAAAGACAGCCAGCTCTCTGAAAAGGCCATTAACCCCATCATAAGAGCCATATCCTCATGACCTCATCTAAACTCAAAGCCCCATATCTGAACACCATCACTCTGAGGATTAGGGTTTCAACATATGAATGAGGAGAGGGGCACAGTTCACTCCACAACAGAACACAATTGCCAGGTCATAGCTTATGAGTATCTTCAACTTTACTACATGTTGCCAAACTCTTGTCTAAGAAAAGTCCATTTAAAATCCGTGCTCTAGACCGGTTTCCTCATTCAGGCCACCTGGCTTCTTGATTAGGCGCACCAGTCACTTCCTTCAATCAAATTCAACATTTTTCCTCTCTGAAAGTTTAAGAATCTTTTTTGTGTTGTGACCTATTCCCCTCCTGTGCTCTCCCACTCCGACCACCTTGCCTTCTCTGTTTTCTCCCACTGTCCCTTCTTTTACCTTCCTGCTGATGACATTGGCCAACACACCCTCACTCTTTTACCTTCCTGCTGATGACATTGGCCAACACACCCTCACACCTCACCTGTGCTCTGGAAATCGGGAGCATTTCCATAGGCAGAGCATGAAAGAACATCTGTCTTTCAAAGACCCTCAGAAAAATGGTGCCCCGATCTCCTTGCTGTTAACCACCATGAGTGAGCCAAACAGTTACAGAAACGGTGGGCATGGAACAACATTCTGGAAGCGGTCCAGAAAATCATCATCTCAAACCCCCTTCACATAGGAGGAAATGAAGACCCATAGGGGAAGGTGGTTGGTCCAAGGTCACCAAGCCAGTGGGGGCAACTGTGCTGTTGCCCCCAGTCCTGTGTTATAAGCAGAAGTTACCATCCAATTGTGCAGGGACAGGGGAGATATTATTCCATCTTTGAGCTTTGGATGCCAACAGCTAGCTTTATCATAAGCTAAAGAAAAACATTAAAATTTTCTAAAATGATTCACCTGTTGGGGGGAATTTATTGTGGAGGGCTAAGGTTATGTGCAGTGAAAGCTAATCACTGTCAGTATATTATAACAAGGGGAGTGTTTATAGCATATGACAATTAATACCTTTAATCCACTTTTCCTTTCTTCATTCAGTAAGACTTACTGAGCAGCTGCTGTGTGCCATATTCCAGGCACTGGGATACACCAGAGGAGAAAAAAAGCAGGTGAGAATCCCTGCCTTCTTGGAGTTTGATTTCTGGTGGATAATGATAGACAATTTAAAAAAATCAAAAACACATCAAACACATGGATATAGCAATGTGTACGTGTCTCTGTGTGCGTGTTGAAGGGTCGCAAGCAGGATGAGGAACAAAGCCAGGTTAAGAGAGAGGCCGGGAACAACAGCCAGCAGGGGGCGCTGTTTTCAATCAGAGTGCGAGTGGAATGGGATGGGGAGAGAAGGCGGAGCAGTCATCGGGAAGAGCTCTCTGGACTGCGGAACCAGCACGTGTGGAGGAGACTGTGTGGCTGGGGCAGGTGAACAGGAGTGGGGAGGAGAAGACTACGTCAGAAATGATGGGACCAGAGCACACAGGCCTTGCATGCTATAGTCAAACCTTTGACTTTAACCCTAAGTAGGATGAGAAACTCTATGTTTCCATCGCTGCTGTAACAAATTGCTGCAAACAAACCAACTTTGTGGCTTAAAACAACAACAATTTCTCATCTCGCGGTTCTGGACACCAGAAGCCTGACATGGTTCTCACTGGGCTGACATCAAGATGTCAGCGGGGATGGGATCCTTTCTGGAGGCTCCGGGGAGAATCCCTTTCCTTGCTCACCTCTTCTGGTGTCCAGAGGCTGACCTCATCCTCTGACTCAAGGTCCCCTTTCTCCATCTTCAGAGTGAGCTACAGGGGCCAGATTCTTCTCACATGACAGTCACGGAAGCCAGGGTACTTTCCCCATAGCAAGGCCTATACCCTTTCTGACATCTGCAAAGCTCCTTTTGCCCACATGTATCAATACATTCGCAGACGACACGCATCACGCTGTGGACATATTGAGGGACCATTAGTCTACCAACCACCGACACCACTGGGGGCTCTGTGTCGAAGAGTGAGCTTCTTTCTAAGCAGCTACTGGGTGGGAACAGGCCATGGAAGGCAAAGCTGGAGGCAGGAAGACTGGGGAGGCTGCTCATACAATGACCCATGCAGGAGAGAAGGGGACGGGGCTGGGAACAGTGGAGGTTATGAAAGGTGGTCTTGTTACAGGTATATAATTTTTCTTTCTTTCTCTATTTTTATAACATATAGTGTATTATTTGCCCCAGGGGTACAGTCTGTGAATCATCAGGCTTACACATTTCACAGCACTCACCATAGCCCATACCCCACCCCCCAATGTCCATAACCCAACCACCCTCTCCCTACCCCCCCACCCCCCAGCAACCCTCAGTTTGTTTCATGAGATTAAGTCTCTTTTGGTTTGTCTCCCTCCCTATCCCATCTTGTTTCATTTTTTCCCTCCCTACCCCTCACGGCCCCCCACCCCTGCCCTGCCTCTCAAAGCCCTCATATCACAGAGATCATATGATAATTGTCTTTCTCTGACTTATTTTGCTCAGCATAATACCCTCTAGTTCCATCACTGCATACGTCAAGTTTTGGGGGGTTTTGATAGCTGTGTAGTATTCCATTGCAGGTACATCTTTAAAGGTAGAGCCAATAGGATTTCCTGACAGACCGATGTGGAGGGTGACTGGAAGAGAAGAGTCAAGGTGATTCGAGGGTATTGTTCAGAGCATCAGAGAATGGAGTCACTTGCGGGAAACGAAGACTCACAGAAGCAAGGGATGGGGAGGGATGAAACCAAGTAGTAGCATTTCCACCAACAAAAGCAAGGCTGTGCATCTCCTCTAGTCCCCAGCTCTCAGGATCTTCTGTTTCACTTGGGAGATCAAGACCCACAAAGCTACACAGCTGATTACTTCCTGACTCATCAGACCTGATTCCTACAAATGAGCAGTATCCCCAGAGCTATCATCCCGCAAAGCCGTATGCATTTATTCCCAGGCGGCTGCCAAATAGTCTTGGAATTCCTTTCCAGAAATTGGATTGATTTACAGACCATACAAGAAAATTGGCCTTGCTGTTTCTCCCCTCATTTATTTTATTCACCAGACCTGATTCGACTTCCAAAAAATGGAAACTATTCTTCCTGGTATGACAACCACTGAGGACATTCAGATTTCCAGCTATAGCTGTGTCCCTGGAAGAGTCAGCTACAAACTCCAGTGGTGACAAACTTCCTTCCACATGCCAGGACCCCCTCAATGGAAAAGAGAGCCACCTTCCTCCTGGAGAGTATCTTGGGGCACCCAGGTGGCTCAGTCGGTTAAGGGTCCGACTCTTGATTTTGACTCAGGTCATGATCTCAGGGTTGTGGGATCGAGTCCCATGTCGGGCTCCATACTCAGTGTGGCATCTGCTTGTCCCTCTCCTTCTCCTCCCCCAACTCATGCTTGCTCTTTCTCTCTCAAATAGATCCATAAAATCTTTTTTTAAATATTGGGGGTAAGTCTTCTTAATGTGGGTAAAAATCGTATCTTCTCCATTACATAGTTTTGAAGAGGAAATCCGATTTTTTATATAAAGCACTTCACACCAATACCTAAGTAACTTAAGAAATCTTGGCTGAGATTGTTCCTTTCAATCAGTGTGTGTGATCAGATTTACTAGATCAGTGCTCACCTTTTGTTCTTCCTTGGAAGAACCTACTACTCTCAGGCTCCAGCTGATTCTGTTGCTTTCTTTTGATGCCTGTCCAGTTTTCCTAAAATTCCCTCTGAGTCGCTTGGCTGCCCAGTTGGTTGGGGAGACAGGGTATGTGAGCAACGGTTTTCTTCTCCTTCCTTTCCCTCCCTTGCCCTCTCTCCTGTGACTGTCAGCCTACACTGAGACAGGCAATTGCCCTGATAGCCTACAAATTCTTAGCCACCCCAACATCCTTCATGACTGACAGCTGGACCTCACCTGCACGAAACTGTATAAAGATTTCATAGGCTGCAGGTGAGAAACTGTTTTTGGTGATTACCTGGATGCTAAGGGAGAAAGGTGAAAATTATGTCTCTATATAGAGCTTTGGGTCTCCATCCCTCCCAACTCATCCAGCTCCCAAGTTTTCCATTAACCTGAGAAATAACCACTTGCCAATGCTGTGGGCAGGGATGGGGAAGCTTTCCTTCTCTCACAGGGAATTTCAGGGACACTTAACAGGGGTTCCTGGAGTCTGTGGCTCATGCTTCAAATCTGATTCACCAGTGGCTCAGTTGTTTGGAATTTTAATCTACTGGGGACTATAGTGTGGACCAGAGTATCTTCTAGAAACATCCTCCTCACCCTCTTCCCCAGCCAACCCGTCTCCTGTCCCGGAAATGACAGAGAATAATCCTCCATTTTCTCAGCTTGGCCATGTGTACGGTGGGAAACTTGAAGGTCCTCTTCATCCCCTCCTGCCCCTTCTCCCCTTCCTCTCCTGATCCCACTCCACGCTTAAAGGGGAGTCATGTCCCATGGTTGAGGCCATCATCCATATTAGAAGAGAAAATTGACTTAAAAGTCCCTTGTTCTGTGCCTGGCACAGAACAGGCGCTTTATCCACGAGTCAGCTTAATGGTTTTTCCCACCCTCCATGTTTGCTAACCAAAGCCATAAAGTTTGGATCTCAACACCGGACTGGCCGTGAAGGTCCACATCCTTACAGAAGGTTCCCCAACCCATTCACAACATCGCTGTCTCCTAGAGCAGCTGGTACAATGGACCAGCCATGCCTGTCTTTCTTCCTGAGGCTCTGGGACTTTGCAGTAACTTCCAGCCGCTTGATTTGACAAATGACTTTCTGAGTAGAAGGGGGTTTTACATTTAATACATATCATAAGAGACATCAGAGCTATGCTCAGGAGATCAAATAGTTTCTTCAGCTAAGTATGTAAGCATTATCCCTATTAATATCTTTCCAACAAAGGCCCTGGGCTCCCCACCCCCGTTTCTCTGTGATCTCAGTTTATTAATGTTGCCGTCCCCTCCCCCTGGCTAAGCTACACTCACCGCAGACTCTCATTCCAGCCTGATGTATACTCTCAATAGAACACACCTCCTTGGCAAGCATTAAATGTAAAAAAAAAAAAAAAAAAAAATCCATCATCATAAATCGTAAAATCAAACAACTGAACACCATCTCTTGGGAAATAAAATCTGAAGAGTTAAGAAGGGGAAAGAGAGGGTTATGATTATTTT
Source organism: Enhydra lutris kenyoni (assembly GCF_002288905.1). NCBI lineage: Eukaryota > Metazoa > Chordata > Mammalia > Carnivora > Mustelidae > Enhydra > Enhydra lutris. The sequence continues at coordinate 3,107,644 of NW_019154101.1, forward strand.
AATCCTATTCCAGATGCTTAAGTGCTCTCCCCAAACAAAACCCAAATTAAACATGAGCCCGTTCAGAGGGATGAAGACTGTGAGTGTAGAAGACAATATTTGGCCAATAATAGATGCTCAGTTAATGTTTACTTAAAAATAAATAAGCACAGGTGGGTGCCTGGGTGGCTCAGTCAGTTAAACGTCTGCCTTCAGCTCAGGTCATGATCTCAGGGTCCTGGGATTGAGCCCCGCATTGGGCTCCCTGCTCAGAGGCATATCTCTTTCTCCCTCTCCCTCTGACATTGCCCCCAGCCCAGCTCATGCTCTCTTTCTCTCTCTCTCTCTCTCTCTCTCTAATAAAATCTTTAAAAATTTTGTCTTAATAAATGAGCGTGTACACAACAAGCAGACTCCTGGACCGCATTCAGTCAGGCTTCCAGCCCAAGCAGACAGAATATGCTGTGGTAATTGAAATTCCCACATAAACCCGGGGTGTTGGGATTTTCAAAAGCACCTTCATGCTTATTAGCTGGTTGGACTGATGTACTGTATTGAAGCTTGTACCTAACCTTGAGAGAAAGTAGCCCTCTGAGGTCCTTCAAAAAATGGATTAATGTAGACACCATGCACAGACACACACAAACTGTGAGAGAAAATCTTGTTTCCCCAACATCTGGGGGACCACTGAAAGATTTTGGAATCTCTCTCAGCACTAGAAAAAAGGCTGAGATTGACAGCACTGGCTCTTTATCACAACTGAAGTGAGTAAACCTTTTCTTGACCACTGACACCCACAAGAAAGTTCCAGAAGGATATTGACCTTGTAGGATGGATAATTTGGCCCCAGAGAAGCTCAAGAGGGCAAATGTACCAGCCAGGAAAGTTCCCTTTTATTTAGCCAACCCCACCCTGAAATCAATGGCAAGCCATGTAATGCCCTGGCCTCAGTTAATGCACCTTTAAAATGGGAACAAAGAGGTCAGCTCCATCCACTTGCCGGGATTCTTGGGAGAATAAAATTAGACTGCATGAGGAAGCTTTCTGAAGAAACAGGAACTTAGATATACAAACCGGCAGTGATAAGAAAAGACAGATGGCGGGTGAACCAAGGAGGAGCACTTTCAGCTAAAGGAGTTCCCTGCCCAAACAGTCCTTGGTACCAGGAGTACGAACGAGCAGGTTGTGTCACAGGTTGTGTCCTTTAATTAGAGGGCACCATCCTAGTACCTGGGTTCAGATCCTTGGCTGTCCTGGGTGTGAATTCCAGAGCTGCCATCTAAGCGCTGAATGACCTTGAGCCGGGCCCTTGGCCTCCTAGCATGCTGGGCGGACTGCAGTCTCCTCCCTGATAAAGAAGCATTGTGGAAATCTAAGGGAGGTGGCCGAGGCCAGAGCCCACAGAGGTGCTGCTCAGACGATAGCTCAACCTGAGAGGGAGTTCTTCAGAAAGACCATTCCACTCTCCGAGACCCTCAAGTGGGGAAGGGGCTTCATTACAGCTTCCTAGGAAAGTTTGTCTCCAGTTCTGCCTCATTGCTCCTGGTTCCCTCCCACCACCCTCTCTGTAGCACTTCCAGGAGCCTTAGAGGGCCTCATGCTGAGAGGCAAATGGCCCTTTGCCTCATGCTCTGTCCCCTGCTGTTGGTGGTGGTGCCTGGAGGGAAGGGGGGCAGTCTGACTTGTTGCTGGTGGCAGCTCTGGATAAATAGCCCCAGCATCTCCCAGAGGGCCTGAGCAGTGCCCTCGGTGAGAGGGTGAAGCCGGCAAAAGCTCCTTCCTGGTTGTCCCATCGGCATTTCAGCACCTCCCCTCCCCACCCCTGCCAGCAAGACCCAGATCCCCCCAGGAGTGCCCCATCAGCTTGCCCATCTGACCTTCTGTCGAAGAGACGCAGACACAACTTAGAGCTCTATCTCATCCAGATTCTAACTTGGGTCCTTGAGCTCCAAAATGTCCCAGCAGACAATAATGGGGGCACTAGAGATATTCTCAGTATTTTTAAAAGCCGTTCATAAAGCATGCATGTGCCTCATATGAGACCGAGCAGGCTAATTATGTCTCAGTATCTCTGGGATGGAATGCTATCAATTCATTGTGCTCGCTCCAGTTAGCTGATGCTGTTGAAAGTTCTGAGAGGAGGGGCACCTGGGTGGCTCAGTGGCTTAAGCCTCTGCGTTTGGCTTAGGTCTCATGATCTCAGGGTCCTGGGACCGAGCCCCGCATCAGGCTCTCTGCACAACGGGGAGTTTGCTTCCCCCTCTCTCTGCCTGCCTCTCGGCCTACTTGTGATCTCTATCTCTCTGTCGAATAAATAAATAAAATCTTTAAAAAAAAAAATGTTCCGGGAGGAGTTTGCAGTTTTAAAATGTCAGCAATTATTGCTAAATGACTGCTGTTTGTAAAATAGACAAACTTTTTTTTTTTTTAATTTTTTATTTATTTGAGAGAGAGAGAGAGCACAAGCAGGGGGAGCAGTGGAGGGAGAGGAAGAAGCAGACTCCTCACTGAGTAGGGAGCCCAATGCAGGACTCGATCCCAGTCCTGGGAGTATGACCTGAGCTGAATGCAGATGCTTAACCAACTGAGTTAAACTTTTTTTTTTTTTTTTCCTAAACAAGGAGTCCACAGGGGAAAAATAATGAGAGTTCTCTTTAGTGGCAAAGAGCCCAGAAACGACCAGCCTCCCCATTTTATAGGTGAGGAAACAGTGTCCCAGGAGTTAGGTTTCCCCAAAACCCACGTGGTTTCTCTGGGGCAGACGCAAGACTACAAATTATAACCCCGATGTTTTGCTTCCAGTGCTGTTTGTACAGGCCGCTCTGCCACATCCTCTCCACCCAGCTCTGCACATTACCGGGTGACGCCTCATAAGGAAACCATAGTTGTTGGCCAAGTGATGAATGTATGTCAACACGTCCTTCTAGAACGGTGCTGTCAGTTGGGCAAGATACATGTGGATATTTAATTTTAAATTAATTAACATTAAATAAAATATATAATCCAGTGTCTCAGTCTCTCTAGCACATCTCAAATGCTAAGTAGTCATAAGTCATATGCTGTTAGTGGCTGCCATATGGACAGCATAGATACAGACCATTTCCATCCTTGTAGAAAGTTCTGGGCAGTACCACTCTAGAAGTAGTGGTAAGAGGAAGTAGAGGAAAGAGTCTGGGCCTGCGACTGGGGAGAGCATGGAGGTGCTTTGCATGTCACCCAAACTCTGCCTGGAATTATGTCTACGGGTCACCATCAAAGACCTGGGGACCCCAAGAGAGAAACAGACTAAAGGAACACCTTCTCCCTGGACTGGCCCTATGGCTTCCATGACCAAAGGCGGCCTCTCAGGACTCAGCCACACTGAGTGTTTAAAAGTCACTCTGTTGCAGGAGGAAGAGCACAGAAGAGGGGGACGGGTCAGGAGAGGGCAGTTTCAGACCCAGTGTTGCCTTTTACCAGCTGGCTGCGTTCAGCAAGTGGCTCCCCCTCGGTCCACTGCTACGGAACAGCCCAGTCTCCTAATGCTGGCCAGCCTGCTCTCATCTACATCATCGCGTTCATCTCTCTCCATATGTGGCTTACATTTCTTGGGTGTGTATGCATTCAGAGAATGTTTCATCCTAACCCAGGGAGCAGCAGGAGAATGTGGGTCAAGTCAGCTTGACCAACACCAATATGTGTCTTCACACAGAGAAACCCTTCTGAGGAGATTCAAAGGCAGCTGAAGGCTTTCAGGGAGGTGTTTGCTACCTAAAAGTCCAGTAGAGGGGGATATTGCATAGAGACGGCTTCCTAACAGACTGCCTGAAGCTTGTCATTGTGAGTGCCCAAACTCTGAGGGTAGGAAATGTGTCTTTCATCCTTGCAGGACCCCAAATGTTCTCCCCGAACCCTGGGACCCGACGAGTCACAGCTAGAACATTTGCACAGACCCGGGAAAGCCCCTGGAGTTCTTCCTGTGCCTTTAGCCCTGATAAATTTTCCCTTCCCATTTCCAAATTGCAAAATTGAAACTATTTCCTCAGGTGCCTTATTTAGTAGCTGTCCAAAGCTGGAACCTGGCAGGATCGACAAGTGTTTAAAAGCTCAAAATTCACTAATGTCCCAGGTGAGTTTTCCCCTCCTGTGCCCTCCCTGTCCTTCCTCAGAATAGACTTTCCTCACCAGCACGGCTGCCTGAGACCCTGGCAGTGGGCCTCTTTCGATATAGAATGCTTCTAAGGGAATAAAAATCCAATCCCCATTCCCTCTGTCCTAACTGCCTCATTGTCCTTCCCTCTTTGACGACTGGATTCAAATCTTCCTCCCCAGATGAGAGCTGATCAGCCCCCACGGTCCACAATCTCTCACCATCTTCTGAGAAAGAGACTCGCCCACCCTCAGAGCAATAACTGAGAGCAAAGGGTTCAGTGGGATTTCCAACTCCTGTGATTTCTCCATTCAGTTCTTCAGAGGTAAAGATGTGAGTAAAAGATGTCAAGAAGGTCTCTGGCTGTGAGCACCCAAGGAGGGGGGTGGGGGGCATGCATCCTTTGCAACTTCACAGTCACATTTCCACGGAAGGACTCTTTTCCCTCTAAATGTCCCGTTTCAGGCTTAAGGTTCAAGATGGCGCCTGGATCCAGCCTCCTCAGCATTTGTCAGCTCTGAGGAGTTGGGGGAGGGGTGCTAAAGACAGTGACCTCCGGTCAGGACACTTTCTGTTTAAAGCAGAGGCACCTGTCCTGCTAAATGAAGTCAGCTCAGCTGCTCTCTCAAAAAAAAAAAAAAAAATCAAAAGAGAACCTATGTCATAGTCGGAGGGACATTTCATTCCCCAACTTTGGTATTCATGCTGAGCAGACAAGGGAGCAAGAGACAGGGAAGTCCTCAAGCAAAATAAGGTGTATTTGTGGGGCTGGCTGAGCGAGAATTTTCAAAATATTTTCTGAAGTTCTGAACTATTTGGGGAGCGTAGCCACAGCATGTACAGGAATAAATGCCCCGTGTTCATTAAGAGAGCCTGTGTATATAAGGGAAAGAAATGTCCAGGCTTAGGGGCCAGATGTCAGTTTAGATCCCAGCCCTACCGCCTTCCACTTGGATCGCCTTGGACAAGTCACCTAGACCTGTTGAATCTTCATGATTTTCCCATCTGTAGAATACAGTGGTACCTACTTTCATAGGCTTATTATTGCAAGGAATCAATGAGATAATCAGTATAAAAACACCACGTCTGGCATATAGTTAGCACACCCCAGATGTTAGCTCCTATTCCTCACTTTACGAATAAAATAATACCACAACCACCTTCTGAGTTTAGAGATAGAGATGTATGAGAAAATCCTCTCTTCCTGTAAGTTATGGGAACTTCTTTAGAATTAACATTCTGATACCTGTGTGACTTAAGTTTGACCCCAATTTTGATACTTACTCCCCTTCTTCCCCATAGCCTTTGTGTGTTTGGAGTTCCACGAGCGAAGCCACATGGTTCATATAAATGGGAGAGTATTAATCAACCGAAAAACAAGTATTTCTCGGATCCAAGGGCAATAAAGCACTGTGAACGAGCTCCACCCCCACCTGGTGACTGGAAATCAGAAGCAGAGGTTGGATCCGTCCTGAATTTAGCCCTCCCTAACATGACCCTATGTGTTAGGCTCTGGGATACTCTGGACCCTGCTTCCAGCATTGTGCTGGAGTCTGGGGTCTGTGTGGAGCACTGCGCCAGCAGCCCTGCATTGGAGGCGGGGGCGGCGGGGGGAGCGCCATGAAGGTGTTTGCCAGCGTGTGCTTCAGTTCCCATCCCCCTCCTCAGCCGTGCTCTGGGTGGTAACTCAGTGGCAGCCTGACTCCTGTGGGCTCTCACCCCAGCCCTGCTGCTCCTACGAGTGAGAGTAATATTATCATGCAAGAAGAACCCCGTGACCACACAAATAAAAAAATAAAAAAGGAAGGAAGGAAGAGTGCTGTTGCCAAGTTTGAAGACCTCAAGCCTGGTTAGAAATTCGCTATGACATGCCCCAAGTGACCAATAACATGTTGCCACCCCTAATTGGAAAGTGGGCTGGTTTATTCAGTCATTTCACCAAACTTTTATGAAGTACCTACCATATGTCAGACCCGGGAAAACTGAGAAAGAACTGGACGCAAACCCAGCCTTTAAAGACCTCACAAAGATGCAGGGGAGACCAATAGTGCATGGTGATAGGTGACACGCAGGGCAATCATGGGGCACTGTGGAGCCCATGGGAGGAAGAGAAGCCCCAGACTAGTCGTGATGAGCAATGTTGCCCAGAACCAGGAGGTCACGGTCGTAAGGTAAGAGAATCAGTGTCGTGTGGGGCCGGGGAGGGCTCCTGGGGATATGGAGGAGGAAGCAGGCTCAAGTAGGAGCATTGGAGGCCAACAAAGGTCAGAGGGATCAAATGCACAGGCTCTGAGGTGGGAGCCTGTGAGGAGGCGGGGGATCCTAATTCCAAAACCTGCACTGTTCCACCCACATCCACAACTCTCTGGGTTGCACCCAGATTCACAAGGCACAGAATTGTAGCTCAATCAAGACCAAATTCAAAAGAGCATTTAGATGCTTATTCTGGAATCAGAAAAGACCTGCAGGTATCCTAGAAGGCTTATCTCCCTGACCCTCAGACGTTGAAATGAAGACCACGTGTCAGGCTCTAAAGTTCAAGTTCTTTTTTTTTTTTTAAGCTCAAGTTCTAATAGCCTCTGACCCCTCTCCTAGAAAATCAGGAAACGTGTCTTCATGTGGCCCTTATCACATTGTGAGCCAACGGCCTCTTGCTCATGAAAAGAGCCTAATATTATTAGCTAAATAATAACAACTATTAAAAAAAAAAAAAAAAGACCCCATAGAATAATAGGAGGAATGGAATGCTCCAAACATTGCACTTAACCTCTGTCCCTAAGTCAGCAACTACAAAGGTAAGTGCTGGTTGGGAGCCGGTTGATCTAGTCTCCGTGCAGACCAAAGCCAACTCAGACCTACACTTAGGTAGGATTTGAGGGGCACCAAGAAACCTGTCCTTGGTGGCAGAATTTGAGTAAGTAACTTATTTTTGAGTGAAGGTCGTAGGAGTTTGGGGTTTTGTTTATTTGTTTTGCCTTTTTTTTTTAAAGCAATGGAAAATTTCTCTCAAGTGAAAGCTTGCAGAGTACCCCACCCCGTACATATCACAACAGCAAATTCTTAAATAGAGTTTACTACGTGCTAGATGTTTTAACTCATACAATGTAGTTACTACTAATATTTCACGGATGACAAAACTGAGGCCCAGAGAGATTTAATGGCCAGCCCACCATCACACAGTTGGCAGGTGGTAAAGCAGGTTCTAGACCCCACCCTCTTCCTGACCCCACAGTGTGGCCCTAATGTGGAAGGCCTATCAAAACAGCACGGCCCTGGCTAGAGCCTGGGGAGAGGGCAAGGGGTTCCAGCCTCCATAGAGCAACCCTTGGGCACATTCTTGAACGCTTAGAACCCCATGAAACCCAGTTCTAAAGCCCCTGGATGGAAACATTACCTACCAAGGGTCACTTAAACAAACAGTTCCTTCCTGGAAGGAGTAACAGATTAGTGCATTAGTAGGAATCACTTTTCAAAAGCCAAATTCTTTATAAGAATGGGCCATAGGAAAAACAATCTGAGGGTTTTGAAGGGGCCGGGGGGTGGGAGGTTGGGGGATCCAGGTGGTGGGTATTGGAGAGGGCACGGATTGCATGGAGCACTGGGTGTGGTGCAAAAATAATGAATACTGTTACGCTGAAAAAATAAAAAATTAAAAAAAAAAAAGAATGGGCCATAGAATAGGTAAGCAGTGACAGGAGAGAGTCCAGCGGCAGGACACAGAGGCTGGGGGTGGGGGGGCAGAGGTAGGGGGAAGGAGGGTAGACCGCAGAGTCTGAAGTGTAGGATGAGAGGGTGATGGGAGAGAATGGACCTTCCGGACGACAAGCTCCCTGCCTAGCTGGCCAGCTGGAGACCAGGTTAACAGCAGGGTGCCTGGGCCACCCCTTTAGAAGGGCCTCCAGGCAGACAATTTTGTGGGTGCTGAGGAGCTCAATAGCAGGTAATTCCCTGGCAGAAGCATAGCGTGACTCGAGCTGTGGGGGGTGGGTGAGAAGATCAGTCTGATGTGAGAGCATCAGGGCTCCCCAGGAGGCAACACTCAGGGTTTTCAGTTTCTATCTTGATAAAAATTTTGCAATTTTCACAACTGCAGAGCAAACAGAACCATGACTCACATTTCACAATTTGCTTGGCGAGTTTACTGTATTATCATGACTCCGACAATGGCACATTTTGGGGGTGGGGGTGGATGGGAAAGAATGCTTGGCACAGGGGGCCCAGTATGATGGGGATGGTGGGACACACACTGCCCCTATCCTGTTTCTTAGCTCAACACCAAAAGCCAGGGATTTACATAGATTATGGGTTTCCGCGGACTGGGAAGTTTATGACACATTTTGACATTCTCCGCGTGTCTATGTTCTGCTTGTTTTTTAATGGTCTCTGAGGCACGTATTCATCTTCTGTAACTTCATGAGATGAATTTCTTGGGGTTCATCTTCTTTTTTTTTTGAAGGCTTTGACATATGAAAGTTTAAATGGTAGGAGCTTGAGTAGAAACTTTCACGATAATGTAATTTAAGAGCTAATGATACAGACAATTAAATCTTGACACTTTAAAGGGACAATTAAAACCCTTGGTGAAACTGAAAACCAGAATTTTGCCCTTTGGTTTCTGAGGAATCAAGCCAGAAAATCTTAGTCTCCTGGGGAAGGGAAGAGACCTGGCGGCCAGTCTTGTCCCTGATGGATACCCCCTGGTATTGTGGCAGCAACGTAAGAGGTAATTATTATCTGTTGAATAAGTGAGTGAAGGATAAATACATATATGCAAACAAATAGTCCATACAAGTTGAAATACAGGGTCCAGTCTTCCCATACTTAGCAACCATTTCTCTAATTAAGATTTGGATGATATTTATTCCTTTTTTTAAAAAAGATTTTTATTTATTTATTTGACAGAGACAGAGAGACAGGGAACACAAGCAGGGGGAGTGGGAGAGGGAGAAGCAGGCCTCCCGCTGAGCAGGAAGCCCGATGCGGGGCTCCATCCTGGGACTCTGGGATCATGACCTGAACCAAAGACAGATGCTTAACGACTGAGCCACCCAGGAGCCCCAATTTATTCTTTTTTAAATGTGTATTCATGAATCCTTGAAATGAGTTGATGCAAGAAAGGAAAACTACTTCAAGCTTTCAGTGGTTGTCTCTCCCATTTGCCCGGCACCCTTCACTCAGATCCCTTGATAACTGTTCACATTTTTAATTCTCAGAGCCCCAGTGGGCTGTGAAGGCCCAGAGTAAATGTCATGGCCTGCCATATCTCATGCCATCACGGTCACTCTCCCTTGGTGCATTTGTGGAATAGAAACCTAATTTCAAGAGACTTACTCTCATTAGAAGATGATTCATTTGGAGAGTCTGAAACTCGCATTTGTGGAGTTGCCTACCTACCCGGGCATGGAGACAGACACTTCATCACGGTTATTTCATGTAATCCTCTCAAGTGTAATTTTGCCCATTTTAGGAGATCAGGCATTGTGGTCAGGGAGAATTGTCCAAGCCACAGAGACAAGAAGGAACAGAATTGGGATCCCAAATCGGGCTGAGCCCAATGCCCATGATCTTTATTTTGAGGGCTAACAGCTGAGTTCAGATGGGGACGGACAGAAAGGGACAGCTTAACAGGACTAAAAGCCAGACAGAGAATGCTAACCAGGAGGGCTTTCAGACTGATGAGTGGGGTGATAATTGGAGGCATCCTCCTGTTCCACCACAATTTCCACGTATATCAGCTTGACCAGTAGGACGCCGGAGGGGCCTTCCAACAGGTCACGAGCTCACTCTGACCCACCTCTGGGCCATTCTCCACATTCAGCCAGAGTGAGCGAATGCAAGTCTGATGAGGTCACTCTCTTGTCACAAGCCCCTCAGCCCTGCTCATGGCACTCAGAATAAAGGCCTCGATCCCCACACACCAGAGGACCCACCTGATGCACCCTGCATACCTATCTACAGGCTCATCCCGCTTATGCTCTTCTTATGCTCTCACTTTCTTCTTCCTGCCACGGGGCCTTTGTATGTGTTGTCCCCTTTCCCTGAAAGCCCGAGCCCACCATGCCCTCCACCAAAACACCTTCTTCCTCTTTTTCCTGTGTCAGCTTACCCAACTGAGTCACCCAGATGCTCCCCACTTCCTGTTCCAGCTTAAATATCCTTTCCTCAGAGAAGCCTCTTGGGATGACCAGGTTGGGCCCTCTGCCCTTAACTTTCATTTCACTCATCACTATGAAAATGGGATAATTATTGGCATAACTGTGTGCTGAATGTCATTGCACACACCCCTGCAGAGGAGGAGATTTGGAATAAGCAACACCATGAGGCAGGCATCCATCCGTCTTGCTCACTACTGTACCCCAGCATCTGCTTTAGAACCTCACAGATGGAACACGTTCAATACAAGCTTGTTCTACCCAGGAGACAATTAATCACAAAATCAGCAACTTGCTGTTCTAGTTTCAGGCCCAAGGCCTAGGACTTCCCAGTCGTGTTTACTCTGATGGCCCCAAGTTTTATCAGAACTTCCACGCGAGGAGCTGGTGGAGGAATGTGCAGCACACTTTACAGGAAACCTTTTACCACTCGGCGGCCCCCTCTCCCTACCACCTTCTAATCGGCTTCAGAGTAGCTACAGAGAACATTTTTTTTAAGTGCTATGTTCTCACCAATGTGTTCACTTGGGACAACCTAGGTCCACACAGCGTGATCCTGTTCAACTGAAATCAGTTCCTGTCCTTGCTCCGTTCCCCTCCAGAGGCCTCATCTCCCTTGTAGTCAAAGCCTGTATTCTAGGCAGGGCCTGTAAGGCCCAGAGGATTGGCTCCTCTCCGACCTCATCCCCAGCTTCAGCTTCCCCGAAGCTCCTAGAAACCACCTGGCATGCAGCCTCCCTGGCCAGTGCACCTGCTGTGCCCTCCCTGTGGATCCCTCCTCCCCAAGCAGCCGTACCTCTCATTCTAGCCTCTGCTTCAGATGCCCCTTTCCCTGACCACTGCCCCACAACCCCTTGGCCCCTTTCTTGCTACATTTCTCACTATCACTTTACAACTCTAACATACTCCCACTCTTATTTATCTATGTGTTTGTCTACCTCATCGCGTCAGAATGGAAACGCCCTGAGCGTGGGGTTTCTGCCTACGTTGTTCCTGCCGTGACTCCCCACCCGGCACCAGGAGGAGCTCAGCAGATAGCTGTGCTACAAGCAGCTGTTCTTGTGCCATCCTTGCGTTAATCCCGAAGGAGGCACCCACCAGCCAAACCCCTCCCTCGCCACCTGTTTCTGCCCAGGCTATCCCCACGGTCCTCTGGTCGGGTGGTAGAGAAGAGAACCAGGCAACTCAGGCCCCTGGACATTCTGTGTTCACACCCTGTCCCCAAAGCCCGATGTGAAACAGGTGTCCTGGTTCCATTTCCCACTTCTTTAGTCAAACCCAAAGTGGGTTTCTTTACACATCAGGGGTTTCTCTTCAGTCTTTCCCTTGTTGGGTGTGGTAGCTGAGGCTGCCATGTGCTCAAGATGGAGGCCTGAGGTGAGCAAGAAAGGCCCCCCCATCGGAGCTCCGTTAGAAAGCCGTCCTGCAATGGCTGGGTTTGCTTCTTCTCTGGCTCGTTTATTTTTCTAGTCTCAAATATAGATTCTGTTACCTTTCAAAATACGGGGCATTTAAGAAAACAGTATTTTAAAATAGTGCTCATGACTAGAACCGAGAGCGATTCTTTCATACCTGGCGGCCAGGGCCTCCGAGGGCAGATGGGATGCAACGTGGTCCCAAGGGGGAACACCGAGCTTCTTAAAACCAGGTACACGGGACAGGTTCTGGGCCCTGGGATAGCAGTGAACTTGGCCAATTTCATTTCAGGTGCCATTTCTCTGAATACTTTCCTCCCATTCCATGACCACCCAGCACAGTTGTCCTGTGCTTACGTCTAATGGCCTTGTCATTATTCACAATGAGGACCCAGAACATGCCCCGTGCCCCACCACCTGCTCGGGATCTGCTTTTTGGTCCCATCCACTCGCATCATGGCTCTGTCATTTCCAAAATTGTCCCTTGGTATTCAGGATGACCAATTTCTCCGGCTCCATCAAACCACTCTGCTTCCAAATTCCCCCTCTTCTTAAATCCCTCTTCACTCACCAGTGACAACTTCTGCCTCCGTGTCTCAAAGAGGCCCCTTTCTCCTGCCACCCTGCCCAAGACTCTAAAAAGGAAGGGAAGATAGCAGTACTGAGGTAACTGTCAGGTTCAGCTAACCTGAGCAAAGCACGCTGTCACCAGGTGTTTCCCATCCTGCCACCCAACAAAGACAGGATCACAAAAGCCAAGGGCAAAGAGGAATACCGTATGATTTCATGGATGTGTGGTAGTTGCCAAAAGGAAGGGGAGGAGGGGGTAGGTGAGACAGGTGAAGGGGGTCAGGAGGTACTCCCAGGGATAAAATAAATAAGTCCTGGGGATGTAATGTACAGTGCGGTGACTGTAGTCACTAATATGGTATTGCATATTTGACAGTTGCTAAGAAGTAAATCTTAAAGTTCACGTTGCAAAAGGGGCACCTGGGTGGCTCAGTTGGTTAAGAGTCTCACCCTTGATCTTAACTCAGGTCTTGATCTTAGAGCTGTGAATTCAAACCCCGTATTGGGCTCCACCCTGGGTGTGGAGTCTATCTGTACTTAAAGAAAAAAAAAGTTCTCATCACAAGAAAAAATTTCGTAACATTGTAGGGAGAGGGATATCACTAGACTTACTGTGGTGGCCATCTTACAGCACATACAAATGTCAATTATGTTGTGTACCTCAAACTAAAACAATACTACACGTCAATTCTACTTTAAAAAATACTTTTAAAAACTTGAAGAAAAAAAAAAGCAAAGGTTAAGAACTGTTTGTCCTCTATGCTTGCAGGCTAGACTAGCACTTGTTTCCAAATAGACAAGATTTGGACGTGTCTGCACAATCAGATTAGAAGAATTATCAGCGCTCTGTGTACCCATTAATTCCTTAATGCAGTCCTTCATTTCCACAGCAAATAGTGATGGAGCGATTACTTCTTTGACTGCTGAAGGTTTTACGATCTACTCTTTAAGAATACACTATTACATTGTCAATAGTCTTACAAGGTATTACATCTTATTGAATGGAGTTCAATTTGACAAAATTTAGTTCACTCATTTGAACTCCTGTGGTATTTGCCAGCATAGTAAAGAGCACTAGGCTAGGGATAAGGAGAATCAGAGAGGAATCCTGTCTGTTCTACTTAATGGCTGATTAACCATAGGAAAGTCACATGACTTCTTTAAGCCTCGGTCTTCTATATTCATAAAATGGGCAATACTAACTGCCCAACCTACATCATAGGAGTTGCTATATCTTATTAATTTCAGTGTCCTTGCCAATCAACACAATGCCTGATACATAGCAGCCTTCCAAAAACAAAATGGAACCAAAAAGATTGTAGTTAAATTGAGTCAGTGTTAATAAAGGACCTTTTTGTTGAATCAAGCATTATAGACATGAAAGCCTTGTCACTGCTTAACAAAGTTCCATGTGTCTTTCAAGCCCTAAGTCAAATGCAGTTTTATCTGTGAGGTGGTCCATTCTCCCAACCCCAAGATAGAAAAGAGCCAAGGAGGTCGGTTGGTGTCTGAAACCCCAGGCCATATCTGGAAGGTACAGTCCACCAGAACAGAGCTCACAAGAGCTGCCATAAGAAGACCGTGCAGATACCCAAGTCTGGAAACCCAGACCTTTCTAGGGAAAAGGAATAAACCAAGGACTCAGAGCTAAAAGGCCTCTGAGCTACGGAGATCAGGAATGGAGCAGATGGGATATCTGAGAACAAAGCTGGGAGTTTCTGTGGAGCAAGTAGCTATGGTGTCAAGGGCCAATTGGATAAGGATGGACTGCCATTCTGAGTGTCTGAAATGCTCTCATGCAGCTGAATCATGTTGGACAGAAACCATCCCACCCTTTCTCAAAATCCCATAGTACTTTGCACCTCTTAGATCACTGTGCACACTGCCTCTGTCTTTGTGGTTCCTTGAGGATGTGCATATCTTCCCAGGTCTTACTCAATTTTGTACCCCCTGTCCAGCCCATACCCAGTGCCTAGTCCAGTGTCTTGCATATGATCAGTATAATAAATATTTGTTTGTCAAATTAATAGAAACATTGGTCTTCAGTTTCAAACATGACCAAATAAAACATGACCCCAAATATCGAATGTTTAAACTAGTTTACTCATCATCTAATTTTATCATCTGGGTTTTGAATGTTTTCTCTTATCCTTCAGAATTCTACAGCATGTCAAGTTTTCTCATCTAATAAAACCACTGCTCATTTGACTATGTGTTCCTACCAATTATTGGGCATGGTGGGAAAATGGCTAGCTGTTGGTCAGAACATTTTGGCTCCCTTTTCAGAGTATGGTCTTACTGGTAAGAGGGGACTGCTAAGCTGGAACTACATTTCCAGCTCTCCTTCCACCCAGGTGAGGCCACATGACCAGCTCATCAAAGCAATGGGAATGAAAGTGGATGAGTCTCACCTCTGAGGCCAGGGCTTTTAAGACACAGGGCTCCTCCACTCTCACTTTCTCCTTTGCCACCTGGAAGCAGAAGACTTTGAGGTTCCAGGGTGTCAGAGAGTCACAGGATGGGATCCTGAATCCCTGAATGACCACATGGAGGAAAGCCTTCTGCTTTCCCCATTTAGATGAGGGAATATGGAAGCCTGGATCCCTAAGTCACCACATGGAGGAGAACCTCCTGTTTTCTCTATGTAGTCTAGTACATGGGCAAGAAATAAATTTTAGTCGTATTAAACCATTGGGTTTGATATTTAAGTGTTGCAACAGCTAGCGTTACCTTAACTAATACAAGTACCTACTCTGTGCCAGGTGCTTCCCACAAATTATTGCACTGAACACTTGTAATAGCCCCACGTGTTAGACACTATCACTATCCTTCTTTTTATTTTCCAAACCAATAAACTAAGACACAGATGGGTTAAGTTACTTAGACAGGATGTCACAACTAATAAGTGTTGGAGCTGGAATTTGAGATTTGTCTGGCTCCAAATCCTCTGTTTCCACCCCTCTACTACATCACCTTGTTTCCCATCCATCAGCGATCTTGGACTGTCTTTGACATCATTTTTAAATTAGAGGTTTCTGCCCTGATTCTGACCTATACTTTTTAAAAGCAGTTTAGAAATATGTCTCCCCTTCCCTTCACAGAACTCCTTCCCTCACCTGGAAGAATTATGTATTCCAAGGCCTGGAGTGTTCTACAAAGACCTTAATTTCTTCCTCACCTGTTTTGACATAATTTTTTTATTACTAGAATTGAATTATTTCTCTAAGGAAATATTTAAGCTTATTACTGCATGGCTTCTGATTTTTTCACCAGTTATAAAGAGTAAGAAGAGAATTCACTATGGGTTTTAGGTGGGGGACAGGAAGGAGAGTGGGGGAAAAGAGAGATCATAGGAAATCATCAAATCCCACCTGCTTCTTGCTTGCTCGAGAAAGTCTCTCAAAACTTTTGTCCTAATTCTCAGTCACTTTGTTGATGAGATTTATGCCCCGCACAGTTACAATTGTGTTAGTTCTCTTTCTTATTTACCTTTTGACTGAGGTGTAGAAAAATTCAAATGACTTATCCAGAGTCATATAGTATTAAGAGGTAGAACTAGAAAGCAAATTATATCATCTCAAAAAGAAATAGAAAGAAAGGTCAGTATAAACTCGTTGGTAAAAAGGAGCTTATAAAATGACAGGGGATTTTTTTTGGTTTTCTTTTTCTCTTTACATATAAAATGATGGTTATCCAACTCAGAAAGAAAAAACAAAAATAAGGTAACCCTGGTCATTTTCGGTAACCTTTTTAAAATGTATGTACTTGGGGGCCTTCTTAACATATACTAACTATTCTTCATGACTCAAGATAAACATCAATTATTGAACTGGATTTTTAACCGATGACGCCTCCAGAGAATATTGAAGAAAACAAGGCTGTTGGTCTCTGTATTAAATGTCCTCAAAGTGGAGTGTTTTATTTGCTCTGTACCCTCCATGAGGGCAGAGATTTAGGTCTTTTTTGTTCAATAAAGTAGGTCAAGCGCCTAGACACCTAGACCTATACCTGGCATGTAGCAGCTCAGTAAACATTTGTTTAATGATCGAATAAATGAATGAGTGTTTTGCTCCCTAATTATTCTATCTCCACCTTTTATACTGGGTCATTTGTTGTCATCATTCCCTTTGCCCTTAATTTGCTATTTCTAATCTGCTGTGGCTTGAGAAACTTAAAAGAAATGATATAGCTAGATAAGATAAATTATAATGTAACTCAATAAAACTTTTAGAACTTTCTGCAATGATGGAAACTTCTCTGTGCGCTATTTACCACCAGGCAGCTTAATTAACAGCTAGTTCAGCTAAGGAAGTGAATTTCAAGTTGTATCTCATCGTAATTAAATTAAATTAGACTTAAATAGCTCTGTGTGGCTAATGGCTACTGTACTGGATAGCACAAGTTTTGAACAATGTGCTAAATTAGAGTCAATGAGGACTTGTCTGAAGGCCAGGGGACAGATATTTTGAAAATGTGGCAGCCTTCATTTTTTGTTTTAATTTACTTCTGCCCTGCTCTGAATGAATAATGAAGCCAGCCAAAGGCTCTCTAGCAGACCTAGATGTGGCAGTGGAGTCAGACAGTGATTTGGTTCAAAGGCGACAGTTCAGTCTTAGTGATAATGTTAAGGGCAAGGATGGCCAACCATGAGATGCAGGAAAGTTCAGTCTGAGGTGTTCCTGGGGCCAGGTAAATCTGGAGAGAAAACCTGGTCTTGTCAGGAAGAAGTACTGCATGGTCTGAACTCTTCCATCTGGGTCACTCAGGACAGGGAGTCGGACAGCAGAAGGTCCTGAGACACCCAGACCAGCTCAGCAAACAGTCCCCTCAGGCGCATAGCTTGTTGCTGGCACCAACATGGGCAACGGCAGCACATTTATGTGGGGTTTTGTTGGAGGTAGGTAGGAGTGGGGGTTGCTCTCCAGACTTGCTCACAGTTTTTCCCAACACAGAGCTTGAAGCAACCAGAATTAGCATAAAAACTCCTTTTTGTCCCTATCCGAGGGAGGCAAGTCTCATTCTAATTCATCAGGGAAGCTTAGGGTCTCTTACCTGACTGGAGCATGTGGGTCCTGCAGGGGTGACTTGGTGGCTTTCTGAGTAGGGCAGAGGCAGCTCTGCTGGAAGAAGTTTACCCCCAGCATCTTTGTTAGCTGGTGTTTGCGAGAACTAGAATGAACGCAGCAACTTAGACCTCAAAGATCCCACACCAGATACATTCGTGTTCAGAAATGGCATCTGTCTGTCTCTATGCAGGGAGGCCAAGCTTCCTCACTGGATGTGGATACACGTATATCTCTTTCCTGGTTAAGGATAACATTGCTTATATGTGGCCTGTAGGCACACACCACTTTCCAACACACCAGCTCTCTCCTTAGTGAAAGGGTCAATTTAGCCTTGACTCCCTCACTATTCCACCAGCTCCTGTTTCATAATCTAATCCAAGCAATTCTTTTGTTTTTATCTTTTAATATTTTTTAATTTTTATTTTCTAGAGAGAACACGCATGTGAGTGTGTGAGTAGTGGGGAGGGGGAGAGGGAGAGAGAGAATCTTAAGCAGACTCCAAGCTCAGCACAGATCCCCAAACACAGGGCTTGATCTCATGACCCTGAGATCAGGACCTGAGCCAAAACCAAGAGTCAGATGTTTAACTGACTGAGCCACCCTGGTGCCTCTCTTTTGCTTTTAAAATAAAGATATACCTGTATCCGTGCATAAGTACAGATAGGTGTGTGCATGTGATGTAATAAAAAACAATAACTGATCATTACAGAAAATGGCATACAAAGAAAATTTTAAAATGCATATAAACAAAAGAATCCAAAGAACCCCCATTCAAGGAGATCTGGCTGGCTCAGTTGGTTAAGCAGCTCAGGTCATGATCCCAGGGTCCTGGGATTGAGTCCCACATTGGGCTCATTGCTCAGTGGGGAGCCTTCTTCTCCCTCTGCCTGCCGCTCCCCCTGCTTGTGCTCTCTCTCTCTCTTTCTCTCTGACAAATAAATAAATAAAACCTCAAAAATAAGAACCCCCATCCAAATACAACCTCAGTTAACATGTTGTTATATTTCTCCCTCCTATTTCTGCACAGAGATTTCCCCCTCAACCTAGTTCTAAGCTTTTTATAATCAGTTTCTTGTTCTCTGTTTTATTATGAGCACTTCCCTGGTAATCCCACAGACTGAACAGGCTTCACTTGTAATGCCTGCAGAGTGTTCTGTTAAGAGCAGTTACCATATTCACTTAATCATTTCCCTTTTGAAAGACCTCAGTTTCCCAGCACTGCCCTCTTCTAAATTAGGATAGCAAATAACTCTGCCTGCAAAGGCTTGCCCCCTGCCTCCAGTTTGGGGGCACCCTCCTTACATTAGAAGCATAGAAGAGAGATTTCTGAGTCCAGAGTCATGAAAGAAGGGAGCCACGGTTCAGGAGAGTGAACCAGCAGAGCCAAATTCAGGGACTAATGATCTTGACCTTGTTGGTGTTGCCGTTCCCAACAGAAGACCTACTGGCACAGGAGTGCCTAGACATCTATTTACACAGCAGATTCCTGGGACCCACCTCAGACTTGCTGAACTAGGGCATCCTGGGTTGAGCTTGGCCATCTGGATTTCTCAGTCTGTAGGTGACCGTTTGACAAGCACTGCTTCTGAGCACAAGACCTCCAGGTGGGAACACGTTGGCAAAACTGACTTTTTAGGTCTTGTGTTTATCTATAGCTTTCAAAACTGCAGATAACAGGCCTATTTCTAACCATGCCACTTGGCAGGGGGAGAAAACATCTTAGGACTACAATCGATTTGTTTCTTCGTTTCTTTTTGAAGGGTTAAGTTTTAAAAAAATATTCTTCATCACCCCACATGAAGATATGGAAGTTGAGATCCCACTGATTAAAAACCCTGCCTTTACCTTACATGATCTTTGAAAGTAAGCCCTTTCCCACATGGACTGCGATTCTTTTTCTCAGTCTTTGCCTTGCTGAGCCCGTTTCCAGTCCTTCCAGAAATCCAGAGTCTTATTTTCTCTTTACCGGAGGATAGTGAGAGGGGCTCGTCGGTTCTAATTATAAGCCTCAAAGACTTCAGCCGGAATTTTAGCAATATAACATTGCACTTCTGCCAAAGGAGAAGTGTTTGGGAACCACTGATGGGGTCCTCCAAGGAGGAAAAGTGAACCTGGCTCAAACCCAGGATGGGCCAGAACGCTCAAAACTCTTTCTGGCTCCCTGAGACGGAGCGTGCTCCCATGGTGTTCCTTTTTATGAGGAACAATGAATTCACACAAACCAAAATTGAGAAACAAAGATACAGAAACCAAGTCAAAGGCGGAGACGATTTTGGAGTGCACTGGACTGCAGGCCAAGCTGGGTATGATCCCAGAGGCTGCCATCCACTGGGATTCCAGAGAAACATCTTGCCTCCCACATCTTGGCCCCAGGTCAAAACCTCTTTCTCAAAGGAGGCGCTGAAAAGGCGTCTGAGTATTAATTTGTCTGTTGTGAGAGGTTTTAGTGCGTCGTAAATCACTCCAGATCACAAACAGGGCTTCCGTGGCGGTGTCCCTAAGCTACTTGAACTTGGTAAGACCTGAAAAGAAGAAACTTCCATCGAAGCTGGGAGGGAGTACGACCACAGCCTGTCTTTAATCACCTGAGGAGGATAAGAGACAATAGCTCTGGTCCCACTGAGTCACCCGACAAAAAGGAAGCTGACGTGTGTGGGGTCCTGGTGGTTGAGAGATTTTTAAGGAAGCGTTTCTCTAAAGCAGGGTGGGTTGAGACACCCTGAGGCCGTGGTTCAAGGTTCAAGGGTCCAGGTCGGGAAAAGACAATATTCAGTGGGCTGTAAGAGGCCTCCTGTTACTAGTAGACAGTCAGCTGTATCTAGATGAGAAAGGTCTAAAATTGAGTGTGAGTTGTGACCCGGCCAGGTCATGGATGTGACTTCAAAGTAGTTTGAACTAGAACTTTGAAGTTGCTTCACCCACGTCTCCAACAATACTCAGCCTGTGATAACTTGGTACACTGAACCCAACCCAGAGTCCAAACTGTAAGTACCTGCAGATGAAGAGAACAAAAGCAAGGTGAGGCTCTTATGATATTGTCCATTTTCTAACTGACTATATTATTATGCTGTGCCTCTCTCCAGCATACAGAATCACCGAGGATTCCTAAGGTAGTCCAGGAACCTGTGATGTTAAGCCTCCTTCTCTGAGTAATTCTGATTTTGGTGGTCCAAGGACCTAGTGTGAACAAGACCCTCTCCCAATGGGCCCTGGCTCCGTTTGTGGGCCCCAAATATAAAACTTTTAGTCAAGTTTGAACAACTGTAAGATAAGCTCTATGCTCGTAGGGTGAAAAGGCCATGGTTTCTTGGCCCTTCTTTTGGAATGAATCACGGAAGGAGGACTGTGTGGTTGTTCTTTGTGCATACAAGCCAATGACTCAATTCTGGCATTGGTGTTCTTGTAAAATGGCCCATGCTGGGCCCCATAAGCAAAAGACTTAGTCAAATGTGCTAATTCAGCTAGCCGGCTGTAGTTGACTCATCCTCAAAGTGCCCCTTACAGATTGCATTATTGTTCCCAAATATTCGTTCTCTCCTCCCCACTTCCCCAGAGCTTCAGCCAAGTAATATAAGTAAGTCATAGGCTATAAAGTAACATAAGCAAGAAATTAATGTTTATTGTTTTAAGCCAATAAATTACTGGGGTGGTGTTTGTTACTGTAGCAAAAGCTGGCTAACACAGCCTGTTCCTTGACAGGTACAGGAATGTAAGCCATTCTTCTACCCAACATAGCTCTTTTAAGCATACTATGTGCTAGGCGTTATCCAAGGATACACATGCAAACCTTACAAATACAGAATCTGACCACACCCTACCATCTAGCCTTATCCCCCCTTTGGCTAGGGAAACAAATCATGTCACTCTTCTACTTTGAACCTTTCCATGGTGTTCCAGCTAACTCAGAATTAAAGCTCAAGTCCTTGGGGAGTCTGGGTGGCTCAGTCAGTTAAGCATCAGACTTTTGGTTTCAGCTCAGG
This sequence comes from Enhydra lutris kenyoni, assembly GCF_002288905.1. Classification (NCBI taxonomy): domain Eukaryota; kingdom Metazoa; phylum Chordata; class Mammalia; order Carnivora; family Mustelidae; genus Enhydra; species Enhydra lutris. Next base: position 3,128,935 of record NW_019154101.1, read on the forward strand.
TCATGACCTTAGGGTCCTGGCATCCAACCTCTCATCTGGCTCCACACTCAGCAGGGAGTTGGCTCGAGAATTCTCTCCCTCTGACCTTCTCCTGCTCTCTCTTATTTTCTCTCTCTCTCTCTCTCTCAATCTCTCTCTTTCTGTCTCAAATAAATAAATAAATAGATCTTAAAAAACACACACACACAAAAAAACTCAAATCCTTATGATGACCTGGAGGACCCTATGGAGTCAGGCTCTTACCTCCTCTCTGACCTCCTTTTCCATTACACTTTCGCCACCCACTCCTCAGCTGCCCTGGCTTCCTTGCTGTTCCTTGAATAAGCCAAGTGTGCTTCTGCCTCAGAGCTTTTGCTCATGCTGTTCTTTCTTCCTTGACTCCTATTCCCCAAGATACTCCAGGGCTTCACTCCCTCTGTTCCATAAGCCTTTGTCTAAATGCCACCTCCTCATTGAAGCCTGCCTTGACTACCCAGTTTGAATTGCAATCCTCCTGTTACTCCCCCCACACCCCTTCCCTACTATAATTCTCTCCATTGCACTTCTCACCGGTCTATGTGGTAAATACACTACACACCAACAGTTCTCAGAACATGGCACACAGACCTCTGAAGTTCTCCAAGCCGCATCTAGACGATTTTCCTAATAATACTAAGACATAGTGGCCATTTTTGCCATGTTGGTGTTCGTGCAGAGAGTGAGTAAACTGTTGGGACCTTCGCATGAATCAAGTCAGTGGCACCAAAACTCGTAGCTGGTCACTGGGTCCCTCACAGCCACACAAAATAAAAACGATGATAGTTTCACAAAGAAGGTCCCTAAGGAAACTGCATAAATGTTTCATTTGATTAAATCTTGACCCCTGAGTGCATGTCTTTTTTATAGTCTGAGAACTCGGCATAAAGCCTCCTGTCGCCTACCAAAGTATGAGTTACCTGAAGGAAAAGTAGCTGTGTGATTGCTTGAGTTGCCCGTAAACTAGCTGCTTTTTTTCTAGCATACATTTTCACTTGAAGGAATGACTGGCTGATAAAATGATGGTCATTGAGACCTGGGTCATTGACAGACATTTTCTGGAAAACATCCAACTGGTAGTATTTGCTGTCAAAAATAAAATACAAGCTTTCAAGCAAAAACAAAATTTTCGCAAACTGCCACTTCCCAGCCCTTGAAGAGTTGTCTGATAAGATTGGTGATGCTAGTGCTCGCTTCAGCAGCACATATACTAAAATTGAAACGATACAGAGAAGATTAGCATGGCCCCTGCACAAGGATGACACGCAAATTCGTGAAGCATTCCATATTTTTAATCTACTTAGAAAGTGTTCAGAATAGTCACTGCAGCCTGGGCATTATTCAAAGATATGATTCAAGTCATTCTACTTTTAGTTTGTTTTCCTCATGGAAATCTTCTTCTGTATGTTTAATGCTAATCTAAAACATTTAATCTAGCTTTTAGCTAAATAATGATTACCTAAATTTGCATATAAATATTGGGAAAGCCAAATAAACAAACGGATACATTAAAAAAAAAAAAAGATTGGTGATGCTATTCATGAATGTGATTTTGGGAACAGATAATGAAATGTATTAATATTGGGAAGATCTGCACAATTTGGTGAACCCATTCTTCCCAAGTGATAGATTCATGATGCATGGGTAGAAACTCAGTTCAAAGGTACATTCACGACACATTCAAAATGGACCAGTGGATTTTAATGAAATGGAGTACTGATATCTTTTCAGATTTGACATGGCAACTGATCTTTAGTAAACTACGATGTATTGAGTTCTGGTGTAGAATCAAAGAAGAATATCCACAATTAAAAGGCTATTAAAATACTCTCCCCTTTTCAACTACATAGCCACGTGAGGCCAGATTGCCTTCATGCGCTTCAGCCAAAACACCATATCAACACAGGTCAAATGCAGATATGAGAATCCAGCTGTCTTCTACTTTTGTTGGAAAATAAAGAGATCTGCAAAAATGTGAAAAAATACTACTCTCCTCTAAATTTTTGTTCCTGGGGAAAAACAGTAATTTTCACTAAATCAATGTTATTCATACTAAAATATAATGCATTGATTGTTATTTTTAAATTTCCCTATATATTTTACATTTCTCAGTTTTAATTTCTAGTACTGTTGTTACCAGCAGCTATAACCTGCCTAGACAAAAGTTCTCTGAGGTCTTCAATAATTTTTACGAACACATAGGGGTTTCTGAGACCAAACATTTGAGCACTGCTGCTATATATAACTTCTTGTTATTTTTTGTCTTCCTCTTTTAGAATGCAAACTACATAAGAGAGAGGTTGTTTTCTGTCTTGTTCACTGCTAAGTCCCCAGTTTAGAAGTGTCTAGCAGTAGTAGGCACTCGATAAAGATCCACCAAATGAATGAGTAAATGAATGAATGCCACCAACTACACCTTCCAGTCACCAGGACCCATCTGCTCACCTTCCCAAGAACATCCCCGAACATCCCTAAGGCACAGAACATGGGCCCTAGCTAAGGCCCCCATATCCATCCATCTGCTCTAGAGCATTTGCCAGCATCCTACCCTCTCCAACCAGACTGTTCACCCGCTCTGAACTGACCTTCTGAGTCACTCATTCTGGCCCTTTAGGCTTCCGCTCACCTTGTTTACCTGCATATTCATTACTCCTCACCAGACTAGAGGACCCTGGCGTGCCATGTGTCACAATTCCTTAGTCTCTCCTTCAGCTCTAAACACAGGGCCTCGCACAGAGTAAGTGTTTTTTAAATGAATACAGTAGGTGCCTGCTCAGCTGTGGGGGATATGTTTCAAGATCTCAGTGGATGCCTGAAACCACAGATAGTGCCAAACTCCATCAATATAGATCTTTCCTATACATGTATATCTCTACTAAAGTTTAACTCCTACATTAGACACAGTAAAAGATTAACAATGATAACTAATAACAAAATAGAACAATTATAACAACATATTGTAGTAAAAATTACACGATGTGGCCTCTCTCTCTCTCTCTCAAAATATCTCACAGTTTCTCACCTTTCTTCTTGTGATGATGTAAGAGGATAAATGCTCACACCATGAGATGAGTGAGGGGAAGAACACAGACATCCTGACACATTGACCTTCTGACCATGCGGCAGAGGGAGGTTCGTCTCTTTTCAGACCTCTGGGGACCAACACCATGGAGGGCAAAGCCACGGAAAAGGGGAACTATTTCACATGCTTTTAAAATAAGTAAATTATATACAAAATAAGCCTCTGTTGGCATGAATAGCGTATATACACACATTCAGAAGAATTATTTCCAGCAACCAATTAAAACCCTTGTCCAAAGACCCCCTGAATCCCACACATTTTTTAACCCATAGCTTAGCTTTTTACTCACTCCTGTAGGTTCGCTAATCAAGCCTCAGTGGCCAGTGCACCTGACCTAGCATCGGGGTGTCTGCCTTATGGCCGTAGGTCCAGTAATGGGGCCCAGGCACTGTCCCCTTGCAGGAGTGCTTGCCTTGGTGATGACAGGAGCATTTCTGGAGCATCTTCTATAGGTCAGTCAGCCTGACCATAGATATATATAATCCTTAGACCTTCCAGCAACCTCGGAGGGAAGACCCATATGAAATGAGAAGTCATGCCTAATTAATCTGTTGTGTCTCCATTCCCTGGCACAGTACTTAGCACATGGTATGTGCTAAGTCAATACTTAGAAAAGAAATGGATACATAAAAGAATCCCGTAACATGTATGTTCCTATTCTATTTTACAGAGGAGCAAACTGAACCTCCTAGAGGTCAGGCAGCCCAACCATGATACACACAGTTTTGCCTCCACAAGCCTTTCCACCCACTTGTAGGAAAAAAAACAAAACAAACAAACAAAAAAAAAAACAGTTTTCAGGTCACAGGCTCTTCTGGTCTTGGTTCATCCTACTGTTCATTCAGCAACAATGAATGCAATAAGTCAGCTCGGTCCTTCCAACCTAGCCATCCTCCAAGGAACAGCCAGGTGCATTTTCAAAGTGTGTTAAACCTCTTGAATTAAACTTCTTTTCAGCTGGTTGGTCCAGACCCGAGACCAATACCACCATAGGCAGCTAACAGCCCAGAGAACAGCACCACCAGCCCAAAGGAAGCCATCCTGCTTTCAAAGAGTGTGAGGCCAAGAGTACATGTTTCTGTCCTCCCCAGTTTCTATTTCGGGGAGTTGGGGGGTGGGAGAAAAGTGAAGAAGGAAGTCGGGAAAAGATAGGCCACCTTATAGGCTCAAATTGCCCCCAACCTCTGCACCCTGTGTTATAGATTTTGCTAGAAAGTGGTAGACAAATGGCCTGGGTAAGTCTATGGTGACTAATGCTTGGTTTCCTGAATGCTTCTAAAAGTTGCACTTAACCAGAAGAAGCAGCTGCAAAAGAGCTAGGAAGGCCCAGCTTTGCTTTCTTCCCCAGTGCCCACACGCTTGAGGCCTGGCCAACCATCCTTGGCTCAGTTATTGCCACTTACAGCACAAGGAGCGAGTCACCTCTTGTGCAGGCTAACCATGGAGCAGAGAAGGAGCACCAGGGCCCCAGGCAGAATGGAAGGGCCCCAGGAACAGGCCTTCTCAAGCTTTCTGCAACCCATTGTCCTCAAGGCACAGCACTACTTGGCAATGGGAGAGGAGACCAAAAGGGACAGGCCCTTCCCTGCAGCATCCATACAGAACAGAGTGCCCCCTCTGCCCCCAAATTCTTTTATTGCTTCAGGGTGTTTTCTACTTTAAAACATTTCCAAAGTAGAAAATGTGATAAACAATAGGAATAATTCAAAGAAAGGAAAATTAAAATGACCCGTGATCCCACCCATTCCCCAGAAATGATGTGGATATTTTGATCAAAACATCCAGTCTTTCTTCTGCACATGTCTTTGGTCTGTGGCACATTGATCTGGACCTCATGATGTTCATACAGTTTTGTAAATGGGTTTTCCACCAATTACAACAGGGTAAACATTTCCTTCATTACTGTAAACAAGATAGTGATTATTTTATTATTTTATTATTTTTTAATTATTTTTTTAACAATACCGATTATTTTAAAAGCATACACAGGATTCCATCATCATCTGGAATTTATTTAAGCATTAATTTTTTTTTAACTACATCCTCTCATAGAACTTTTTCACTCTTCTAAACACTGTGCTGAAGATCATGAATGTAAATTGGGCACTTCAATTATTTCCTTAGGAGGGTGACGAGAAATGGATTTATTGGGTCAAAATGTACACATATTTAAAAATTGTTTAAACTACCTTATTAAGGCATAATTGACATACGATAAATTGCACATACTTAAAGTGCTCAATTTCATAACTTTTGACATACGTACACACCCCTAAAACCACCGCCACAATCAAGATAATGAATGTATCCATCACCCTTGTAACTTTCTCTGTGCCCCTTGTAATCTCTCCCTCCCTCTGCTCTCCCCATTTCTAGCAACCACTGCTCTGCTTTCTGTCACTATAGATTAGTTAGCATTTTCTAGGGTTTTCTATAAATGGAATCATACAGTGCTTAGTCTTTTTCCTCCGGCTCCTTTATGTAGCGTAATTATTTTGAGTTTCATTCATGTTACTGCACTTTATAGAGCACTCACTGCTTCTTCCTATAGAGGAGTATTCCACTGCATGGATAGGAAGGTGCACACATTTTTAACTCTTGGTGAACACTACCAAATTGTCTGTGGGAACTTCTGGAGACTCGTTATTATATAATTGTGGTAATTTGGAGTTGACCACCCCTGAAAGGTGAGTATAGAAATTCCATTTGTTCCAAGTGCATCATTCTGCTGCCTGAATTACAGAGCTTCCAACATGGGTTACCAGGAAGAAATAAAGATTACCAAGAAGAAAGGCAGGAGAAGGGGGCCAGTGAGGACAGCATTAGGGTTTTAGGGGGCCCGGGGGTTCTTGTGTCAGCCCTCCAAGCCCAGAAGGGACCTGTTTCCTAGATGTTGTGCTCCTTCCCAGCAAAGGAGCCTGCACCAGGCCAGTTTCACTCACAGGTAGCAACAGGTGTTGATGAGCAAGGTAATTGGGACAATACATGTCCTCAGACCACACAGACAAGTGTGTGTGAGGCTCGTCTCCTCCTCTATAGCCATGAGCGAACATTGCATCAATACAGACAAATATAACTGTAAATTAGGAAGAACAACAAAACAAAACAAAACAAAAAACACAGCATTTGCTTTGCTACCAGACTGTAAAACCACTTGAGGATAGAATCTGGGGCTGACTCATCTTTCTACACAGCCTCTTGCTCTGGTAAATTCTTGATACATTTTTCTTGAATGCTGTTGACTACATTTTCTTTGAAATGTAACAACTCACCTGCCCAGCACCAGGAAGACAGAAATCAGGTGACCATAGGGAAAATGGGCTGGGGGCTGGGCCCCTGACAGCCAGGGAAGGATATGTCTTTCTGAGGAAGATGAACGTGAGAGTAGCTGGAGTAGATTTTTACATGTCACACACGAACATGTTTACAGGCCAACAAAATAAGGAGGAATTGTCATGAAAATTATAGTCCTCGTTTCTGCAGCTGGTCACATGGTTATAGCTGGTATTTATAACTACCTTCTTTTTTTTTAAGACTTTATATATTTATTAGAGAGAGAGAGAGAGTGAGAGCACAAGTAGGGGGAGGCCCAGAGAGAGAGGGAGAAGCAGACTCCCCACTGAGCAGGGACCCCCCCCACCATACGGGGCTCAATCCCAAGACCCTGAGATCATAACCTGAGCTGTAATCAAGACACTCAACCGACTGAGCCACTCATGCACCCCTATAAACTACCTTCTTCCACTGCTCATTCTGCATTTCCTTTGTCTTCAGCAAGCAGCTAGGCTGGTCAGGGCCCTTTACCTGATGGGCTGGTCCATACCTTCACTCCTGACCATTTTGTCTGGGCCATTCGTTGTCCCACCTAGATTGGGTCATTTTAGGTTTCCATTGACTACCACCAGTCCATAGGTCAGGAACAATGAGGGAGATGTGCAAGGGATACAGTGGCCCCACTGAGGAAAGACACCCATAACAGAGAAGTCAAAGAGGTAACAAAGGTTTTCTGGAGGGGTTGGGCCTTCAAATATGCCTTGGAAGAATGAATAAGACTCATCCTGATACAGGATGAGAAGGCAGGGATGAAGGAGCAAAGGGAGAGAAGCAGTGGGTGGGGGAAGAGATGTGCAGAAGGGAGAGTCAGCACATTCACCCCTAGAGGACGAGAAGACCACCAATACAACATGGCTGAAGAATGACTCAGATGCTCAAGAGCCTCATTAAGGGGCGGAGCTGGAGAGGCAGGTACAAGCCAGGGCACCATGGACTTTGTACACCATGTTGGGTGGGCCAAGGGGAGCCATTGAAAGTTTGAGTGAGTGACTTCGCTAGCCATATATTTTAGGCAAGGCATTGTTCCTGCCATATAGAAGAGCAAATAAGGAGGATAAGACCAAATCAGACAGACTAGTTATGAGGGAACAGCAATGATCAATAAAAGAGATGTGAAAGACCTAAAGTAGGGGAATGTTGCTGGAAAGTGAATTACAGATGAGTATGATGAATATTTCTAAGGCAGAATTGGGAAGCGCTGGTGTTTGATAGCAATGTGATAGCTAAGGTAGAGGAAGAGTCAACAGGGACTCTCAGATTTTCAAAGGTCACTAGGACAGACCAGGGTCATCCCCCTCTCCATCCTCAGAGATCAACAGAGTTCCTAAGCTATAGCCAGTGCTTAATAATATTTCTGAATGGATGAATGAGTCAAAAATAGGGCCACACACACACAAAAAAATAGGGCCACAGTCTTGCTTAAATGCCCAGCACTTGTATCTACAAAGGGTACAAAATGAATGGTGTCCTGGTATGAGGTAGCTGGAGGTCCTTCAGGAACACCTCAGTTTGAGGATGGGCTCCTGTTGCAGCAGCCTGAGTTCCATGAGGGAGAGTGCTAAATGAATCCTCAGCCATGGCAAGGAAGAGAGGATACCAAATAACAACAGGCAGAGGTGACTTGGATCCTTGTCACATTCAGGCTACCGATAGCTTGTCAGGTCTCACAAGAGAGGAATCCCAGGAGCTTGACCTAGAAAGAGAAGAAGAGATTTGGAGACTTTGGTTAGCAAAAGAGACTGAACAGGGACAAGGTCAATGTTTACAGAGTCATGAAGTGAATACCAAAACAAAAAGATTCCAGCCCTCTTCTAAGTATAAGAATGTTATCAGAGGATAACTAAATAGAAACTCTACTTCCTGGAGAAGGGATCACATTGAATTTGGATCCCTGTCTGTTGAGAGGAGGTAAGGTCAAAGACTACAACAAACTTTTAAGGTGTTAAACTGATTATGGCAAATAAAGTTACTAGAAGTTACATGGGTGTTTGTGGCACATCCCTTATATAGGATGGGATAATTAACTACTTTCTCCATCCCTCTCCTTTTTTGTCTTGATTGAGAACTCCTCCACGGGCTTTATAGATCTCTAGTGGGAGCCTTCTCAGCTGAGTGCCTTGAACAAGTTTTTAGACTCTCATTTTCATATTTGTCACCATAGAACAGACAAAGTAACCCCAAGGTCTGAGGGTCCATGGAAAGAGGATGGGGAAGATGGGGAAGATTGTAATATGATTGTAAATATTGTAAATATGACCCCAGTTCTTCATCCCTCCTATATCCATACCCTTTGTCATGTAACTTCATAACTTTGTATTATCATCCAAAGCTATGTCTGGGCTTAGTTATGAATTCGTTTTGGCCAACAAGATAAAGTGGAATTGATGTGTATCGGTTTTGAACCGAGACCTCATGAGGCCTTGTACATTTCTTCCTGCTTTCTTTTGCATCTATCACCACCATGACCTTGAAGGGCTGTTGTGGGACTGAATGAGATACTACACATGTAGTACCCAATAAATGTCAAATTTTATTCTCAGGGGCAAAATCCTGTCATTATCTTACAACCAATCAATCTTTTAGAGTTTTCCAAAAGAAACGACTTTTGAAAAAGAATGACTCCTTTTTGTGAGAATTAAATGAGATAAAGGATGGTGAAGTGTTTTGCATACAGTGAAGAATTCTCTACAGAATAAAATGATGATGGCTTTGTGGGATTGATGAAGGAGAATCAGGTCCGTTATTCTCCAGAGATACTGAGGATTTTCACCCAGAGTTTCACCCATTTTGTCTTTAATTCAAGGCCTGAACTGCGGTTCAGATTGGAGATCTGTGCACCAGAATGCTCAAGAAGGAGACTAGGGAATCCCCTGCAGGACCACCCAGGAGTCTGAGCAGCCACAGGATGCCTGCAGCTTGTTGACTTAAGAATATGAGCCACGGGAATGTACTACACCTGTCTTTACTGGCTACCTAGCCTTGTAGTCCTTCAAGGTGTTTCATTTAATCTGCAGAACTCTATACAGTGGGACCCTCATTCCCTCTGAGCTTATTGCTTGCTTTTATGACATTGAGCTAAGGAAGCTGTAAAATTACAGAGTGTGGGAAAAAGACTGAGAGCCTAACCTTGGTTTGACCACCTACCAACTATGTGGTCTTGAGCAAATCATTTCACTTCTCTAGGCCTCAGTTTCCTGGCCTATAAAATGGGGCTTATAATTTGTGCCTATCTCTCAAGTTTATGAGAATCAAGAAAACAATTGTGTATTGTGCACAGTTATATAAAATATAGAAAATTGTTCATACCATGTCTGCTATATTAGATGAGTTAGGCTATCCTCTGCTCCAAGAACACAACAGAGAATCATTTCTTATTCACATAAAGCCAAATGTGGATTGGGTGGCTCTTGAGGGCAACTCTCCTCCATGCAGTGATTCAGGGATCCAGGTTCTCTCTATTTTGAGATGCTGACATCTCAACATCTGAGTTGCCCTGGATTGTGGACAAAGAGAAGGAGAGCGATTTATCCAGGATGTTGTTAAAATCCATGCCTGGGGGTGTTCATCAATCACTTCTGCCTACATCCCATTGGCAGAACCCAATCATGTGGCCCTGCAAGTGAGAGTGAGAAGTTTAGGGGAGCCCATGGACCAATTGGTGAATACCACTGTCTCTGCTATACTCACACTAATGACAAGGGATTCACATGTTTAGAAAATTTCAGGACAAAGTAAAAAGTCCTTAGAATCAGACAAGCCAAGGTTCAAATCCAAGCTTTGTTGCATACAAGCTATATGACATTGAGCAGTGCTTAACTTTTCAAAGCCTCAGTTTCTTCATCTTTAAAATGGGAGAGTTCTGGGGTGCCTGGGTGGCTCAGTTGGTTGGGCATCTGACTCTTGGTTTCACCTCAGGTTATGATCTCAATGTCGTGGGACTGGGCCCCAAGTTGGGCTCTGCGCTCAGTGGGGAGTTTGCTTGAGATTCCCTCTCTCTCTTCCTATCCCTCTGCCCCTCCAACCCCTCATTCTAGAGTGAATAAATGAATCTTTACAAAGAAAAAAAATGAGAATGTTAATAGAACCTACCTCACAGTTTTGCTATAACTTCTATATGAGGTAATGGATGTAAAGTGGTTTTTATCTGACACATAATAAATGTTTAGTAAATGGTGGATGTTTATTCTTATTCTAATCTCTGAATCTTGAAACTGCTCCTTCATTTCCGTGACTATGAATGACAGCTTGAGAAGGAAAGATCTTAACACTGACCAACTCCCATCTTAGAGACACGGTATTGCTAGTAGAACATGACCAAAATGACCTTCAGAAAGAAGAAATCATCTGAGGGTTATTCATTTTTCAAATAAGTAGCTTGTACTGTGGTCCAGGTGCCAATGACCAGAGTATCTATGTGCAAATTAGGAAAGAAGCACTTCTTGGTGTATCACAATCCAGTGGGGCCCATTGCCTGATGAATGTGGATTTTACTCACTCCTCAAGCCAAGCACTCTTGTGCAGTGACCAACATGCACAACTGTACCCACAAGCCCTATCCTACTCTTGAGGAGCTTACTGGGAAGCTCTAGGAAGATAAATCCACAGCAAATCGACTCCATTTCCCAGTGGAACAGAGAAGAGAGAGCAAATACTTTTGTGGATACTCACTCCAGGGTCTGCTGATAGAAGACTTATGTTCAAGCAGCATGATCACAGCTCGCTTGAGGAGTTGAATGTCTTCCCAGAAAGTAGAGAGATAATGTCGGGAATTTTAAACAGTGGAAGAGCCAAGATGACAAAGTTGCCCTTTCTTCCTTTTCTTTCTTCCTACAAACTAGCCTGTCTCAGAGTGCACTGCCTTTCAGTCTTGGATGGTCTCTGCAGGGTTAAAAAGATTCAATTGCCTTTGGTCTTCCTGACTGGGGTCAGTCACAGCCCAAGATACAGAAATTAAATCACTTTAGCTTGGTCTAGTTGAGATGTGCATTAGATCCTCCCTGAGAAAGCCTGGGGAACCTGTTTTCCAGTCCCTCCTGGGGAACCTGTTTTCCAGTCCCTCCACAACTCTCTAACAGGTTGTGTACTTTGGAGAACTCATTTAAACTTCCCATGCCTCAGTTTCCCCTACCATAGAATGAATATAGGATACTAATCACAAGTGTATGAAGGGGGACAAGTAAGAACATTGTGAGCTTTGAAAATTATTAACAGATGTTATATATAAATAAAAATACATAGAGATTATTGTTATGTGTATAAGTGGTAAAACTCTACAGTAATTAGCAGTCATATTTTCTATGAAATATCTTAAGAAAGCACTTTTACATATTTGTTCTAAGCACTTTCTCCAAGACAGGACAAAGTAGCCCTTAGAATGTGATACTAAGAATTACTGTAAGCTACAAATAAGAGAAGCTGGAAAAAAGGTAGCACCAGTGATTAAGAAGTTTCATTTTTTTTCTCATATAACAAGATGTACAAGAAGGCTTCTAGTACTAGTACAGTACTAGCCCTGTGGCCATACTCTCCAAGACCCAAGCTCTTTCTGTCTATCCTCCCAGCCATTCTTAGCTTAGCTGTGCTCAGGGTCAGAATAACCTCCAGCATTACATTCTCATTTCAGGCAGGAAAAAGGTCAGGGACAAAAGGAACCTCCATCCCCATTTGGGAGTTCTACTGGATACTTTGTTTCCTTCTCATTGGGCAAAGAAGTGTCACATGACAACTCTTTACAGCAAAGGAAGCTGGGAAATGTAGGTTTTTAGCTGGCCACATTTTTTTTTTTTAAGATTTTATTTATTTATTTGAGAGAGAAAGAGAGAGACCTTGAGCAGAGGGAGGGACAGAGGGAAAGAGAGAAGCAGACTCTCTGTCCAGCAGGGAGCCTGATGCAGGACTCCATCCCAGGAACCTGGGGTCATGTCCTGAGCAGAAGGCAGACGCTTAACCTATTCAGCCACCCAGGTGCCCCACAGCCACATGGCTCTGATAGCTGTGAAGAAGAGAATTATGGGTATTAGGTAGACACCTATAGTGTAGACCAGATGATTTAGGTGACCATTTGATTGAAATAAGGATTAAAATTTGATAATAAAAGTATATGGGGTAATGGCCCATATCAATCAGCCACTTCCACAATGAAGCCTTACCATCGTGAAACCTCAGAGACACACAACAATAAACATCAAGGGATCGCCACAGGTCAGCTAAGTGGCTCTGCCAATCTTGACTGGTCACATGTCTGAGGATTGGCTGGTAGTTGGTCAATCTAGAGTGGCTTTGGCTACGACAACTGGGGTGACTTGACTCTGCACCTCAGTGTAAACCCTTTACAACAGGCTAGCTTATGCCTGTTGTCATGGTGGTGATAGATGCAAAAGAGAGCAAGAAGAAACATACAAGGCCTCATGAGGTCTAGGTTCAGAACCAATACACATCAATTTCACTTTCTCTTGTTGGCCAAAACAAGTTCATGCCTAAGCCCAGCCTTGGAGGACGATACAAAGTTACTCGACAAAGGGCACGGATATAGCAGGGATGAAGAATCAGGGTCATATTTACAATCTTCCCCCATCCACTTTCCATGGGCCCTCGGACCGCGAAGCTAAAAGAGAGATTATCCAAAAAGGATTCTCCAGGCAGTAGGGTTCATCACATTCTCACTCACTCCCAGGTCTGCTGATAGAAGAGTTACGTCCAAGAAGCGTGATCACTTTATTTCTCACAGCTCGCTTTGGGAGTTGAATGTCCTCCCAGAAAGTAGAGAGATAATGTCGGGATTTTTAAACGGTGTAAGAGCCAAGACAACAAAGAATTGCATCAAATTAGCAGGGGGAATACAAATCCTTTAGCTGCAGAAATGGCCCTTCACCTGAACTTGGCTCTTCACCTAAACTTGGAACTAACATACAACTGAACCTGTTTCAAAGCTGCCTTTTCTGCACAGTGCTGCTATTGTGCGGTGGGTGGCACGGATTTAGCTAACCCTACAAAATCCATTTCCCTGGACACATCCTGCAAGGTTTCTCTGACTGCTGGTGGTAAAACACCTACATGGAGCTCATTCGTCAAATAGTGCTGTCATTCAGCCCCATTCCTCCTAGAGGCACAGACTGGAGGGGAGAATTTCTCCTCTGGGGTCTTGCGCTAGTCTGTTCGTGGTCTTGTAAGTCCCAGCAAGGAGAGGAAAACACGGGGGAAAATAAAAGTGTCCAAAGGAAACAACCAAATGTACAGAAATGGTGCTTTAAGACCAGCTTCAGGAGAACCTGACAAGGACCTTCTTTCTCTACAGAGGAGAACAAGAATGCAGTCAGCATAGGGCTTTGCACTAGGGTAAAGTGGAATGGGTTGTAAGAGGCCTGATTTTCACTTTAGATAAGTGAGAACCCCTCTCTAGGCCTCGGTTTCCCCAAATGAGCTGCTGGAACTGGGTGAAATGGAGGTCCCTTCCAGCCTTTTGAATCTGTGTCTGGGAAAAACCAGAAAACCAGCCGCTCAAGGAATTTGTACAGGATCGTGCATGGGTCCTCCCCAAGGGGAAGAAGGTGGCAGGCGAGCTTGGCATCCGGATGACTGGGAAAGAAGAGCTCCCAGCCCTGGGAAGCAGGTACTTAACAATAAGCACTTAGAAGGGGCAGGGGGTTGTGTTTGCTGTGTCCAAGAGAGAGGCAAGGGACCCAGGGAGGGTATATTTTAGAGAAGCGGGATTCAGAAAACAAGCTTTGCTTTAGAACTCCAGAGGAACTGGGACACGGAACGCTCTGTGATATGTGTGGGCAATGTCCCCTGCAGACAGCCTCCGCTCCCAGGCCAAAAGGGTGACCACGTCAGGCAGGGACAGCCACACGGCATTTTTGAACCTGACGTGCAGTTCCAAGAGGCGAATGGATTATTATATTTAGTAATTCCATGTGGGGGTTTACAGCCCTTAAATTAATTGGATCTAAATATCCACTCATTGATCAAACAGGAGCCGGTCACTCACCGTGGGCCACGGGGGTGTTTGGTTCCCTTCCTGGCTCCACCATGTGGATGACAAATGCCATCACCTCTCCGCTGCAGATGGAGCTCCCAGCTGGGGAGGCACAGCGGAGTCTCAGAGCAACAGGTCAACCTTCTGTTTCCCCACCCTCACTTCTAGACCAAATTTCCTGCCCTGAAACGCTGTCTGTGGCCAGACACAGGAGCGAGGAGAAGGAGAAGAAAAAGAAAAAGAAAAAGAAGAAGGGTGGGGGGTGGGTGGGAAGGAGAAGGAGTGAAGAAAAAGAAAAAAAGAAAAAGGACTTTTAAAATTAGTGTAGTAGGATATGGGGCTGGTGGGAGGAGGGATGAGAAGAAGGATCTTGGAAGGGCTCCAGCCATTTTATTCCAAGGTTTTCATTCCGGTTTGGAGGTCTGGGACACATTGATTCACAACTTTATAGCTCTCATTCAGTGTTGATTTATGGGTTGACCAATCTGGGCCTAATCTGTTGGAGAAGGATTGGTTTTGGGGTCCAATAATGTTATATTTATGAGCCCGTGAACCACGGCGGCGGCCCTGCCTGGATTCACTAGCACACGACTTCTAAGATCTCAAAGAGGGGAGTTCACAGACTATTTTCTGCTCCCAGATCAGGCTTAAAGCTCCTCTTTACATTAAAGGCTTCTGGTGTCATTTCGTATTTAAACTCCGAACTGCCTGCCCGTAAATCTTTCACAACCGTGAACAGCTCTGACGGTTTTGAATGTTCCCGGTTCTGCCCGCCTGTCACTTTCCACCTCCCCCCTTTCTTTCGACTCTGGCAATAAGGAGCCGGAGACCAGAGCCTGGCTGGCTTCCCTGCCGCGGCAGAGAGGCAGCCGGCGGGCTGATGTGCTCGGGGAGAGGCCCGGCCAAGGCCACGCAGAGTTCAGCGGGTTATCGCGCTCTTCCGGCTCAAGTTGTGGTTACTCTGGTTCAGTAACTCTAAAGAAATGAGCGGCCCGAACAGACAGGAACTAGTTGAGAAGCCTGCCTTGGTGGGGAGGAAACAGAGGTAGGCAGATCACAAGCAGCTCCGTGCTTCTCTTCGAGGGAAAAGACATTTTCCTTGTCACTCTTGGGAGTCTGTTCTCTGGCCCCCGCTCAGTCAGTCCTCCTGGGGCCCCGCAGGAGTGACCCAGGGTGGGTACCAACAGGAAAGGCCTTGACCCCCTAATTCACCTCCGGATGTCTCCTGACAATAGGTTCGCCTCCTGGTTCATCCTGGGAAGACAGGAACCAAGCCACAGAAAGACCACTCGGAGAAGTCACAAGCATCTGACGGGGTAAAGGGAGGAAGCTGCAAATTCTCAATTTCACAGTTGGAACCCTATGGAGAGGACCTTATAGGTGGGCCTCTAAAAGAGGAGTCTTCAGTCTCCTGGATAGATTGTTTACTGTCATTGGGGGAAAAGGCAAATGTATTGTCCTGACTGGGGATCAGCAAACATTTTCCGCAAAGGGTTAGATGGGAAATATTTTTGGCTTTGCAGGGCACATCCGGTCTCTGTCACCTAAGCTGCTGTCCCTGCTGCTGCTGCTTTCACAATTTATGAATGTAAAAATCACCCTTCGCTCCCGGGCCGATAAGAACAGGTCATGGGCCATAGTTAGCTTGACCCCTGGTTTACAAAAAAAAAAAAAAAAATTGTTTTTTCATTTAAAATTCTGGATCCATCCTGCATGTGCGTACATGTGTGTGTTAAGCGTGTAACCAGCCTCAGGGGCAAGGGCGTTGGAGGAAGCGGACTGTTCTGGGCTGTCCCATCTCACCCCTGGGAAGAGTCACTCAGGAAGCCAGGAAGTGCTGTGGTTGGAAGGACACAGGATCAAGAGATGGTAGCTGCCAGCCCAGCCCAGCTGCTCATCGCTGGGCAGCCCCGAGCAAAACACCAACAGGTTGAGGGGGTCAGACCAGATGCCGTCCAAGCGCTCCCCAAAATGTGGTATTCCCTGCAGCTCTCTCAAACGCTTTGGGGAACAAGGTGGGACATAAGGAGGAAGGAACAAATAAAATCTGTTAGATCTGTTCACTGCAGCTCTAAGCACAGCCGAGTTTGAGATGACGCCCCCCGCCCCACCCCATCGGAAAGCCCACTTTTGGGAGCAGTTGCCTGGCACACTCCCTGCCCAGGGAGACCACGAGGAAGGCCAGGCCTGGGAGCGCCGACCACCTCTGCCATGCTCACCACGGAAACAAGTTATGCGGCCCGTGCGCTGCGCCAAGAATCCGGGCAGCTGAATGAGCCATGCCATTGTGGGCAGACACCGAGGCTCCCAGAAAACAAGCAAAGGCGAGGCCTGGAAGCTACAGCGGAGGCAGGTCGTCATGACCTTCCCTCCTGGGCCAGCACCAGACTGGCGGACGGACAGGTCTTCGTCTCCATCCAGGCGGGGCGGGCAGTGCTCAGGAAGCGAGAGGTGGAGCCCCCACACTGCCAGACTGGACCCCGGGGACTGCTCCCCCTCCCACAGCGGAGCTCTCCAGCAACATTTGCTGAGCACCAGCTCTGGGTCTCAAGGGTGCTGGGCGTAGTGGGGATGAGGGTGGGGGGCAGGATACAGCGTGCTCCAGAAGGGACGGCCGGGCCAGCAGAGCGCCCTCCAGAGAGCACGTGGGTAGTAGAGAAAACACTGGGTGCGTTCTGGAGGAAGATGGGAGCCAAGAGCCTTGGGAGATGCTCCTGGTGGCCTCTCAGCAGAGGCTTTGCACATTTGCTTTGTGGAAATGGTTTGAGCCCACTGGGTACTGGCCAGCCTCATGCGTGAAAGCCAAGGTTAGAGTCAGCCTGCCTGCTGCGTGCTAGGGTCCTTGCTTTATAGGAGGCTTAAAAATGCCCCTGAGACTTGAGATGCTAATACTGGCCCCTGAGAGGCTTATGGAAATCCTCGCATTTTCTGGTCCTCCAAGCATATTGTTTGCTTCAGTCAGGTGGCCCAAGGGGGTAAGGAGCGGGGTAAACAAAATACAATTGAAGCTAAGTCACCTGTACATGCAATATAGTTAATGACATTGACCTTAAAGGTACTTCAGAGACACCAAGTTGGCACAGTCCTTCCGGCCTCTCTCCTCATCCACTCTTCCCTGTACCTAGTCTTGTCCTCCCACATCTCCTCTTCCTCCCAAGCCCAAGATGTATGACACCACTGGTGCTGTGGGGTGGGGGGAGGGGAAAGCCCCTTGCTTTCCGGTTTATTATTCCAGTGATGGCATTTTCTCACTTGTCCAGGGACCTATAATTTCCGGAGAGCAACTCGGCTGTCACTCTGGGGGAGACTCACCAGCCAAAGGCCATTCAGCAACCCCGGGTTTTTAACATACTTCTGAAAGGAAGAGGTCCAATCAATGTGATAGGCAGCCCTAGGTGGTGGCAGGGCTGGGACCCCAGAGACAGGCAGATCCTGGCTCTGTCAGTTACCAGCTGTGCGACCGTGGGCAAGTCACACCATCTCCTTGTACCACAATTTCCTGATCAATGAAATGAGTATTATAGGATCTCGCTCCCAACCTTGCTCACAGGGTTGCTATGAGACGTGAGTAAGATCTGGCTTGTAGATAGAGTACCCAGCACAGAGCTGGTGCATGATAGGAGCCTAGTAAGTGTTAGTGCCTATGTCCTTTAGATAAAGGAATACGTCCAAGGGCAAGTCCTAGGGCTGCTTCCTGTCTCCCAGAGTGGCAATGCTCATCGCTAACCTACTACTATCCAAGACCCAACGAAGGCTGCAAAACCCATCCTGTCTGTCTTTCGAGGACAGTCTCACAATTGTACCCCCATACTGGGGAGTAGTATCCAGTGAGAGAGCCAGGGTGCCTGAGCCCACCTGGGGCTGGGTCCTGAGGGTCATCCATCCCTCTCCGGCTGGCATGGGCTCTGCTCATGTGGGTCTCCAGGGGGCCTGCTTCCCGGTGCTCCCAAGGCCAATGGAGCTGACTGTGAGACAGCTGCTTTCTTTCACTACACCACTGCTCTGACTCACATTGCTGCTAGCATTGTCATTGGCCTATCTGGTGTCAGCCGTGCTCTGTCCTGTGTCATCGGGGCAAAGGGCCTACAGTCTACATTTCCCAGACTCCCTCCATGGGAGCTTCCAGCTAGGTTCGAGGAGAGGGAGGCACTGGCTGAGAGCTGGAAGGTAGGGGGAGGGGAGAAGCAACTCCCTCCCTTCCTCCCGCTGCTCTCTGGTGGGGGCTTAGGCCCTGGTGACAGCACTAGTGAAATTCGCAGGGGACAGTGACAGTGGCAGGGCCTACGGCCTAGCCCTGGCAGTGTCGCTCCCAATCTCCTGCTGAGGCAGCTCAGCTCTGTTGTCCCAACTTGGGGATCACTGGGGTCCTGCACTCCCTTGGCTGCCCAGCCCAGGGCTGGTAGTGCTTTCTTGCACTTACTCATCTTGGGCCACCTGAACCTGCCCTTCATGCTCCTCCAGACCCTTCCAACACCCTTGTTTCCAATCCCTGAAAGAGGCCCTCGATGGGCAAAACTTAGATGGCTTCTGTTTCCTGATCAGACCCAGACTTATGCACCATCTGAGGGACGGTCAAGATTCCTCCCTCCCAGGTGGCTTTGCACAACTCTGTTCTGGCCCACTGTGCTCCGATTTCAACCTTCAGAAGGCGGCCCCGCTTTCATTTCCTCCTTTCTCCAGGTTCTTGAATGGAACCACCCTGAGGCCACTGAATTCCTCCTCTCATTCATTCACTTCCCCTTTTTGAACCTCGATGAAGCCACAATGGCAACCTAAAACAAGAAGTAAGAATGTGTGTCCTTTGACCCAGAAATCACACCTCCAGGAAATTACTTTAACACACAGAAGAGCAAAAACAGGTATGCCCCAGATATGGTCATGACAGTACTGCTTAGAAACCAAAGCACAGGACTGACTAAGTAAGTGTTGCTTCATATATAACACGTATTTTTTTTTTAAGGAGAAAAATTTTCATCCATTGTCAAGTTAAAAAAATACAAAAAACAAAACCAGGCTGCAGAACAGCAGGCCTAGGGTGATCACAGTTAAGTTCAAGTACACACATATGTATGCATTTTGTGTAGACACAGATGTTTCAAATAGTAGTTGCCAAAATACTGACAGTAGTTATCTCTTGGGGGTGGATTTTGGGGTGGGTTTTGTATTCTTCTTTGTTCCCCTCTGTATGGTCTGAACTGTTACAATTGATGTGTCCCTTTTACAAAAGACTTATTTTTTCAAAGGCAGTATGCTGAGGTAACAGAGCAGGCAAAAAGTCCTTTCCTCATGGAGCTGACATTCCAATGACAAAAAATAAAGTAAGCATATAGTGTGTGGGGTGGTGGTTTTTTGCAAGGCAGAAAACAAGCAAACAAACAAAAACAACCACACACACACACATGTACAACAACGACAACAAGAGAACAAGAAAAGAGAATAAAAAATATATCTGGGGTGTGGAGGGTTAAGGTTAGGAAGGGGGTTACAACTTTTCAAAGGGGGTTTGAGCAAAGACCTGAAGGTATGAGGGAGCAAATCATGTTACCTATCTGGGAGAAGAGTGGTCCAGACTAAATAGCCAGTGCAAAGGCCCTGAGATAAAACGTGCCCAGTGCATGGGAGAAGCCCCAAAGGCTGGTGGGATTAGAATAGAGGACAGTGATAAGGGATGAGATTGGGCAGATAATAGGAGACCAAATTATGTAAAACTTTGGCTCTTACTCTGAGTGAGATGGAAGCCACTAGAGAGTGTGCAGAGGAGTGACCTGGTTAGAAATGTTTTTAAAAGACCACTCTGCTTTACCCCAAAGATACAGATGTAGTGAAAAGAAGGGGCACCTATACCCCAATGTTCACAGAAGCAATGTCCACCATAGCCAAACTGTGGAAAGAGTGGAGATGTCCATCAACAGATGAATGGATAAAGAAGATGTGGTCCATATATATAATGGATATTACTCAGCCAGCAGAAATGATGAATATCTATTATTTACATTAACAGGGATGGAACTGGAGGGTACTATGCTAAGTGAAATAAGTCAGTCAGAGAAGGACAATTATATGGTTTCACTCATAGGTGGAACATAAGAAATGGTGCAGAGGACAATAGGGGAAGGGAGAGAAAACTGAAGGGGAAGAAATCAGAGAGGGAGGCAAACCATATGAAACTCTTGACTCTGGGAAACAAACAGGGTTGCAGAAGGGGAGGTGGGTGTGGGAATGGGGTAACTGGGTGATGGGGCTTAAGGAGGGCATGTGATCTGATGAGCACTGGGTGTTATCGGCAACTAATGAATCACATTAAACATTAAAAAAGAAGAAAAAAAAAGACCACTCTGGCTTCTCTGAGAGAATAGGGAGGGAGCAACTGGCCAGTTAGGAGGCTGTTGTGGTAACCCAGTGGGGAGAGGATGGTGGCTTTGGCCAGGTGGTAGCAGTGAGAAGTGGTTGGATGATTGAACTCTTTCGAAGATAGAATCCACGTGACTGGACATTGGATTGGGTATGGGCTTGAGAGAGAGAGGAGCCAAGGCTTATGTCAATGCTAGAGTGAGAGGGTCATTAAATTACTGCTCTACACTGTAGAACCCCATTTGCTTCAGCATCAGCAGCTCCTCATCTGGTCTCTGCTAGAATGCCCTCAAAAACAGGCCCCTCGTTACCTCACAAAGACGAGCTACAGTAATGGCTGGTACATGCAACACTGGCTTAAGCCTTCTATTGCTACCGTAAGTCTTAGACCGATTTTCAGCTTGCCACCTTGAACCGTCATGTCGCCGTCTTATGTTGTACCAACCCTAAGGACACCCAAGCCTCAGGAGAAGAGGTATCAGGACAGTTTGGCGTCATTCGGGGGAAATTCCAACCTACAATCTACAAGATGAGATTTCTTTTTCTCCGCCCAGCCCCTTCAGACTGTTACTTTGTTTGAACGCAATTCCATTGCCTTGGCTGTTCTTTCTGCAAATCCCGCCCCTCCTATCCCCCTTCAGCCCCATCTCCAAAAACTTTAGATGAGGCCCATTTTCTGAGACCCCATGCACCCAGGACAGGCGCTCAGACTTTCCTCTGCTCCCCCTAGATGGAATGAGTGTTACAGCAGCCACTCCTTCTAATTTCCCCAACTTCAATCTCACGTGTGCATACGGGGCTCTGACCAAAGGAGTCAGTCCTGTATCTGAATTTAGTCCCTGAATTTAGTCAGATACAGTCCCTGTATCTGAATTTAGGATTTATATGTCAGTCCCTCTTTGTTCTCAAAAGATTTAGTTTTTTGTTGTTTTTAATCTGATACCAAAGAAGCCCCTCAAAATGAGAACAGAAGACTGAAAGAGCATCTGAGTCAGAACCCAATACTGATGTTCCCAGCCACTGTGGTTAATGCCAGCTTAGCCGTTTCTTCAGCTAAAGAGCAGAACAAAGGACGGTCACTTTGGGCCATGGATTCTTTTCCTGAAAAAAAAAAAAAAAAGAAAGAAAGAAAGGGGAGGGCCTAGTCAGTCAGAGGTGGAGGGGCAGCTTGGATGTGAGTGTGTGATTCCCCCTCTCCAGGGTGCCTCCGGCCACAGGACCCAGGAGAGAAGAGGTAATGACACCCACTCACCATCTAAGGGCATCTGGACAGCACTTTCTGGAATGCAAAGCCCCCAGAACATCCAAGTCTGCTTCTGTTGGGCCATGACGGAGCAGATGCCATCATCCCCATCTGACACAGATTAAGAGACTGAGGCAGGAGGATAATCCTCCCAAAGTCAAAGCCAGAAGCCTGACCTCAATGACTGCCGTTCTCACCACTCTCTGTAGCTTCTCCCATCTCCTCCTCAAGTTGTTTACTGGAGGGAACTGCTGATCCCTCCCTGTGTGGGACTCCGGGCTGGGAGCCCCTGGAGGGCAGGCCCTTACTCTATTCATCTTTGTGTCCCCCAGGCACCAACATCGTAGACACCCAATAAATGTTGAATTAGTTTGAACTCCAGTAGAGCTTCTTTAGAAGTGGGTGGCTAGACCTAATACACCCTGGCTTTTATTTAAAAATGTTTGAAGTTTTTATTTATTTCACACACACACACAGAGAGAGAGAGAGAGAGAGAGAGAGAGAGAAAAGCAGGCTCCCCACTGAGCAAGACAGCCTGACACAGGGCTCGATCCCAGGACCCCAGGATCATAACCTGAGCTGAAGGCAGCCCACACCCTGGCTCAGTCGGTTGGTTAGGTGTCTACCTTCAGCTCAGGTCATGATCCCAGGGTCCCTGGATCTAGTACAGCATCAGGCTCCCTACTCAGTGGGGAGGTCCTCTTCTCCCTCTCCCTTTGCCCCTCCCCCTGCTCTCTCTCTCTTTCACTCTTTCTCTCAATTAAAAAATTAAAAAATCTTTAAAAATAAAAAATTAAAACAAGAAGTCCTCCAGAACGGCAGTGAAAGTTTTGGTAAGAGCTTGGGGGGCATCTTGGCCACGGGAGGATGCAAAGACAAGCAACCCAAACCAGCAGGAATCCCAAAGTGGAAAAAGCCCTTACTACTCCCTTAGTACTCAAGACGTGTCTTGTACCGGTAGTATCAACACCCTCCTGGAGCTCGTTAGAAATGCAGTCTCAGACCCCACCCCAGAACCACTAAAGCAGAATGGGCACCTTCAAAAGCTCTCCAGGTGGGTCATGCATGCTGAAGTCAGAGATGTGCTGGGTATGCCAAGGGCTATAGAGTCCAGGCAGCCACTGGCCTCAGCCCGTCACCTGTGTGTCCTGCAAATGCCCAGAGACGGTCTTTTACTCTGTGCAGTGTGGTTTCTGACTCTTGGTTTGTTTCCAGGAAAAGAGCAGTGTATCTGCTTCTGACAAATTAATTCTAACTCAAATAGGAAAGTGAGAAGAGCCCTGGCTCCTTATGGGAAGTCAGATCCTGGAGGGTAGGGATTATCCCAGATTTCTGAAATACCATCTAGGTCTCAGTCAGGGGACATTGGCAAAGCCTGGAGATGTTTTTGGTTGTCACAGTGGGGAAGGGCAGTATCACTGGCACCTAAAAACTAGAGGCCAAGGGTGCTGGCTTCCTCCATATTGTCCAGGCACTCTGTGACTCAGCTTCTGTTCCAGTCCAGAAGAAAGGGGTGGATTTACCAAATTTAGGGGAGTTTTAGAAAAGATTCATGAGAATTTTAGAAGCTTATTCTTCACAAGCATGAGAAGTGTTGAAATAAGATCCAAAGGAGTACAGGAAGGTCAGGACAAGTAGTCAGGAACAGGGGCCCAGGCAAAGGAAAAAAAGGGAGCTGAGCTAGGCCAACATCCAGAAAGTACACATAAAAATTTTGTTTATTACACAAATACTTTCTTATTCATAAGAAAGACTTAAATACCCCCTTCTCCAAATACATCAGATTTTTTCACATCTCTATTTTCCAAACTTCCTGTAATAGGGTTATAATGAGAAAAAATAAATTTAATTATGCAAAAAACATTTTTTTTAAAAAATATGTAAACATCACCAAAGATCAGATAGACCATGAACAAGTCAGAGAGAAAAGCTGGAGCGGGCTTGCCTTCTCGCCACACTACTCAGGAGTCACAACTGTGGGATGTGAAAGAATGGTTTCCTCCCAACATTTCCTCGCCCAAGGTTCCACCAGCTTCTGAGGGCACTTCTCCTCCCCAGAGTTCAAGGCCTTTTCCAAAACAAGGAGAAGGACGTCTGAAGGTCTGGGAGAGCCCCGGGGAGTGGGGGCAGCGGTGACCGCGGAGAAAGGACCTGGCCCGACAGTGTGAGAAGCACCGTCATTTCAGATTGAGCGGCCAGGGAAGGTCCATTCCGTCAGGCCGAGCAGAGAAATGCTCTCTTCTGCTGGTTTCGCTGGACCCCTGTGGGTGACAGATGACAGGTAACAGGCGGGGACGCTCCAGCACACTGGGGATCCCTCGAAAGTACCCAACCCGGTGTCCGCTCCTGCGTCAGTTGGCATCCCGGGCCTCGGGCAGGGGCTGTGGCGGAGGCCCCAGGGACGAGGCGAGTTTGGTGAGGGCCCTCGCTATGACGTCCAGGTGGCCGTTCATGGTCCGCAGCTCCACCAGGATGTCCCCGACGCTGGCTTCCAGGCTGGTGGGCGCGGCGGGTCGGGCACAGAGCGGCGGGGAAGCTCCCGGGGCCTCGGCACCCTCCTCCCTGCCCGCTGCTCCTGGACGCGAGGTGGGTGCGGGCCGCTCCCGCTCATCCCCACAGATGCTGGGAGGGGTGGCCGCGGGGCCGCCGGGCAGCCAGTCGCCGAGGCGTGGGGCTCCGTCGGGGGAGGAGACGACGACGGAGTAGAGGCCTGCGCGTCCAGGGGCACCAGGGCCGGGGGGCATGGGGGCAGCAGCAGCAGTGGGGGGCGGCAGCAGCAGCGGGGGCAGCACCGAGGCCCCCGGGGAGAAGGCCTGGGGCTCGCAGGAGGAAGAGGGAGAGGGCAGTGCGGCCGTGGAAGGGCCCGGCTCCTCGGAGGACAGGAACAGGGTGGTCGAAGACTGGGAATCCAAGGTACTGGGCTCGGAATCTGTCGAGGAAGAAAGGAGAAAGAGTCACTAGGGCATGCACGGAGTGCCAGCTGTATGCCCAGCTCCGTGCAAGGCCCTCTAGGAACTGAGACAGTGGACATTCATTTCCTACCCCAGAGTAGTAAGGAAGAGTGGGTTGTAGGAGCAGTAAATGTCCCAAGAACCAAGTGGGAACGGTGTGGGGCTGAGCATAGGAATTCTGAGGCGGGAAGATAATGGAGTTCAACAAGGCATCCAGGTGGGGCAGGCTGTCCCCTGCAGTCTAGGGAGGTGGCCCTCCCGTGAAGATAGTGAGGGCATGGGGACAGAGTTGCAGCCTCGGCTGACACCGTCCTGCCAAGGACAGTGGGTGAAGATGGAAAGGAGGGCCCTTCCCCACTGTTCTCAGAAGCAGAAGTGTGTTAAACAGATGGCCTCCTTCACTGTCCCACCAAAGCCAGGCTCTCAGGGGGCAGTTGAAAGAATCTTGGGCCAGGAGCCAGATGACAGTAGCACTAATCGTCACAGAAAATGCCGTGGAACTTTGGGCCAGTCCCATCCTCCCCTCCCCACTTGGGGACTTGATTTCACTTTCCCATCTGTACAAGTTGTACATGTTGGGTCCAGCGACACTCCCCACCCCTCCCCACCCCCCAGACCCTTCCAAGGCTGATCAGCCCACTTTCAAAAATCTTCAACTTGAAGCATTGATCTGGGTTCACAGTGGGCTTCACTCAAGGCCCTGGAGGCACTTGACAAGCCTACCTTTGCCAGTCTGCCCCTAATCCCTTGAGCCTCCAGGTAAAAAGTGGGCGAAAGCTCTTTGTGACTGGGTCTGGTAAGGAGGTTTACCAAGTTCACATCAAAGGATCCACATCAGTGCAAAAGCCCTTAACTCAGCTGTCTCAGCCACCCTGTTTGCTGCCTTTGGGGAGATGGTCCGTGCTCACCCTGGAAGCAGTTCGGAGTTTTACTGGGACCAAGTCTCTGAGGCCTCGCCCCCAGTTCCAGCTGGAGTGTGTCTGCTCTTGGCTTTCTGCGTTGTCTGTTTGAGGGCCCACCTTTACGCCCTGCCCTTCAGGATTTCCAAGCCTTTCAGAGGTAGAACTTGCTTGATTCCTTCAGCTTGTTATCTTGGGAAGGGCCCTATGATGAAAGCCCACGAGTAAACCTATACCCCTGGAGGGTGAACATGTGCACCCTCACGGGCTAGCTGTCCCTTCACTTGTGCCTGGCTGGGGCTCAAAGAAGCCCTGATCACCAGAGGAGAGCTTGTTCCCTCCTGCATCCTGACCCTGGTCCCCCACGGTGTTCTCACAGGGCCCTAGAGGCCGCAGACTTCCAGCGGGCCAGTTTGTGTAGTCAGGAATCCCTTCTGACGGGCCTAGAGGCTCTTGTTCCTCCGGGGAACACAGTTTGCAGAGAAGCCACCAGAATGCCTAAAAACTTCTCTGGTAGAAATTTCCTGGTCACCTTCTGCTATTGGTTTTCAAAGAACTGCCTCTCCTCCACCAAAACTTCATTTCTTCCGGTTTCCATGAGGATCTTTCTTTGGAAACCAAGAATCTGTAGACACATCTGAGCGCATAACTCCTGTGAGCTGAAAATGGTAAGAACTCTACAAACTGATGTTGAGGAAGACATGACTGAGCCCCACACATCCAAGTCTCACGGCAGATAAGAAGCCTGTATGTTAAATCAAATACAAGTCTAATGTATGAAATGCAATGGACACAAGCACACAGAATGTTCTAGCACAGTCTTTCCTAAACTTTAACATGCATGCCATTCCGTGGGACACTCTTGAAGGACAGGCTGTGACTCAGCAGGTCAGGGGTGGGGCCAGAGACTGCATTTCTAGCCAGCTCCCAGATGATGGGGATGCTGCTGGCCTGGGAACCACACCTTGCCTAGCAAAGGTGGAGACCAAATACACAGCTTAGCAATAAAACGTAGGATTCATGACCATAGCAACTTGACTAACCAGGGGTCGGGGAACCACCTGCAAGCGTGATATGATCATGAAGATAGCAACAGTGATGGTGCTAATGACTGACCTCTCTTGGCTGGTAGGAGAGTAAAACAGGTGGCCTCTCCAGCAGTGAGTCTCACGGTCCCCAGCCCAGCCTTGAACCTCCAGGGGGCATAAAGACTTTTTTTTTTTTTTTAAGATTTTATTTATTTATTTGAGAGAGAGCGAGAGAGAGCATGAACGGGGAGGAGAGGGAAAAGCAGCCTCCCCACGAGGGGCTCGATAAGCCAAAGGCAGATGCTTAACCAGCTGAGCCACCCAGGCACCCCAGCATAAAGACTTCTTAAAAAGGAAAACCCCTCCCTGCTGTTCCAGCTAAAACTTCAAAAACACATCAAGTTGTCAGGACTCAATCCACCCTGACCGCCACATAGAAATTGAAAACAGAAGCATCTTTTTTATAAGTACCTGACCTTCCTGAACTCTTTCCCAGCTGTCAGGGAACTTGGTTGCAGCCCCAGCTCAGCTAAAATCTGCACCAAATGATTTATAGGTCTCTTCCATCCCTGCAGCTGACCGTTTTATCCCTGATTTGGACAGGTGCCTTTGGATCGATGACATCACTTTCATGCAGCTTCACTAATTGCTATAAAATCACGTCAGGGTCCTATTGTTACAAACACAACTCTTGATGGAGGTCAGGGGCTCTCAGGTGGAGGAGGTCAGGGTCATCGGACTGCTTGATTCCCTCCTTCCCCTCCCCCCCTCACATGGTCTCTGATCTTTATCCTGCTTTATTAGTCTTCTGAGCTTTAGGACCACCTGATATTTTATGTACTTTTTTTGTCTGCAAGGATGTAAGTCATATGAAAACAAAGACACTGCTTTATTTTATTCTCTGCTGTGTACCAGGGCCTAAACCATGTCTGGCATCTACTAGATGCTCAATAAATACTTGTTGAATGAATGCCAAGTAATCATCATCAGTCCAGAAACACTAGCCCAGGTGCAATACACTGATCCAGCTGGATGTTGTCTATCATTCAGTGCTTCCGTTATTTTCAGAGTCATGCACTCTTTGAGACATACTTACACTAAAAAAGTATCCCTTGTTTATCTGATATTCAGATGTAACTGAGTGTCCCATATTTTACCTGGCAACCCCATGGGAGGTCAACATTTTCATCTG
The DNA here is from genome assembly GCF_002288905.1 of Enhydra lutris kenyoni. Classification (NCBI taxonomy): domain Eukaryota; kingdom Metazoa; phylum Chordata; class Mammalia; order Carnivora; family Mustelidae; genus Enhydra; species Enhydra lutris. The sequence goes on from NW_019154101.1 coordinate 3,157,004, forward strand.
GTTTCATAGATGAGGGTACTTTTAAAAAAGAAAAGCAAAACAGCTTAGGCGTTTTCATAGAATTTCAGAGTCAGAAGGAATATTTGCTTCTATTTGGATTAACTTCCAAAGGTATGGAGATGGAGGTCTGTGCGAGACAGGGACTTGCTGTTTCCTGACCTAGCACGGAACAGAATTGAGAACACAGAGGGACAGGGTCTCCTCTCTCCTAGCAACTATTCATTCAGTCTTCCCATCATTCAGCCACAGAACATACCTGTACCGAGGAATGACCGCGTGCCAGGTGACCTACTGGGCTCTGGAGACATAGCCCAACCAGACACAGTCCCTCCCCTGGTCCATTGGCTCCCAGTTTGCCTCCCAGTGGATATCAAAACCCATCCAGTGGATCAGATTGGGGCAGCAATCCAAAAAAGCTGCACAGCAAACATCCGCCATCTATTTAGTGAGTTTTGGTTTGCTGAGAAAGCTTGGAGCCTCATCCTTCCAAAGGCGTGCTGGAGACTGGCGTGGGAGCCAGGGTCACCCAAACACGGAGTCGAAACTTTCTGCCACAGCACTCCTTCCTCTCCCCATCGATACCCCCATCTTCCTCACACATAACCATTTGGGGGAAATGCTACTGCTAGAGGTGGGAAAGGTTCTATTTACCATCCTAGAAATAACTTTGCCAAAGTCAGTTTTGAAAAAATATGTATAAATCATAAGCATTTGAAAAATTTCTGGTTCCTATTTACCATCCTAGAAAAAACGGTGCAAAAGTCAGTTTTGAAAAACGTCAGTTTTGTACAACTAATAAGCACTTGAAAAGTTTTCATTCTCTCTAGAAATGAAAGAATTGCAAATTAAAGGAATGAATTATGAACTAAAATACATGGATTGAAAAATATAGATTGAAAAATAAATATATTTAAATATATATTATCAAAAATATATATAACTAAGAAGCATTTGAGAAGCATTCATTCTCTCTAGACATGAAAGAACCACAAATTAAAATAATAATGAATAATGAACTGAAATAATTAGGAATTAGGAATAATAAACTGCTATTTTTTTTAACTGGTAAAGTTTGCAAAGATTGTCAGGAGAGAGGCATTCTAGCACATTGTTTGTAGTAGAGTAGATCAGTACATCCTCTCCGGAAAGCAATTTAAAAACACGTGCTTCGTTTAGTGAGAAAGGAAATTGCCAAATCATGTTTTGTGAAGGAGTTCAACTGCTTATAGAAAAACATGTAAAATAAGGACTAGGAGGAAGTACACGAAGATGCGAGGCATGTGATGGGATTATCGTTTTCAGCGTTTGCAAAGATGTTGGCAGTGACAACGCATGGGTATGCTTTCCCTCTCCCTGGTCACTGACCTTTAGCAGAAAGTGATGGCTTCGGGACGCCTGGGTGGCTCAGTTGGTTGAGCAGCTGCCTTCGGCTCAGGTCATGATCCCAGCGTCCTGGGATCGAGTCCCACATCGGGCTCCTTGCTCATCGGGGAGCCTGCTTCTCCCTCTGCCTCTGCCTGCCATTCTGTCTGCCTGTGCTTGCTCTCTCTCCCTCTCTCTCTCTCTCTCTGACAAATAAATAAAATAAAATCTTTAAAAAAAAAAAAAGAAAGTGATGGCTTCCTACCCAGTCTACAGGGTCAAGGTCCTCTGACCACTTTCTTTTCAATCTTATTGCTGAGTCAGACTGAATCACTTCTTGGCTGGCAACTAGCCACCTTGAAAGGCTGACCCTTTTTTAAATCTGTTTTGCACTCATTTGGCCTTCCCTGTCACCACCGGGTACACCCACCAGCCTGGGGCTACCCTTGCTCTGGGGATGCCCCTGGGGGAGAGATGAATCCTGGGGCTGCCTGTGAGAACCTGCCATTCATTTGCAAATAAACCCTTTAGATCATTTCCCTAAACCCTGCTCTTCTCTCTGACTTCCCCTTCTCAGGGGGACAGTCAATTAGAACTGTCCCCAAGCTCTACTGCCTCTCCCCAGTCCTCCTGGCCACCCACCACCACTCACCTAGGAAAATCTCTTGCTGAGTCTCAGCCTCTCTTACTTTGTGTGAGATAATAGCTAAATCTATTCATTAATTCATTCAAGAAATATTTATTGAGTACCTACAGTATGCCCCACAGAATGCTCTATGCTGTGCAAAGCCAGACCTAAACTCTGACCTCATTGTGGGGGCAGAAAATAATCAAATGACTGTATAAAATAAATGTGTAATTGCAATGATGATACCATCGACATGCATGCGATAAGCATCTAAATGGGAGGGTTGACCTAATCAAGGAAGATTCCCTGAGGAAATGCTGCTTGTGCAGAGTTCTAGAGTCAAATCAGAATAGGGGAGAAAGCTGAATTCTGAGCAAGGGCCTGTGGCAGGAGGGAGTGTTGCAAATACAGGGGACTTCTAGAGAAAGCCAGTGTTGACAGGAATGGAAATAGCTAGGGAAAGGAAGCAGGAGACCAGATGATGCTCAAGAAGAGAGTAGGGGTCAGGAAATGTAGTGTATGATATATACTCCCAGTGTTGCCCAACATCCGTTTTTCTCTTCCTGCCTTTTAGGCCCATGACCACTTAAAGAGTACGTTTTCCAGCCTCTCTTCCAATTAGCTGTAGCTAGTAGATAAATTCTGGGCAGAAAGATGCCAGTAAAGGTGCTGTGTGCGATTCTTCCTTTCTCTGCCTGGATTTGGTTGCAATGGCTGCTGCTCAAGCAGCCCTATTGGACCACGACGTGGAAACCATCTGCTAAGGATGACAGAGCAGAGCATTGAGTCCTTGATAACTTTGGGGAATTGTTATGCCAATCCTAGCTGGTTCCACTGCAGACTTTTTGTGAGAAAATAAAATCTTATCTGTTTAAACCCTTTTAAACTGGGTTTTCTATCCTCACAACCTCACCAAATCCTGACACACAGGGTCTTGTTGAACTTGTTAAGGAGTTTTGCCCTTATCCTAAGAGCAATGGCAAGGTTTGGGAAAGTTTTAAGCATAAGGGTGTGTGTGTGTGATATAATTAGTTTTGCATTTTGCAAAGATCACCCGGCTGTGTTGGGCAAGGAGTAGACAAAGTAGGAGCGGGACCACCAGTTAGGAGTTCGCAGCTGTGGGTAAGAAATTACAAAATGGCAGTGGTTATTGCTAAAGTGGCAGTTCTAGAGATGCGGAGAGGCAGTTTCTAGAGACAGCCGGAATGTGGAAATATTAGGATTTAAGATCTTCAGGGATAAAGGAGGCATCCGAGAAATGGATGCCCTACCTGCTGTTGCTTAAGTGTAAGTTCGAAGAAATTCTCACTCCAGAAGGAGAACTTCCACTTTCTTGGTCTCTGGAGTCCAGATGGCCCTTCCCAGCCCACACCCAGCCCTCCAGCATAGCTCAGTTCTGACACACCTCACCAGAGGCAGCCCTTGGGAACACTTTCCCAGGAGCCTAGAGGGAGGAGAAACGGGGTAGCCCTGGGGAGCCAGAGGAGCAGAAGTCTGTGGGAAGAGGCTGAACCTGTCTGCAGAAGAAAAACGTCTCTCTCAGCCCTGCAGCCGGGCGCTTTCCTTTGATGGCTCAGACGTGGCTGGCTTGCTGCTGGCTGTTTTTGCTCCTTTCAGAAAGCCCGACACACAAAAGGGAGGGTGAGTGTCTGATGAACTCAACCCAATAATATTCACTTCTTTTATTTTCCAGGAACGTCATAAGACCCACAGGGCAGTCTTCTGGGTTTAAGACCTGGTGAGTCAAGTCTGCAAATACCTCTGACTCAGTCTGATCCCAAGTTCTCACCAGGCATCTCCCAGGAGCATGGCTCAGCAGGGGAGCTGAAGCTGGACAGCCCCGGCAGGCAGGCGAGAGGATGGTCAGCTGCTCTGGGGGTGGTGGGGAGGGCTTGCCACAGTGCAGAGGACACTGTCATTCTCACCACGTTTGCCAGAAAAGCCAGCATTTACGGACTGTTTCCTAGCATCTGGCCACGTGCAAAGCTGGTATCTCTTTCCATGGTTGTAGAAAACCAGGGCAGACTCTGTTCTGAATCCCATTTTCCTGTGCTGGGAAACTAAGGCTCCGGTATGTTCGGAGAGCCTTAGGAGAGCTGAGAAGGAGGGCCCACATTCGCAGAGAGTCTCCTACACCTGAGGCCAGTGATTGGCCACCTTGGCTGCATATTAAGGTTACCTGGGGAGCTTTGTAAAAACCACTGATGCTCCCAACCAATTAAATTGGGATCTCTGGGGAGGGCACCCAGGCAGCCTATGTTTTAAAAGCATCTCAGGTGAGGAGCGCCTGGGTGGCACTGTTGGCTGAGTGTCCAACGTCCAATTCTTGGTTTCAGCTCAGGTCCTCATCTCAGGGTCAATTTTTTTTTTTTAATATCAACGAATCCATTATTTTAGGCAAGGTCACCCCCCCCATTTTTTTTTAAGATTTTATTTATTTATTTGACAGACAGAGATCACAAGTAGGCAGAGAGGCAGGTGGGGGGGGGGTGGGAGGGGGAAGCAGGCTCCCTGCTGAGCAGAGAGCTGAATGTGGGGCTTGATCCCAGGACCCTGAGATCCTGATCTGAGCTGAAGGCAGAGGCTTAGCCCACTGAGCCGCTCAGGTACCCCTCAGCACACTCTTTTGTGACTCTTCTCCCTCTGCCTCTCCCCTCTGCACATGCTCTCCTGCTCCCCTCTTTCAAACAAATAAATCTTAAAAAAAAAAAAAAAAAGCATCCCAGGTGATTGTAATGCTAATATGCAGATAGGGTTATTCATCCGTTTTCTCATTTAATCCCAACAATGAAGCTCTGCCCATTTGCCCATAGAGAAACCGAAGCTCACAGAATTTGGACAGACTGGCCAAAGCCCATGGCTAATAAGACCCTCATCTTCACCTGTATCTGGCAGACTCCCATGGGAGTGCTCATTCCTATTGATTCCATTCTCCCTCTTATCTGTGCCTCTTCTCTTTTAGAAGCGAACTTTTAAAATGTACAATTTGTTTTGCAATTTGCATCTTTTTCGTTCAAAATCAAGCACTATTTAAGCCAGCGACCCAAAGTAATAGTAACAGGTGCCATCTATAGCCACGGAATGAAATGCACTGGCCCAAGGAGCCCTGAAACCATGACCTTGCCTTCATCCAGGTTCTATTACAGCCAACACACGAGGTCCTCCCAAGAGATGTCCAGTGGCCCCGGCCGGAATGTGGCACTGACTCTCCGAGGAAGAACCCTGCCTAGTCCCTTATCATCCTCAGCCTCTGAGGATCAGAAGACCCAGGCCCGGGGACATGGTCTCTATTTCCTGCAGTGTTAGTAACTTCCTGGAGAGTGATATGAGAAAAGTCATGCCCTTTTACTTCTGTGTGACTTACTCAGCCTCTAATTCCCTAGTGGCTGAGGGCTGAGCTAAAGAGGAGTGCTCATCCTCAGTCAAGTTCATAAAGCAAAGTAGGTGGGAAGGGAGAAAGGCAGCCACAGAGACGGAATCAGGAAGCCAAGAGGTGTTCCTGTTCCAAAAAGTACCTTCAAGGGAGAGAGAAAAAAGCAGTGAAAGCAGGTATCTATATGCCCATAATCTCAGCATCGTTATTCTCCCAAAGGTCCATAAATGAATGCACAGGGAAACAAAAACGCAGGGTGTGTGTGTACGTACAGACATATAGACGTATATGTTATATATGAATATTATTCAGCCTTAAAAAGGAAGGAAATTTTGACACCTGCTGAACGGATGAACCTCGAAGACATTCCATACACTAAGTGAAATGAGCCAGCCGCAGGAGCCCATCCGCAAAATCTTATATGATTCCCCTTGTGCGAGGTCCCTGGGTAGTCATACTTACAGAGGCAGAGAGGAGAATGGTGGCTTCCAGGGGCTGAGGGGGGAAGTGGGGACTGTCAGTGTTTAACCAGGCAGCCTTTTTTCGGTTGGGGAGGATGAGGACATTCTGGAGATGGACAGTGGGGATGACTAACTGACACTGTAAAGGTACTTCATGCCCCAGAATGGTTAAGATGGTCAATGTTAATTATTTTGCCACAATAAAAATGGAGTGGGAACCGGGGAGGGGGGTAGAGAGTGTGACACCTTAATTCACAATTTTACCCAAAGGCTTGAGAGAAGATCCATATATGACATCTCAGACTGTTTGTAAAGGAAGAATGGGGAAGGACTGATAAAATAAATTGCCACTGGGAATAGTATAGGTCAGACATGGGTTAAACCCCCCACTGAGGGTCCACTGAGGACCAGGATCACTTATTCAGTCTGGGACATAAACAAGACTGCAGCATTTCGAAGGTGTTTCCTTTTTCAAGCACCAGTGTGAACAATTCTAAAATGGCTTTGTGGAGACTGGGTACACGTAGGTTGGAAGAAAATCGAGTCCAGAGCCTGACACTTGCACCTACTTTTAGACCCATTCTGCTTCCATAAGCAAAGTGATTCAACCCTCCAAAGCACTTCCCAGCCAAGCCTCTGGCTTCTCAGGGTCATGCATTCTTACTAGCGCCACTGGCCACAGGAGAAAAGGTGGGAATTGTTTCAGTTCAAGAGCCCCATGGTGGTGTCTGGGTGGCTCAGTCAGTTAAGTGTCTGACTCTTGGTTGCAACTCCTTGAGTTGAAATGGGATCGAGCCCCGTGTTGGGCTCTGCATGCAGCAGGAGTCTGCTTGAGATTCTCCCCTCTCCCTCTCCTTCTGCCCTCCTGCTCATCTGCTCATGTACTCTCTCTCTCTCTCCAAAATAAATAAATAAATCTTAAAAAAAAAAAAAAAGGATCCCGACCGTCCTCAGCCACACTCCTAGCTGCCCCACACCTTCCTCATCCCCTCTGCTCCAACTATTCCTTAAAGGTACTAGGCACATTCCCACCTCAGGCCCTTTGCACTTACTGTTTGCTCTGCCTGGAATGCTCCTTCTTTGGTTATCTGCATGACCCACTCCCTCATCTCCCTCATCTCCTTCTGCCTTTGCTCAGTCCCCTTCTCAAGAGGCCTTTTCCGAATACCCTAGTTAGAAGTACGACCTGCATTCCCCCTGCCCCACATCAGCCTTCTGTCCCCCGCCCAGCCCTGTGCAGCAGATGCTGTCACGGAGCCCAACTCACGTCCCCGGGCAGTCCCGGTGGAGGAAATGGTATGTGCAAATGCCTGAGGCTTGGAGATTATGGCCTGACAGTTTGAAATAGCTGGAGTGTAGGGTGTGCAGGGATAGGAGACTCTGAGTGACATGGCTTAAAAGGTAGCACAGACAGATGACTGAAGAGCTTGTCCACTAAGCTAAGGAATTTGAACTTTAGCAATGGGGAGCCACTGAAGGGTTTTCAGTAGGAGAGTGATAGATTTGATTTGCATTTTTAAAAAGATTACTCTGGCAGCCAGCCTTGTGGAGGCTGACCTGGAAGGGGTGAGGCTGGAGGCAAGAAGACCAAATGCAAAAGACATTGCATCTTGAACCTTGAAGGCACTTAAATGATATCACAGCAGAAAGACGCACCAGAGTGGAGCCCAGCCAACTAGTACGAGAAGCATTTTTTTTTCTAGGAATAGATTGAATTTCAGTGAAAAGAAACTTTGCTGCCACCCTTTATGGACAATACTGTGAATGTTGGCTCCTGTCCTCGTTCAAGTTGGCCACCCTCGGTCCTTCATGCATCACCATTCAATAAAAGCAAGTGTGTGTTTTATGGGATTGTTTGTTAAGCCCCAAGCCAAGCTTTTCTACTCGCTCAGGCTGGGCTGCTCTGCCAAATTCTAAATTGGCTATTTTTTCACATCCAGGGTGTGAAGGATATCTCTATGTGTCCCTGTGAACATCCCCATTTGGAGGGAGACACAAGTTGACTACACATAATCCCTTTATGTGCTTTTTTGAAGGGATGTTTACACAACCTGTATACTCCTTGCCATGAAAATTTTTGTAGCATGGAGAAAGGGAGGGACAAAATGAAAAAGTTATTCCCACACCATAACCAACTTTGGCTCATGAAGAAAAATTCAAAATAGATTACATTTCTTAGCCATGCCTCCAGGGTTGAACAGTTCCCAAATCAACCCATTTAATCTTTCCTCTTGGAGGGTCACTCACCTTCGAACTTCATTTTGTTTGTTTTGGTTTTTTTTTTTTTTTAATTATCATTAAAGAATAGAGCCCAGACCAGACCCGGCTGGAGCCCAGGCTCCCTGCCCACGACCGCCACCCCCTCCAGGAAGAGCTCACCAAAGGGGCCATCTCGCTTGTAAAAGAGCGGCTGCTTGATGAACTTGATGGAAAGAGCCGGGTTGTAAAAGACGGCATTTTGGTTTTAACAAGGCCAGGAAGCCCGGAGCGGAGCCAGCTGGGTAGTCTGAACAAACCCAAGAATATTAGAACCCGAGGTCACGCAGAGCTGGGACGCCACCAGGAATGCGGGGAGCAGAGACAGTCTGGCGAGAGGCTGCCAGCTACCCCCCATGTGAGTCCATACATGGAGCTGGAGGGGCCGGAAGAGCTGGACCAGAGCAGTGCTGGACCCACCACATGGGGTCCCCTGGGTCCTCTTCATACGACAGAGCCCCAGACCCCTGCGGGGGGGACACACACGTATCCACCCGCCAGCTTAGAGGCGACAGCATCTCCTTGACCGGCTTCATGGTGCCCCCTGGACCCACACTGAGTAAGGAAGGAAGCACTGGGCTCCCCAGCTGGAGAGGAGGGAGGGGTAATGGTCCCATTTCCCAAGGCAACGAGCAGCCAGGTTCTAGACAAAGGTGTTCCCTAAGCCAATGGCTGAGCAAAGGGCTCAGGATCCCCCAGGACCCTCTATTGTCAATCAGTCTGAAGTGACAATGCCCAGCTCCAGACATGCTTGGCAAACATCTATTAAGTGGATTGCCCTGTTTCTCCAATTGTTCTCTGCCGCCCAGGGAGCAGACCCTGGCTCTTAATAACAGATGCTTCCGGTGTCTGTTGCCACCTATCACGACAATCCCCCTGCACCTGCCACACTTGGAAGCAAGTGATCCTAAGAGATGGCCATATTAGCTTCTCTAACTGTCCCATCTGGGCATTTTTAATACTCTGTCCTTTCTCTTAAGGAATCCTCTGAGATTAGACCTTTCAGCCTTACCACTGTGTCTCTCCTCAGAAAATCTTTTCTAATTTGAGTACCAGCTTTCCCTTTTTTTTTTTCTTCATTTCATGCCATTCCTCCTAATGATAACCCTTTGTGCCAGGCCCAATTATATACAAAGCTCAAATGAGCAGCCCCAACTCTAAATTTGGCTCTATCCATTGGAAGACGAGGTCATGGGCATCCTGCTTTGCCCAGAGGGAATGATGCTGGTCCCCAAAGGGAAACAAAGCCGGGTGGGACAGGGAGGGAGTTGTGCAAAAATAAAAGTCTAGAATGAAGGAACAGACCCAAACGGGCTGCCTCCAGGGCACCGGGGCTCAAGGCTGATCCTGCATTTTTAGCCAGGCCCGTAAGGACTCTGCCCTGCCAGAGACATGCAGAAACAACAGAACTGCTTTGATTTTCCCTTTTTAAAAACGGCCTCCAGCCTGACCCTACTACCTATGCTCTCACCGCAGGGTCAGCAGAGGGTGAAATGAGAGCATTCTCCGGGAATTTCCTGACTGCTGTGAATTTTTCTCAAGATCTGGCCGTGAGTCAATGTGATGCACTGTGACACATGGTATGACTTGTCGTGACTCCCCCTCCCTTCTGGAACACCATAAGAAGCATTTCCCTGCTGAGTAACGGAGGACCAACATCCATAAGGCCTCCGCCATCCGCAACTTGCCCTCCACACTGGCTCCCAGTTAGAGCCGATGAGAGAATTATCTCTACAACATGTTTCGTTAGGTTATTAATATTCTCCAGAAAGATCTCGATTGAGGCAGCTCACCTCCTTTCAAAATTAAACTCTCTTATACGATTTTTGTTGGTCATGACATTTGGGGGATTTAGAGGCTGGAAGTGGGCATGAGAGGAGGAAGGGAGAATTGAGAATAACTCAGATCTACAACGCCCTGACAAGATCTGAGAACCCAGAACTCCCTGAAAGGCCCAAGGACACTGGACTAGGGAGGGAGGGAAGGAGAATTATTGGACCAAATTTACTGATGTTTATCTAATTATTGATGTTCCATCTGAAATAGTCAAACAAAGCAGACAAATTCCAGCTTCATATGTGAATTGTCTGACTCCCAGGACTGGGTATCACTTGTCCATGGGGACCAGCTAGAACCAGTCTCTGCTAGAAATGGTTTATAATTACCCCCCGAGAGTCTGGGGGCAAGTGGTCAGTTCAATGACATCCTTCGAAAGATCCCGGAATTAAAACAGAAGTGTTCGAAGGAGACTGGTAACTATCTGCAGAGCCTGGCCTCACACGAGGTTTTGGGGAGCATATGTAAGCTCCCTAAGGCATTTTGCAAATTGCCAGACATTATGCAAACAGCAAGGAAGTGTTGCTATTACCATCATTGTGTGCATAACACACTACTGTGGAACCAAAGATGAAAACCACTTATAAACGCAGCATAGAGTAGCTATTATCCTTGGGAATCTTGGGGCAAACATGGAGAGAATGAAAGGCAAATGGAGAGAATGAAGGGCAAGACACCAAGTGAGTTGGGCAGACACTGAGGAAACGGAGACACCTCTTGCCCTAAAGTCAGAGCCGCTCTGGCCCCTTGGCCCCCTTCTAGCCCAGGTCCCTGAGTGAGAACAGAGCATCCTCAGTTGTAGGAAGCCTAAGCTGGGAAGGAAAATCCCAACTGCAAGCAAAGCTCGAAGCGCTCTTGCACGTCCTGCCCTTCTAAGGTAAACTTGCACGTCCTGCCCTTCTGAGGTAAACTAAGATAAATATTTTCTGGGGCACTTTCAACCAAGATGAACAAAGTTCTCACACCCCTCTTCTTCCCCTCCCCCAACCCTCGTCCCATCATCTCACAGCATTTCATCTTAAAAAAGCAACTCTTCCATTTCCTTCTCCTTCTAGAAAAGAAAACCTCTTTCCGAATTGCTGCCTTTCCACTGACTTGCGAGGGCAAAACAAAAGACTACAAGGAGGCCACTGGGTAAAAAGGAACACCATCCTGGCAAACTACAGTTTTTTTGTTTGCAAATTTTTATTATACATTGCATATTTTCCTATATATATTATTTTGAAGATATTTTTATTGTAACTTTTAAGTATAGACATATTTTTAAACCAACAGGAAAGGAGGAGATAATTGAGGTCCAGGCCCCAGGGGCAGGCCTGCCAGGAGGAAGGGCTCTCCTCAGAGCCCTGGGCAGGCTTCTCTTACTGGCGGGCTCTGGAGACATTTTCTTTCAAGCTCTCCATGTTGGAGTCCACCGATCTATAAAATGAGCAACACAACATTCTACCCTCCCTCAGGTGGGCCGTGAGGTTTGATCATTGTAAATTTGTGAACTGTTTTAAGGTCCTCGGGTTAAAGCGGTTAACGAGAAAACGCACGAATGATTCCAGTGTGGAATTCTGCTGAGTTGTCCTGTTTCCTGTCACTGCTCTCTCCTGTGTGTTACATTACTTGGAACAAGGACCATGAACTATGAGGTCATCAGAAAGCCTTTAAGTAATTTCTTGGCCTACTTTTCTCTACCTAAAAAAAAAAACTTCTTCTACTCTGTTTTGTTTGTTGGGGGTAGGGGTGGGGGTTCCTTGCAGCCAAAAGCTTTTTCCTCCTAGTGGATAATTATCAGCATAGGAGCCGGTCGGTCGGAAATGCACCGACCATTCCCATCTTGGTGTTTTCTCCTGGTCTCTCATCTCTGGCTCTAGCTGCCTTTGCTCCCCACCTCCAGTTTTTAATAACTTGTATGTTTTAATGACTTAAAACAAATTTGACTCTGAGCCCTTGGCTGTGAAATCTGCTTCTGCTTCTCAGACTGGCTGCCAAGATAGGGGACTGGATCTGCCCGAGGTATGGGTCACCACTGTGGTGATGGCACAGAGCCCTGCGGCCCGAGGAGGTCTTGCCCATTCGGGGCTTGGCAATAGTGGCGTCACAGGTGCAGTGTGGAGCCACACCCGGGCAGCTGCCAGGGCGGTTGTGAGGCAGGGGCCAAGAACGCCCCTTGCTCCGACTGCAGCTGGGTTCCTCAACAGGTGTTGCCTGGCGGCGGGGTGTGCCCACATCTGTCCCATCCTTCCCCGGGCACGCAGAAATGCATCCCAGATCAGGGGCATCCTTGTGGGCTCTCTCCTACTCCCCACTGCCAGGCCCAAGGCCACAGAAATTTCTGAGCACGAGGCAGTCCATGGCAACCAAGAGCACCCAGAGTCACGTTTCCCCTGCCCACCCCCCTCAACCTGTGGCTAACTGAACAAGTTCGAGCTGCTCCTCAAATTACAGGCACCTCCCTGGCCACCCTGTGGGGAAGGAAGTATCTCCAGAGAAGGCCACAGCGGACCTTTTCCTGACTGACTCTGTGTAGGGTACAAGTGAGCCGCCGCCGCCACCCCACAAAGCTTGCTCACCCCACATATTCGGTCAGGCCCCGACTTCTCTGCTCCCCTCAGACTGGAAGAACCACATGAGGAAGAGAGGGAGAGCAAAAGCAGGCCTGAGCTTGGGACAGGACAGAACCGGGTGCCTTCCTCCTGACCCTCCTTCGCTGGCTCCTCCCCAGTGCCACCAAGATTCCTCCTTCCTCTTCTGCCGGGCGCCATTTCCACTCCAGTCTACCCTTGCTTCTCTGCTCAGGGATAGGTAGTTATCTTGAGTGTATGTGTGTATGCGCGTTGCATCCTCAACAAGACAAGGGTAAGAAGTCTGTCTTAAACGGCCAGATAGCAACCCCCAACAGTGTGTTACTCATCTCTGCAGACTTGAAAACCAAATCAGAAAAACATGGCTCGTTAAATTCTCTCTGTGTCTGTCCGTACAATCCAAAGTCTCCTATCCCAATCCTTTGTGCATTGGGGAGAAACTTACTGTGTCCTCCTTACCTATATTTTAGTTTATTTTACTGTGTTTTACATTTCCCATGGGCTACGATATGGAGCTCCATGAAAATTCGGTTGCATTAATTTCCAAGTAATGCCAACCCACTCTGAGCTGAACAAAGTTAAATGGTTTCCTCACTGCAGGACTTCTCAGGACCTTAACATAATAACAGGCATGGTAATCATCCTTGAGGGGGATGTAGAATTCAGAATTTTCCATATTTACTCTACCTCAAAGCCCCCTTTATGAAGGAATATTCTGAAGGACTGATAACTTTGGCCAAGGCTGCAGGAGACATTGGCTCCTCTCTTGGATTATGTTCAGTGCCCAGCATAGGATCTGGAAAAGCCTGATACTTAAGACCAATATCCTTGCCTTGCTTCAAACCAGAGAACAGAACTGGCCTCATCTTCCAGAACCCTAGGCTGTCCCAGGTGAAAGAAGCCATTTGGCAAATGAGGGACTTGCTCAAATTTTTGCTCCAGGGTGTGTTTCAACCTAGGTAATAAGGCGATATCCAAAGTTGTTCTTTTCACAATAAGACCCTCAGAAAAAGCCACGACCCTAGAAAAAGCCACACCCCTCAGTTGCTGACCACCATCAATATCCAGCATCAGGGCAACAAAAGCACTGCAAAGCCTAGAAAAGTACAGATCTAGCACTGGGCTGTGTTGACTCTTAATTACAACTCTTAACTCTTCTGCTGCCTGCCTTCTGGGACCTGGCCTAACTTCCTTTGAACCTCTCACTAATCAAATCTCACCTCCTGCCCCCACCCCCACCCCGGGGGGCTTATTTTGGTGATCCAGATGACAAGGAGCTGGGACTTGAGCCCTTGTTCTGGAAGCCTCTGACCTGCCCTATGGCCTAGACATACATCCAAGGACCCAATTTCATTTTCTCAGACCAGGGGGAAGAGAGGAATGGTCTTCTAGCTTCCTGGGGATGTTGGGGATCTCAATCTTAGAGAGTGGCAGCCTGGGTGGGTAGGAGGCACTGTCAGGGCCAAGCCAAGGACAGGACCAGGGTGTATGGAGAAGCCAGGAAGGTTCCCACAGTGTGCCATCAGCAATGAAACGTGGAAAACCAGAGCGCACTTGGGGAAGGATCTTTATACCTCCAGCCATTCACAGCAGCATCCCTGGTGCCAGAGTTGATTCCTGTCATTTCCTCATTTCCCCCAGACATTGACCCTACAGAGAGGGCTGGGGACTATAGGAGAAGCAGGCAGATGACATCCTCTGAGCAGCCATCAAGGTTTCTAAGAATCACAGCAAGCTTCTTCAGGCCAGCTCATGCTTCTTCCTCTTTCTCTCCATGGGCACGAGTACGGGGGCCAGGGATGAAAGGAGCATGTTCACCTGTAACAGGAGCATCATGGTTCCCTCCTGGCTCATCTCACAGGGGCTTCCGAGACTCAAGGCAGGGAGGGGGCCACTGAGAGAACCAAGGGCGAGTCTCTCCTCCATTTTCCCACAACTCGCCATTCCTGCAGCTCAACTTCTCTTCCCCAGGAAGATCAACTCCAGACTCCCTCTCCACTAATACAGGAGGGCACAGGAGACCTAAAAATCCCACCTTATTAGATTCGAATTAAAGAATTACATGGTGAGGGTCCCCTGAACTGCCTCACCTGGGACAAGCTGTGTAATAGAAAAGACAGCTTCCAGCTCCCTTCCCTGACCACCTACCCTGCTCTAACTACACCTGAGTGTCTCCTCACCTCTGCAAGGCCTTCCCTGGGAATCTCTCAAAGATGGTGGCAGAGTAAGGATGACTTCACTCAGGGTAGCCATACCTCCATCTTCCCGACAGATCCATATGGAGTGAGAGGACAGGACCAGAGGGGAGAAGGCAGGAGAGACTAGGATGTGTTCATTTCTGCCTCCTCCCCACAAGCCCAGGCCAACTGCCAGGTCTGTGCTTCCAGTAACGGATCCCCCAAAGCTGCTTCCCAGCATTTTGCCCAACGTGAGTCAAATGGAAGATTAGCAGATGACTTTCCCCAGGTAGAAGAGCCCTCAGAGCACCAGCATGTTGACGAGGCTCAACTTGCTTCCTCTTGCTGTGTCTTGATCCTCTGACTTTAACTTGAAGCTTTCATCAGCCCAATCTCAGACTTTAGGATTCATAGACAAAGCCCCAGCCCTTCGCACACCCTTGCTGTCTGCAGGGACCTGACCGTGGTCACTGCTGCTTGTCCTGCTGCTTCGCTGAAGCCCCCCAAAACCCATCAGAGCTCCCAGCTTGAGGCAGCCAGGGAAAGACTTCAGGAGCGCCCCCACCTGTCACGTGGGAGAATCAGGGCACACTATCCAAGGACAAGAGGGAAGGGGGCTACAGAAAAGGGGAGGAAAGAAGGGGAGAGGAGAGAAGGGGGAGCAATGGAAAGGAGAAGAGAAGGGAAAGAATATCAGGCCAGGAAACGTTTAGACAAGAACTTTCTCTTCCCAAACAGAGGGATGTGACCAGGGGAGGAAGGCCACAAAAGGGAACACATACACATAATTATAAATATAGTTATTTTAGGACTCGATGGAGAATGGATGCTGGTGGTCTCCCCCTTCTTCCTGGTGGGTCGGTGTTCATTCCAGGGAGGAAAATGGGGCCATCACAAGCCTGGCCCTGTGGCCCGATGAGGCGGCCAGCGGGGAACCGCAGAGGGCAGCCACAGGGGCGGCGGCCCAGGGCCGCACCTTCGTGCGGTCGACTGGTCTGTGTGAGCAGCACTTTGATATCTGGCCACGAAAAGGCCAGTTCTCAAAGCCCCCATTCATGGACCCTACACACAGGAGCAGCAAACAGAAAAAAAAATGTTTCTCTGTCCGTCTAGAAAGGTGGGTTCCTGTTTATTAATCGAAGACCACATAAAGAATGCATGGTTACAAATGTTCTTTCTGAGGGCCCCAAAAGCTGGTGGCTGGATGTAAAAAAAAAAAAAAAAAAAAAGTAAGAATTCCATCCGGTCATTAGCTGGGACAAAAAGCTGCTACGTGTGGCCCCCATGTTAGTTTTAAAAGGAAAATTCTACAAAAGTACAGGGTGGGAGACCTGTTTTCAGTAGGCCTCCCCTCACTTGAGGCAACCTGGCTTTTCCAGAGGCCCTGTGGCAAACAGGCCTGCTGCTAGGAGCTCTTGGGTGCCAGGGTCAGCAGCAGCTGGCCGCAGGCACCCCCCTCTTCCTTCTGGCACCCCCTTTCTCTTCCTTCTGGGTCTGGAGTAATGGCAAACATTGGCAATTAGCTCCCTGGGCAAATTTCTTCACCGGGGAGGCTAGCCCAGACTGTGAGGGTCGGGCCTCCATCCGAGAGCATGGGCCGGACTTCCCGTCTTCAGCAGGGACTGTGGAAGAGGAAGGAAGAAGCAAACCGGAAATAAGTTGGAGGCTTGTACTGTCCTTTGAAGCTTCATTAAAGCAAACTGATGAGCTGTACACGGTGTACACCATAGACCTTCCCAAATTACAGCGGTAATTGTGAACAGGGAGCCATGTTATTGCAGAGCAAGAGGTGAAGAGGAAGCTGGTTCAGGTTTCCGGTGCAGGACAGAAAAGTCTGGAGTGTGGTAATTAAGTACAAGTCGCTCCTGGGGGGTCACACCAACAGCAACAAATCCTTGCTCTTAGCGGAGAAGGGGGAAAGGGGACAGCCAGAGGAGTTGGGGGACTCAGGGCCTTTTAGGTTATTTTATTTCTCTGGTAGATCCTTACTGATTTCTAGAGGCAGGGATCGAGCAGGCCTGTCACCCAATCACAAGGTCATCTCAAATATGTGCAGAGTGTGTACCCCACCCAGCTCCCAGACCACCAGCATATGTTTTTATTTCTTTAGACTACAGATACTGCCCATGCTGGAATTGCCCCATGAAATTACCTTAGGGCTTCGTCTGCTGTTCTGGGGTGTTCTTCAAGTGCCTGCTGGAGCCCAGCCCCCAAAAACCACTACCAATCTTATTCTAATGTCACAGGCAAATACGTCGTCCTTCCCATGTCTGCCTACCACAGCTGTGAGCGAAGGGAAGGTCTCCATTTGGCTGAGGTGGCCTCTGTTGTTTTCTATATACCCAGACGCACATCTGGTCGGGATGAACTGGCCCTGCGTGATAGGTAGATCTCCTGTCAGTGGACTATAAGGCTGGTTCTGACCCTCGGTAGAAAAAGTAAGTCCAGGTCAGGCGCCGGGACAGAGGCCATGCCTGAGCACTGGGCAGCCACAGGGCAGCCCAATGGGCTGAGTCGGAAGACCAAGATTCAGAGACCTTCCTCCTTGAACCCTTTGGCCTCAGGCCCTCCACCCTCCTACCTGGAGAAGGGGACCAGGTCTGAATTCGGACAAGGAAGCCCCAGAAGCAGGGGAAAAGTCAGGTCTGAGACAGGGATGGAAGCCAAGGCTCAGAGGGGTCTGCTTGAAAGACACCATGCAGAATGAACAAGGGAAGGGAAGGGGAGAAGGAGGCAACCACCATCAGAACTCATGAGGGTACCCAGAGCCAACAGGCAGGGATGCACCATCCTTGGTGAGTGCACTGTTGGCTTCTGGTCACAGAAGAAGATCCACTCTATGTTAAGATCTTGACATGTGTCCACATCACCTTTTTCTTTGAAGCCAGTTCTCAGAGAATACAGTGTGGGTTCCACTCAAAGTCACCCTAGCCTTACTCGAAGAATTCGGTATGATTTCCCCCACTCTGCAAGTGAGAAAACAGACACTGAGATAAAGAAGTGAATCTGGAGGAATCCAGGCAGGGTTCCTCAGGCCAGGCCTAAAGCCCCACCACCCAGCATGGCCCAAGGCCTTTGCGTGGAGGTATCTGTACTTGTTTCTTAAGCATCCGTCTCCAAAAACCTCCACATCAGGGGGTGAAGGACCTAACCCACAGACCTTGGTGAGCAGTGCCCTCCACTAACTTCCAAGGCCCACACAACACATGGAGGATGAAGTCCTGGACAGCAGCTAAGGCACCGTGTGGTCCATTCTCACTCACCTAAGCCAGGCCTGTGCACAGAGCTGGCTCCATCAGACCCCACCCCCAAGCACCCCTCTCCAGGAATGACCACTAACTCTGGGGCCCAGGGAGTAAGACCATGAAAACCAGCCCTGCACATCATCAGATGAATACAGGCCCCATGACAAGGCCAACAAAATCAGTGTTTCCCCCAAGGCCACACCATGCTACCAAGCGACGACTTGGCAGCCTCCTCCTCATTTTTAGGGATGGTTTTGTCAATGCCTTCCCCAGCTCTGCTTCTTTCCTCCTGCCTATTGCTGAGATTCCCAATTTCTAAATAGCCCCTACTTCGTGTTGGCATACAATCCAGAGAAGACCTCATTTTTCCAAGCCCCTCCTCATAATTATTCAGTACGAGTCCAAATCATAAAAAAGCCCTTCCCCATTCTTTCCATCTGAGATGCCCACTTTTGGGGTACGTTCTCCTTTGCTGCAGCAAATTAATCAACCTGACTTTGTTTGACAACACCTGCATTCTTGGTGATTGTTACCTGTTGGAAAGAGAAATATGGAGGGAACTAACTAAGACTGAGCCTTGCTTCTGGAACCATAGGGGTATCTGCAAACCCAGCCTCTACAGGCATGTTGCCAATGCTCTGCTGAGATAGTCACCTTGGAATCAACACCTGGTTTTCCAGAGACCAATCTGAGGCCCCAACCATAGAGTACATGACCTACATCCTGTATCTTTTTTCCCATTTCTCCCAGAGGCCACATTTCAAAATGTAGTCAGGGTTCCATGGAGAGGAACAGAGGGACACCCTGAGCCCTGAAATATATGCCTGTGTTGTTATTATTGTCTTACTGTTGTTATTCTTTATTTTTAAATTGAAAAAAGTCTGCTTTCTGATTTAGAAATAATAGTACAGAACACTGAAACTCTGGAAAAATATAAGCAACTAAAAATAACCTGAAATCCACTAGTCTGTTAATTGCCATTCCCGTTTTGGTGACCCATCTCTTCATAGCTGTGTACACAAACAGAGACATACTTTCTGTATAACTGGGAGAACATGCATACTATGTTCTGTATGGTGTGTTCCTCCCTCTCTTTCATGATCTTTGTTCTCGTCTCCCACCTCCCCCTCCTCCACAGTCCCCCTGCCAGGAAACCAATGCTACCTCATGTGCTTCCTTCCACACTGCTCTTTACTCTTTGAGTTCTAGAGCTGTGGATCATTAGAATAGCCCTGCTGCCCCTGGGGACAAAGAAGGAGGTCCGCACATGCAATTAAGGAAGCTCTGATTAGAAGTCAGAAGACCTTGGGGCGCCTGGGTGGCTCAGTGGGTTAAGGCTCTGCCTTCGGCTCAGGTCATGGTCTCAGGATCCTGGGATCGAGCCCCGCATCGGGCTCTCTGCTCAGCAGGGTGCCTGCTTCCCTTCCTCTCTCTCTCTGCCTGCCTCTCTGCCTACTTGTGATCTCTGTCTGTCAAATAACTAAATAAAATCTTAAAAAAAAAAAAAAAAAGAAGTCAGAAGACCTCTGCCCCATAGATGCTGGATGTGATGTTATCATTTTAAGGACTGTTGGAGTCAGTTGCATAGCCAAGTTCTACTGAAAAGATACCAGTAGGACCAACAGAACAGCCTCAGAGAGTCCTCCTCTTTCTCTTCCTCCTCCTAAAACTAAGTTGCATAAGGTAAAGGCGGTTCTGTGTGGATTTGGACACACTCCCAAAGCCCCTTTAGGCAAGACTTCAGTTGGTCCTCCGGGTGTGGCAGTGATTTGGGCAGGACAGTACCCAACCAGGTTGTTGCCAGCCTTCTCAGGGCTGCACTCTCCTCCCAACAAACCTGTCCCCGGTTGGAAGGTCCTCCCCCATCCTTCTGAACAGGATCCCCCTCTGCTCCCACTGAGCAGCTTCTTCCTTTCTCTCTTTCTCTCATCTGATTATACAAGACCTTGGTTTTCCTGCCCTTCCCCTCATTGGATTCACCATATTCTGCACTGAGCTCTTTGTGCCTGTTCATACATGACATTAGTTTACCATCTTGTGTGGTGTCTTCGAGACCCCACACATGACAAATGACTGCTTCATAAGGGCCTGCATCCTACAGCCTGCACTAAGAATGGACGCCGTTTTAACCAAACCTATCTTTTGAAAATTTAAGTGTACTCTAAAGATGAATTACATGGTAGTTATTAGATAAAAAGCAATTGGCTGCAGGGTGCCTGGGTGGCTCAATTGGGTAAGCATCTGCCTTCAGCTCAGGTCATGATCCCAGGGTCCAGGGATCGAGCCCTGAGTCAGGCTCCCCGCTCAGCAGGGAGTCTGCTTCTCCCTCTCTCTTTGCCTCTCCTCCAGCTCATGCGCTCTCTCTCTCTCTCTCAAATAAATAAATTAAGTCTTTAAAAACCAACTGGTTACATAGGAAAGGAAAATGCTATTTGGGACTACAATAATAAGTGACTTTTACCCAAAATTTCAGAAGCAGATTTACTGTGTTAAAAGGCAGGCAGCACATCTTTGTCCCTGTTTGTGGGTGGGTGTCTGCATCCCTACGCGCGGGCCTCTAGTGTCTGGCTGTTGACATCACCACCAGCTTGCCTGCCACGTTCTGCCCCCCTTCCTGTCATTCACCAGAAGCAGCTTCTTGTGGCCACAGCTCTGCTGGGCAAACAGGTGCTACAGAGTTCACCCAAAATATTTAAAAAAAAAAAAAAAAAAAAGAAAGAAATCCAAAAACAAAACTTTCCACTCAGAGCAGGCAAGGTTTACTTTTTTAAAGTAAGTGTTACTTAACAGAAGGCCTTGTAAAGCTCATAAAACCCTGGAACATCTGGTAAACGGTGTCAATTTTACACATTCTCCAGCACAGGGTACATGACTCTTGTTTCCACTGGCGTAACTCAAGGCTGCTGGTGCGTCTCCGGGCACCCTGCCCACCCTGATTTTCATGGGACAATCCCCAGCCTTCCACCTTCCACCAGCCCAGCGACGGACAACAGACAACCTCATGGCCCCAATCCCGGAGGCTAGGAAGGTGGTAGGGAGAGTGGAATGGGCCAAGGACATCTCTCCTGCTGTGACCGGCCGGCATGCACAGCATGCCGGGAGGCTAAGGGAGGGGTGTGGAGCACGGCGGTCCAAGTGACTAGCAGACCCATTTTTCGGGGTGCCTTTAAAATATCACAAAAACCTGTGGTTTTAATCTTCCTTCATGTATCCTAGATCTTAAACACACCACCTTTTTGCCTGGGTTAGGTGCCAGGATTTGGGGAAGTTTACTCAAAAACATTTAAAAGTGATATTTCCAAAGTCTTCCGGAAAGGAGGTCACAGTCCCATACGCAGATGCTATTTTCTATACCTGTTTTTATATCCTGGCAAGTCAGGATCCCGAAGGCTCCACTGTGAGATTCTGACTTTGCTACCAGAAGGCTTCTTTCTTCCCAGTCAGCCTGCCGTCCCACTGTGTGACTTTCAATCAGGGGGTGGGGGGGAGAGGGGGGTGTTGGGGATGATCACAGGAAAACATCAGAGGGATAATCTAAATTTTGGGCCCCCAAGCAAACATCTCAGAAAGCTAACCCTCACCCTTTTGCAAATTCTCATGTGCCTGCCTGTCTCTTCAGGAAGTCCTGTGTTTTTAGGGCTTAGGAGATGATCCCAATCTCCAAAACCTGGTAGACCCAGCGCAGTGTCAGCCCCCAGGAAGGATCCAGGATCCCTGGCCAAAGGAGGCCTGACTATGAGTTCTTGGGCAAGCCCCTCACTTGAGCCTCAATGTCTTCATCTGAGAAACTGATTATTGTCATAAAATTGATGGGAGAATCAAACAACTTAATACATAAGAATGTGGTCTGTACAGCATGCCACAAATGTGACCTACAGTTATACATACATAATTGCTGACTACTTTGTCTTTTCTATTGTCTTCACTAAAAACCCAGTTCGGGCTAATGAATTAGTAAAAAGTTTGCTGAAAGTTTTCTGAAAAAGAAATTTTGCTGCTGCTGAAATATATTTGTGTTAGAGAAAAGAGCTCTCTGATATACCCTCTTCCTTGGATCCCATCTTGAAATTAGAGCCACAGCAACACTTCTGTCACCATGAGGACACAAGCCCAAGATTGAAAAGCTCATATGTCAAAGATGGCAGGGGGTAGCATAGAAGAGCCTGGATCTTTGATGACATCAATGAATCAACACTAGAAAATGCTGGCTTTTGAACTCTTTGTCATGGGGGGAAAAATAAGGCCAATTTATGTGAGCCACTGTCTCATGGGTTTTCTGTTACTTAGAGCTGAATGCATTCTAGTGGATTTAGTCCCTCTGTTACCAGTTTTTATAGGACCTTATATTTTCCTCTGAAGAACTTACGGTTGTAATGACTTAATAAATAAATTATTTAATTACTAGTGTAATTTTCTGTTTCATGTCTCTATCCCCCTAGATTTTAAGTTCTACGAGGGCAGGAATGACATCTGTCTGGCTCACCATCAAATCACCAGCTCCTAGCTCAGTGCCCAGCAGATAGTAGATGCTCAGTAAATACTGGGTGGTTAAATAAATAGTTCTGGTTCCAAATGGACACTGGACACTTTGCTTCTTGTTCCCAGGAGCACTGTTGCAGTGATTGCTCAAATTAGTGCTTAGGCATGGACCACATAGAGTGGCCTCCCTACCATTTCACTGCCAACACTAGCTGGAGTCAGATGTTCCATGCCAATCAAGCCACCTCCCTCAGGGAGAACAACACCCAACACCAACCCCTTAGAGGACCCTCAACAAATACATATTGAACAGAATTTACAGTCTCTAAGAGTTGTTTCCAATAAGATACATGCATTCTGCTTTGTAATGGTAATTTGAATCCTTTCTTCGGAACTCTGAGGCTCGACCTCCACTTTGAGAGCAGAAGATCACCTCAATGAATAATAACCCCCATACAGTTTCCTGATTTTGCTTGCAGAAGAAGGAAGAACATTCTCTTAATGAAAAACGTGCTTCCTTTTCTTGCTTCTCCCTGGGATGCGTATTACCACCTCTGGTCTCAGCTGGAACGAACAACCCGAAAGCAGTCCCAGAAAAGAGAAGGAAAAAGAATTAAATCACACCACCCACAAGGGATCAGGAGTTTACCAAATAGTTTCCCCGTGGTTGGCTGTGAACACAGTGCAGAGGGTGGTCTTCCCTCCACCGCTTGCCCCTCGTCCCCCCTGTGTGAGTGGGGTGTACATTACCTTTCCCTCCTGTTAAATGCCAACACACAAACTGCTGGAAAGTGTCCATCAGCAATTCCAAGGCAGGCTCTCCCACGTAAGGCAAGAGAATCCTGAGTTTCAGCTTCCTGTCTTCAGCCAATGTACCTTCCAAAGGGAGGGAAACTGGTTCCCCTGGGGCCATAAAGCATCACGGTCAAGAAGCAGGATTCCAGACCTGGGAACTCCGCCACTTCCTGGTTATATAATCCTGGCATTTTTCTCCAATCTCCATAAAGCTCACTCTCCTCATTGCTAAGCTTGGGAAATAAGGGAGATAACCCAGGTAGAGTGCAAGCTGGCCACACAGGGAGCCTCCAAACACTATTCAGATGGTTTTATCCAGGCTCAACCAGATGCACACTTACCTAGGAAACCATGCTCTGGGACTTGTTGAATGGGCTTCGAGACTCTGCTTCCCAACTGACTGGTCACTTCCCAACCTATGTGGTCTCTGAGACCACCCGCCACTCTAAGCCTCACTCTCTAAACTAAACGAGCTACTCCAATTTGAGAAATGCCTCCTACCGCACTTAGACTGTAGGGCCCAGCAACAGGCCATCTCAACTCCGACCTTAGCTACCCTGAAATCTGCTTCCTGGTTCTCCGCCAGACCACCCCCACCCCTGCTGGTTTCCATGCTCTGAAAATCAGGGCTAATAATTTCTACACTGCAGGATGGCTGAAATTGTAAATAATATTCAGAAAGTGCCAGATACATCCAAGGCACTTAGGCTGTACTTCATATAGTTGTTAGAAATAATGATAATACCACTATTATTATCATTAGTCAAGATCCAAATTAGCATATGCCCACGTTAACCAAAATAAACAAACACACCAGAAGCAAGAGGGAAAAAAATGCTTTTCTTTTCGTAAAGTTGAGATGCAGCTTGGCAATCTGCTGGGGTCTGGAAAGGGAGCCGGCCAGCCACCCAACGCGCTAGCTGCTGCTTCCCGGGGAAGATCCTGCTTTACAGCCAAAGCCCCACTGGACGGGACCCAGAGATGCCTGGCACATTACTGGTACCACCACACAAATAAAGAAGAACGTGTCGTTGCAGATACATACACAGATTTGGATTAAAAAGAAAATCCCCAGGTGGATCCACCAATCTTGTATTTTAGAAGGATTTCTTTCTCTCGCTGTCCCTCTGTGTGTGTGTGTGTGTGTGTGTGTGTGTGTGTGTGTCTGGCAATATTCTGGACGCCTGAAAATAGAGGTTTATTATGGAAATGCTGACAGACCCTTAAATAGAGCACTGTATTTGCAACACTGTAATTATGCCTCCATTGAAAAGCTCCAAAGAAAACATGATTTCCTTGTGCAAATAAATCATACATGGCTTTAAAGGCCCAGATTTAAATCATTCAAACCATAAAGAACCATCGTCTTCCATATAGAAATGGATTATAAATAATAATGACCTAAAAAAATACCACCAGGCCCAAACCAGGGAAACATAGATGGACTTTATGGTATTTGTAATATTGGACCTGT
The DNA here is from genome assembly GCF_002288905.1 of Enhydra lutris kenyoni. NCBI lineage: Eukaryota > Metazoa > Chordata > Mammalia > Carnivora > Mustelidae > Enhydra > Enhydra lutris. Next base: position 3,181,663 of record NW_019154101.1, read on the forward strand.
ATCTCATGCCCATCCTCCTGTATAAGCAGGCACCAGACTAGCCTCATTATGGTGTGGATTTGATTGGCTAGAAATTGCTCCTGGACAGAGAAGAGATGTGTATCATCTCCTATGCATACCTAGCATAGGACTCAGATGTCTCTCTCTCTCTTTCTCTCTCTCTTTCCTTCTCTTCTCCCAGCCCTTCACCCACAGCCCCACTTTTAACATATTTGCTCTGGGGCATCGTCCAGCCAGATGGTCTAAGATTAGGTCCCCCAAACAATGTCTCAAGGTGACGCAGGACTTCAGATATGTCTGATGACCACAGACAGGCTCTCACTCCCCATGGAACATGACTCGCATACTTCTCCATGCTCTCAACACACATCTCCCTGAAGACAGGAGGCCACCAATCCTTTAGAACGGCACCTTGACAAGCATCGTGTATTTGACATAGAACATGTGTCTGCAGTCTCTGCAAAATTTGCTCCAGATTTCTCAGCCGCCATACCGAGCCCTGGATAAGGGGCCTTCTATGTGCCTCAGCGGCTGCTCCCAGCAGAAATCAGAGAAGCAGAACATGGTATTGGAGGACAGGGGTTTTTTTTTTTTTCCATCCAGATTGTGGTTTGCTTATTTTCAAACAGTTATTGATAGTTCCAAATGGCAGTTGCTAAATGACAAGTTTTATTTAGATGATTGTCAAAATGAAACTGGCAGACTTGAGGCTATAATTCTTTTTCATAATAGCAAAAGAAAATCTGCATTGCAACTACAAAGACCTACATGTAGTTACAAATACTTATTTATACCTACCAAAGCTAAAAGTTTTATATGGCATTCATTCGTTCGACAGTACAAACATTTCTTGGCTTTTCACAGATGGTAATTATGTCCTTACTGAGGGTAAGTTCACTCCAACAAAGACTTTGAACTTACAAATGAGAGATTTGATTAGGTGCCTTCCAATTTTCTTATCAAGACTATTTTATTACATTCTAGTTTCTCGAAAATTGGGTAACAGAGAGTTGTCTAAATCAATGTACAACCCCTATAAACCCAGAACACCTGGGACCCAGGCTTGTTGCATGCTGTATCAAAACCAATTCAACAGGGCACCTGGGTGGCTCAGTGGGTTAAGCCACTGCCTTCGGCTCAGGTCGTGATCTCAGGGTCCTGGGATCGAGTCCCGCATCGGGCTCTCTGCTCAGCAGGGAGCCTGCTTCTCTCTCTCTCTCTCTCTCTCTCTCTCTCTGCCTGCCTCTGTCTACTGTGATCTCTCTCTGTCAAATAAATAAATAAAATCTTTAAAAAAAAAAAAACCAATTCAACAGAAAATGTAAATATAATAGAAAACAATTTAAAATTTTCTGCATTTTTTGTTGTTGTTGTTGTTGTTTAGAAAATACCAATTTGGGTGTGCCGGGGGTGAGGAGACACATATTTAATACAATAAAAATAATCTTAAAACCCTTGTTATGGATGAAAAGGTGCCCCCCCCCCCACAATTCATATGTTGAAGTCCTACCCCGCAATGCGACTGCATTTGGAGGCAGGGCCCTTAAAGAGGCAATGAAGGTCATGAGGGTGGGCCCTGATCAAATAAGGCTGTGTCATTGTAAGAAGGGGAATAGTCAGCAGGGATGCATGTGCACAGAGGACAGTCCACGTGACAACACAGGGAGAAGACAGCCATCCGCAGGCCAGGGAGACAGGCCTCAGGAGAAACCTAAGCGCCCACACCTTGATCTTGGACTTCCAGCCTCCAGAACTGGGAGAAAATCGATTTGGGTTGTTTCAGTCATCATCCAGGCTATGACATTAGATGGCGGCAGCCTGAGCAAACACAGACAAGCCTCTTTAGATGGCTTTCACCTTTATTCTCTCTCTATACCTTTCAGGGGTTCCCTCAAAACACCTATTTACCCCCCCACACACAGACGCTCCCTAATGCCTCCATTCTGCCTGCTTCCTTTTTGCTCCCTGTAGGGCTCTGGGCTCTGTTCTTTATTGCGTGTATTGACTGAGCCCCCAGGCCACTTGAGCCTTTCCTCATCTCCCCAGGGATTCCTTCCTCCAAGAACTGGATGAGGGGAAAGGCCAAGAGCGTGATGATAACCTTTGTCCTTGTGGCATACTTGAAGATTACAATGTCGAAGCAGCTGGGACAAGAAAGAAAGGGAGGAAGGTGAAAAGAGCAGAAATGCAAACAGCAGCACGACCTCCATGATCTCAACAGTTGAGAAGAAAAGACCAATTATTTCTGGTCATGAGAAAAAAAGGAATCCACATGTCTAATATGTTTGCCACATTGCTGAAATTGATGAAAAGCTTTGACATCCTGTCCACCTGGTCAGAAATGAGTGTGAAGGTAAACTGGGTGAAATGGTCTCATCACCAAGCTCTTCTCTAGGTAAAGGCAGAAGCAAAGTAGGCCTCGTTTGGCCATCTTTAACCAGAGAGAAACGAGAGAGAGAGAAATTAACCAGAGATGCTCAAAAGTACAGGGATGACTTTTAGAGCACCAATAGCAAGCCTGGCTTTTGTTTCCAAATGGGCTTGTTTACAATTGACAGCCAAAATATTTAGACATGTAATGGGAAGAAAAGGTCACCACCAACTCCAACGAGTTCTATGATTAGTCAGCAAAGTGTCTGCAAGTTGGGATGCGGGCATCAAGCTGCCATTATGACACATTTATAATTTTGTCACCTGTCATTCATTAATAAACCTCAAAACACCCTTGTTGGGGAGGTGTGACTACATCCGTGCTGGAGAGAGGGGATGGGATGGCCTAAAGAAGGCTCCACCTTTCCTAAGTCTGAGAGAGAGGCCTCCAGAGATACAAATCCTTGGCAGACTCTGGTCAGCAAGGGCTCCCCTGGCTCAACAACCACTTCAGACTTCCTGGTTTCCGTCCCCTGGGTACAGGAGCTCTCCAGAAGGGGGGCCACCAGCTTATGGCTACCACTTCTCGGAACTGAAAGACACAGTGTCTCTTTCTCAGCAGTGATAAAAGTTCATTCTGTATCCAAACAAAGATCTCTTCTCCAACCATCAGTCTTCAGTATCCTCGCAACATGCATTGGCTTTGTTCAGTGTCAACTTGCCCGAGCTGTAACTGGGATTCTCAGAATTCCCTTCCTTCTGTGGTTCCAGGTGAAGGTTGGCCACAAGAATGGGATTTAGGAGGTGGAAGTGAAGCAGCCTCCATTGGGCTGGGATGGTGGAAGCCTCTGGGAGTTGTACCTGTTGCCGCCAGTCCACGAACCCACTTGTTGGAGGAGAGCAGAGCTGGGCCTGCAGCTCTCACAGATCCTGCAGGATCTCCTTCAGCTTTTCTGAGGCTCAGGCCAGCCATGCATGTGGTTCCAAGGAGAAGAGCTTCCAACAGTCATCCATCTTGCTCAGGTTAGAGGTGACAAGTTCCTCACCCAGGTTCCAACTTGTCTTCCTGGGCTTCTCGAAGGTGGTTCCAGTGTGTCTTCGGTTTCTCCCCTGCTTCACCTATCCAAGATTTTCCTCCCAGTCACCAGCACTGACCTGCAGTGATTTCAGGCTCACCACCAGACACAGAGGCAATAGCCTCTCATCGACTTCTTCACCAACAATTGTGCAAAGGATAATCCCTACAGAAGATCTATTATTTCCCATTTTACTCATAGTGGTTTGACTTCCTTGATCAAACCCTCACGGACAGAGACCACCTGACTACTTAAGGGATCATAGAGCTTCCAAACAAAATGGAGCCCCAGCCAGGAGTCTCATCCCCTGGAAGCCTACAAGGTATGTAGGATGACACCCACAGTCAGAATGGGCTTCCCAGTGTCCCCCGTTTCTCTCTTGTAGGTCTGTTTGTCCTCCTTCCCCAGGAACCAGGACTCAGAAGACTTGTACATGTGAATTCTAATCCAAGAGCACATTTCCAGTCCTCTCTTCTGCCTCCTACACACTCCAATCCCCCTGGTAAGGTAATCGAAGAAACAAAGACTGGGCAACACAGTGCGCTCAGCGCGTGTTCTTACAGGTCAAGTGCTTACATAACAAGGAGCTGCCTCTAAGGTACTCCACCCATGTAAATTTCAGTCTCAACTGCAGAGCTAGTTTGGGGAGTGCAGCAGCTTCACCGAACACTCTACATAATTCTCCGAAAAAGACTAAATATGGAGGGAAAAGAAATTGGTCAGTACAACCCTCTCAAGGGGTCACCATTTATCTAAGGTAAGTACAGCCATATTCCCTCAAACACCAGGAAGAGTGTTGGGGGAGTATGGATGGATGGATGTTTTACTTGTCATTTGCCTGTTTTCCCTCAGATCCAGTCCCCATCACTTCCTTGCCCTTCTCTGTACTCAAAAGGGATGACCCCAGGAAACTACCAAGGCTCCCTTACCCACTTTTTCCCGCTCAGTTTGGCCAGTGAGAAGCACAGGCAGGAAACTGAAGAATGAGTGAGAAAGAGAAGCCAGGTGTTCACCTCCATTCCACCCCATACTTGGGGCTGTGTCTTCCCCATTCAGCACACTACCAGTTGGGCATCCTCTAGAACCAGATTCCAACAGGTAACCCAGGTGCTTGCACTCAGGTAACATCCCTGTTCTTCCAGCCCTAGAGGGAGCAATGGCTTTCTGCAATTGTTAATCTTGGGGTTGCCTTGCTTTGCATGGCTGCTCTTTCAACTCTTCTGAAAATCTTTGTAACTAATTTCTGCATTAAATTTCTTCTATTAAATTGATCCACGTTGTTTTTGTTTTGTTTTGTTTGTTTGTTTATTTGTTTTATAGACACTGGCTGATACAGATGCTTTTGACCCTGGGGCTTAGAATTTGCCAAAACTGACTTCTTGATTTCTAAACTTCCTGGCCTAACATCATTTTTTAAAAAAATTACTTCTAAGCAACAATACACCAAGTGGTGCAGAGAAGGAAAATTTAATGGTAATCCTGCACCCAGCCTCTGGAGTGGAGGTGGGGGGTAAAAAATTGATTCAAGTCTTCCTATTCATCTAGCAAGAGCAGACATGTACTAGATGAGATTCTCAAGTGATGGCAGTGGGTTTCTCCTCATGGTAATGGATTTTTACACTTACCCAAATTTCACATCGTTCATATATTCATTGGCATGGGACATGCTAGGCATTGGAGATATATGATGGACAAAAATGCTACCAACCTCAAGGAGCATTTGGTCTAGTAGACAATTGTATGATCACATGCAAGCCCATTCTAGGATAACCTCTTGCCATTAAAACAAAAGGAAATTAACTGGCTTCACAGGACTGAGGCTGGGGTATTGGCTTAGCATGTCCTGCTCTAATCAAACCAGCCAGATGAATTCACCATAGACTAAAATCGTGGAAGTCACTTGCATAGAGGTATTCCAACCAAAGGAAGTACTCTCCAAGCTCATCCTCACAGCCATACCCATCACTGAGGTCATTCAGATAAGGATAGCAGTGACATGCACCCCCAGGAAGGAAACCATGTCTTTCTTCTCAAAGTCTAAAGCCTAGTTTTTTCTGGGGTTGAACATTCTTGTGGTTCATTTCACTACCCTATGTGCTCTGACAGTGTATCAGTCTAACCTACTAAGCTCTCAAGGGTTGTCTAATCCTACCTATTCAAAAGATCTCCTTAGCTTCCCTCCTCCTCCTTCTCCAAGAGAGAAGCTGACCCTGCCATCTTACAGTCCCTTCAGACCACACTTCCCCTTCTTCCTTCTTTAATCAGCTGTGTATCTTTCCTCAGCACGGGACAGATTCTGACAAATTTAAGGCCTTGAGTAAGTGTTTGCTGGTTGAATGCGTGATTGCATGGGTGCATGGTTTAGTCTGGAATGGGAAGCAACCACCGATGTGTTAACTAGGAGTTGTCTACAAAGCATCTTGCTTTAAATGCAGTAACACATGCACTCTTGATCATCCCTGGAGTTGTATGCCTGAAATAAGACTTATAAGGAATAAGGTTGAATAAGGAGTAAGGCCTGTGCCCATCCCCAGACACAGACCGGAACCGGGGTGTGCAGAGGCAGGATGGCCGCTGTGACCAGACCTGCAAAACGAGTTTTGTCCTAAGATTTGGGCTGTTCTAGAAAACCAAAATTTCTAAGGAAATGTTCGAAGCATTCATTTTGCGGAGTCTCCTCCACAACCAACCCCCCCCCCCCCATAAACCTGGCTCGGTGTGGATCCAATGTTTTAAAATCTTCCGCTGGCATTTCCAGTTGCAGACAATGTGGATCACAGCAGGCCACAGGCAGGAGGCTCTGTTCTCCTTTACCAAAGCAACCTGCACACCTAAACATTCTTTGAATAGTGTAAGTTAGAGACCACAGGAAGGTGTCTGTTAGTAGCTGTGAGACTCTCCCTTTTCCCAGACCTCAAAGTTGGTCTCTCGCTCATTAAAGGTAAAAGGTAGATTCCCTTGTGGCCCAGACTTGTACCCAGCCTACTGGAAATAATCAGGAAGCCAGCAGTGACTCAGCTACTTCTTGGGACCCAGAATGACTTTTCTACCAGCCAGTACTGCTTTTGTGAAGTACCTCACCATCTGGGTTCCTGACGCTGCTTGCCTTGACCTCCAAGACATGTTTTCCCTGTCCTGCCGTGAATAATGCACTGGCTGGGCCTTAGGCTTGCTCCTGACCTCTGAGAGCATCAAGCTCATCACTCTTAGCCCACAGACCCCTGGTCTCAATTTCTATTCCATCTCTGCTTGTCCAGTCCTGACAGGAGCCACCCACACTCGAGCCTGAGAGTAGCTCTCCCCCAGGAGACAAATGAAACAAAATACAAACCAGTAAAAACCCTGGCTGAAGACTAGATAGGTTTGTAGGGACTTGGGCGCCAAGCAGAATTAACCCAGAAAGCCTTGTGCCATAAGATGAAATCACAGCACCCAACGATGAACCAAAGGATGGCCTCCAACTGTCCCCCCACCTTGCTCAGACAGGGTGGCAGAGGTTTGCCCTTTTTCTGCCTCCTAGGCAGGAAGTCTTATATGGTTCTTACATTCCATCCAAAAGACAAAAGAGGGGGAGGATTTCTCTGAACCCTCGCCAGGTCGCATTGAGGTGGGTGTTGGGTCTTTTGAAACTGTCAGAATGAGTATGCTTCTGATTATGGGGTTCCCAAGACTCCGCGCCAGTTTTTTTTGTTTTTTTTTTTCTTGAGCCCATACATTTTTCTTTCTGGACCAGAGCCACGTTGCTCTGGCTATGCTAATCCTCCCGGTAGTCACAGTGCTTCCCAGGGCATCCAGGGAGTTGCTTGTTTTAGGGAAATCCTGTTAGTTTGAACTCTGTTCAAGAATATGCCCAGTGTGTTTCAGCCCAGGAGCAAAGTGAATTTCGCCTGGAGAGTTAAAAGCACTTGGATAGTTGGGGGTGGGGGCGGAGAGGACGGTATGGGAATCTGAGGGGTTGGTTACCTCAGTTCTGCAGCGATCTGACCTATTATCTTGATGCTGAACTGGCTACTGGAAGATGACCCAAATGGTGAAAGTGTCAGTTAATACTGATCGAGTGTGGGCAACTGTGAAGTGGACTTTTCTTCAGCTCTTGTTCTAAAATCTTCCTCTCCCATGAGGTTCTCTGGACCCTCTCTGCATCTGAGAGACCCAGGCATTCCCAATGCATTGTCTTCGCTGATAGGGAACTATGTTGCCCATTTCCAGAATTTTACCTCTTATTTTTCTGACCCATCAAAATGCGCAAATTTTCCCGACCCATCTAGGAGATGATCATTAATCACTGTCAATGCATTTTCCAGGGAAACCCTTAAAAATAACTGGAGTGAGTCACCTCCTGCACAATGGGGATTGAAAAACAAACAGTTGCTGGCCCCCGTCATTCTAAGAACCCTCCACCTCTGAGTCAAGGCCGCTTAGAGGTTCACTGTGATGTACATTAAACAGCGAATGGAAGAGGCAGTATAAGATAGTGGGGAGGCCCATGCACTGAGAATCGGGGCTTCTATCTCCCTCTTGACTCTGCCATCCCCTAGTTATGTGACCCTAGGGAGTTCCTTTACGTCTCTGGTTCCTCGTGGAGCCCATGAAGGCCATGAAGGGGAGTAACAGCAATTTACTGAATCATTAACATTACACAACCCGGAGGACTGCCTGTAGGGGGCGCCCTCCAAATATTTGATGAACAGATGTGTTCGCGCCACCCACAAGCCTGCTGGCCAGTTAAGACCTTAAGATAGCTTATCCTTCTACATTCATCAGATTGTTTCTCAAAATTGGGTTTTAGTCCATGGGGGGAGGGAGAAAATGAGAGAAAGGAGAGAGGGACATAAACCAATGAACTCAAACATGCCATCAAGAAAAGAAAAAAAAAAAAAGCAGAAAGGGAAAGGAAAGGTAGTGGGGCTGAGGTTACCTCCTTCACAATTTCGCTCAACTGGTCTTCCCTTTGCCATAAGCCAGTTAAATATACCACAGGGCATGTGGCCCAGTAGTTAATCGAGCAGAAAGAGAATGTTCCGAACTTGAATCTAGACTCGACCTCTCAAAAAAGTGATTTAGCCTCTCGATGCCTTGATTTCCTCCTCTATAAAAGGCTAACATTAGTACCCACCTCCGTGGGTTGTTTTGAGGACTTAAAGCAATAATGCATGTTGTTTCGAGGATTAAAAGCATGGATTCATGTTAATAGCACATGTTAAACCTTCCTCACTAAATACTCATGGAGGTAGGCTCCTGTCCATGCTAGGGAGGAATTCAACCTGAACCAGAGAGGGGCAGGCATCTAGAGCAGGAAGTGTCCTTTCAATAGGACAAATGCATTAAGGCATCAAGGCCTCAGAGTCACACCACGTAAAATGGGAAAGCAAGTTCTGCTCAATGATCAACCTTAGAGACATGCCTGGATTCTATTTATAAACCCCAAGTAAGCCACAGGTGCCAAATTACCAGTGCTCTGAGTACATCCTCTGCCAAATGCCAGGTTAAGACTTAGGCTAGCATGAGACTCTCCACCGCCTGTGAGACGTGATCCTCACGCTGCATTCTGAAAGCTGCTGGTTCTTGACCATTGAGTTATTTTTTAGCTAAGAATAAAAAGTTAGACCAAAGCTCTTCACAAGTTAAATCATCCCCAAGAGGAGAGGTCAGCTGAGGCCTGGGGATCCCACCCTGCTCAGAGGGAATGGGGATAGAATGGGTGGGGTGTTTTCTTCTCAAGCTACAACTTGGGATTTTGTGGGCAATGACAGTGATGTGGGCTCAGCCCAAGAGCAACTGGAGCTTAAAGACGTTTGAGTATGAAAGAAAAATTAACTAACAAGGTTTTTTGTTGTTTTTTTTTAATATTGCATACAGTTCTTTTCTAAAGAACTAGTTAAATAAAATCCAAAGGCCTTGTCATGGCTTCAGTGTTCTACACTATCACACCCCTTCTCTGACTTCCTCTTCCTCTTTCCCTGGTTCCTCCCCAGTCCTCAGCAAACCCAATCCCTCTTTAATTGACTCTACCCTGGTTTTGGAAAATTCTCCTCAGATACCCATTTAGCTTGCTCCCTCACTTCATTTAGGTCACAGCCCAAAGGTAACCTTACCGGCAAATCCTCCCTGATCGTGCTATTTGAAAAGGCCACCCCCGGCCATCTTTGTGCCTCACTCTGCTCTATTTCTCCTTCATAGCACTTAGCACCACCTATGTGTTAATAAAAAGAGGGAACTTGAAAAATTTGTTATGCTCATTGTGGTATCCACATAGAGTGCCCAACACATAGTAGGCACCCAATAACTATTCCTTGAATGAATATACAAATGAATTTGTTGAGTGGGCAGATGAATGAATGGAGGAAGGAATGGGCATACAATAATGTGGCAGGGCCACTAAGTGACTCTCTTATGGAAAGTGCATAATCATCATCCTACACATTTTTTTTTTTATGAAAGAGAGCATATAATAGAAGATTTGGCCATAACCATAATCCATTTGTGTTCTTACTTAGTCTTAAAAAGTTGAATTCCTCTTTCAATCCATTGTTTGTAGAAAAGGCCCTGGATGGGGTTTGAAGAGACTGGGATTCGATCTTGATTCAGTCACTTCCAGGGATGTGATCTTGAACAAGGCACGTGACCACCTGGAATTGGAATGTGCTCATTTTCGAAGTGAAGCTGAAGCTCGCATCTTCAGAGGGGGGTCGGTGGTGAGAATTAAGTGAGATCTGTACACAGAAGTCTTGGAGCTGTACAGTGTGATGTAAGTGGGGGCTGTGGGTACTGGTGTTACATTGTAAAACATAGAGAGTGGCCTCCCCTTGAGAATCTGATCGTCCCTGAGCTGGAGTGGGGGGGGGTACTTTAGTCAGGACTATCTCTAGAGGAGTGTTTTTTAAAACAAGGGGTCTTCACTCATTGGTGGGCTGTAAAATCAATTTAATAAGATTAAAACAAAATTTAGTATGCAATGATGATAAAAGAATTTTTAAAATAGCAAAATATTTTATAAAACTCTTATTTTCATTTTGTAGATGTGTTTGTGATGTCATGATATAAAATAAATTTTTCACTGTGGGTCAAAAATTACTGACTTAAAAGCATCTATTGAAGTTCTGATGTGAGGTGATCAAGGCCTGAACTGAAGTGGGAGCTCTGAGAAAAAGAACCATAGCAACAATAACTATTATTATCTTATATAATTTTTGCAATAAGCCTATAGGGTAAGGTTTATTGCATTATCCTAAGTCTTCAGACACTGAACAACAGCTCCTAAGACACACAACAAATAAATAGAAGAGCTTGTTGCCAACCTAGTTTGTGTTCTTGGTTTCCCTGCTGACTCCAGATCCCATGGTCCTTCCACTAGGCTACCTGTCTCATCAGTACGGGGACTGAGGAACGTGGAAAGCTCAGAAAATGAGGAGTCGGTATTGACACTAAGGGCCCAGTCCCGAGTGGCTGAGAATGCTGGCACAAATGTCCAAAATGGCACATCGGCAGAGTGGATTGGTTTAGGCAAGGGAGTGGGGAAAAACCTGGATTTGAAGCGATGGAGGGACACCCAACTGCGTCTAATTTTTAAGTCAGAAGAGAACTTCAAGCCCTTGGTAGAGATGCCTCGCACTCGGGTTTGCACATCTCAGGCAGGACCTGTCCTTCCCGTGGAAAGGAGCACTTCCTGTGCCCAAGCCGGGCTGGCTGGCACCTGTGAGTCTGCATGTGCCACATCATGGTGCCCCTGTTCTCCTGACACAGGAGGACTGTGAGGGGTCATCAGCCCTTCCTTGTGTGTATACTGTCTCCCCAAATTGTAGTCTTCTGCGCAGAGGTCACAGAACATGCTAACGAGTTCTTTCTTGTTCCACAGCCTCAGTCTCTGAAAGCCTCTCAAAGCTCCTTGAGCTGCACCCCCTTCAGGTTCAGAAGCATTCATCGGCCTCTCGCTCGCTCCTGTGATCTGCTCACCCTGTGATTCTGCACACCTTCCCCACCCCTCTCAGCTTCAGCGTGAGCCTGGTACTTTCTGAAGATATGGGCACCGAGCAGGTTGCACCCTTCTAAAAACACCCCGACCTAGGGCAGCCATAGGTTAGGTATTGAATGCTGAAGGTCAACGTCACGCCAAGAGCAAAAATGAAGGTTCGTATGAATTGCCGCAAAGAGAGGGCTGAGAGAAATTTGACACACAGAAGAGGAGAAGGCACAGATTAGAGGGATGTGGTTAAAGCCAAGGAATGTTGGCAGCTACCCGAGGCTGGAAGCAGCAAGAAACAAGTCCTTCTCCCTCCGGATACCCCACAGAGAGTGTGGCTCTGCTGACACCTTGACCTCAGCCCGGCTGAGGCTAACTTCAGACTTCTGGCCTCCGGAGCCATGAAGGACTAAATTCCCACCATTTAAGCTACTACGTTCGTGATCATTCATGACAGCAGTGATGAGAAACTAACAGTCTAGAATGCCAAGAGATGTGAAAATGCCTACCGTAATAGATGGTACATAATAGACACGCAATGAATAATCATTTCTTGCGTGCAGGCCTTTCTCTGCTCCTTCCTTTCTTCATGCGCCTTCTATTTTTCTCACCCTCCTTTTTAAAAAAAATCCAGTTTGAAAGGTATAGAAAAAGGAGCACAGGCTTTGGAGCCATCGCTCAAATTCCACCACCACTCGTTAGCCGGGCGTGGGCTAGTCACATCACCTCCCTCAGTTTTCACAGCTTCAAAATGGGCTCTCGCCACTCACGTTGGCTGGGTTCTTGTGAAATGCAAAGGAGATAAAACACATCAATCTTCATATAGTTTGTTTGCATCGGGTACCTATTTATCCTGCAGATCCAACTTTCCTTATTTGGGGAAAGAAGAAAATGAGAGGAAAAAAAGATAATAATCACAAAAAAAAAAAAAACAAAACCCCAAAACTACTTAAATTCTGCGGGGAATTAAGCCTGATCTTTTTCTCCATAGGCATCTGCCACAGGGAGCATATGAGAAGGAGGAAATAAATCTCCTCTTTCCTCTAGTCTTCAGCCTCAGGTGCTTTGGGAAGTGTGTGTTTGGAGTGCAAGTCTGACTTTTAAAGACCTTTTTTTTTTTTTTTAAATAGAACATGGTCCCTAAACACAAGCCCACCTCTTCATCCAGTGCCTCACGCAAAAACAGCATTATGATCCAACATAAAGGAAAAAATCATCTGAATGTATGCCAGTCTCCGGTTGGATGGGATTTTCGCCAATTATGAAAGCATGTATGGTGTGCACCTTAGAGTTGACTTCAGGACATGGACCCAGGTAAGATGTGACTCCAGGGTACTGAGGGTCATTATCCTCTCACACAGCTGTGCACAGGGCTTGTCAGCCCTTTCCTCCCATTGCTCCACTCAACCAACCCCCACTGAGCTTGAATACATGCCAGAGGCTACTGGCCTCCGGCAACACTGTGTTCTGGAAGAGTTATCCTATTTCTATCTTATCCACACTACCTAATTTTCATGCAGAGCTGCAAAGAAGCCGTCAAGAGGCATAAAGATTCTCAAAAGTTGGAGAAATGTAGAAAGCACTAAAAATTCATGAGACTCACCAAATACCAAATTAGTGCTCCTTGCCCTCAGCAAATCTCTCAGCAAAGACATACATATTTATAGAACACTGGTCTTCCTATAGCGTCTCCCACTTCAAAAGTGATTCTGTTAAACTGTGGCAGAATTCCTTGCTAGACAACCACGTCTGCATTCAATAGCTTTTTTGGAGGGAGGTTATAAAACAGATAAGCAGCTCTACTGGAGTCATAACATAGCAAAAATCTAGTCAGACCACTGTGGGGGGAGTGAAAACCATGAAATTTACCCTACCCACGTTAAAAAGGGAGACTCTCAGGGAAAAAAAGAAAGAAAAAAAGAGCAGTCTCTGGCTTCCTTAAATATCTCCCTGTATTTAATTTCACTGAAAACCACGCTTCTGGCCCCACTATGCCTGCAGCCCTTCTCATTACCTCCAGCAATTTACATTGCATCTTTTTTGAACTCTGGATTCCCGGACAGACTTGAGTGTGGTGCAGCAAATTAGTGAATCATAAAAATTAGAACTGGAAAAGGCCTCTGGGGTCACAGGGTTATCCTTTGCCAATTCTAGATGGTTCTCTGTGGTTTGTTCCTGAGTGCTTTGTTCAAACTGCTTTCAAGTCCACAATACATCCCACAGGGAGGGAGAGAAAGAACAATAACAACAAAAATGTCTCTTGCCCATCCATTTCCCTCGCCAGCCCAGCCCAGCAGAGAGAGAAGCCTGGGGCCACCGGGAAAGGGGGGATGAATCGTGGGATATGAGGGCAGAAGGCACTTCAGAGGGCATCTAGGCCAACATCAAATTGCACAAATAAGGAAAATGGAGTTCAGGGAGTTTCATGCTCAAGCCCGCAAGGATTACAGGAGACCTGTGACAAGGAAAGCAGGGCCTGGCCCATCAAAGGTGCTAACAAATATTGGTTCCATTTCCTTCTTCAGATCATCTCCTGCCTTATATTAGAGTTTGTTGCAGACACACACTAAACTGTGCCTTGGGGGTGGGTCCTCCATTTTATTTATTTTTATATCCCCATAGGGCCAAGATCAGGGCCTCGTATGCAGAGGATGGCTCAGTTAGTGCTGGTCATGTTGAATTAACTTACTACAAAAATGGTCTTTCTTCCTTATATAAATCTCACTAGCTTGTACCTGTGTGTGTCCCTGCCCGCACCTTCCAGACCTTGGAATGACAGGTGTGCACCACAGGAAGGTGGGTTTAGGGTCAGTGTGAGCAGAGCTCTCTATGGATTGCACCAGCAATGGACAGAACTGCCCTGGGAGGCTGTTGGGCAAAGCTAGAAACTGGGCAGAGACTTAAAGGAGGGGACTCAGGCATCTGATTGAGGTTTAGAGTGCTGACCTCTAAGGTCCCGCCCCACCTTCAAGCTTTTAGACTCTATGATATGAAAGAGCTTTATTTCCAAATGCACATAAGGTTTCAACTAGTTGAATCCCTTAAAAGTCAAAACTCTCTCAAGACAGATCCCTACAGTCTCTCACCCTTATAAATCAAAGACATCAAAATATGGCTCCAACCGTGGACACGACAAAAGAGTTGTCCCCAAACTTTTCTCCCAAATGCACCCCTTGATCTAACTTAGAGACTTCAAAAGTTATCCCCTAATACACTTTTTAAAACCTCATTTAACATAGTCTACAGTGGAATTAGTTCTGTGAGTTAGTTTGGCAGAGAGATGAAATCACATCAAATCCATATTCATTATAGACATCCCGTATGTCATCTACGAGGATGGATGGCAGCTCTGGTGTGGGAGAAAGGGTGCAGCAACAGAAAGACTCCAGGGTTTATAAAGACCTGTCTGCTGCCTTCCTGTTTCACCTCCTTTTAATTGATTCATCCCCAAATGCTGGGCAGCCAGGGAGACTCATCCATTCCAGCTGAAACCCTTCCATGCTTAATTCTACCCTGCCCACTCTTTGCATGAGCCTGTTATGCCCAGATAGGCCTTTCGAAACATTTTAAAATTCTTATGTGCTGCTTTGAAAATTAACTTATTTAAAACTAGGGATACTACTATAGAAAAATCATGAAATGTAGATAAGTATCAGAAAAACTCCTAGCTCCTAGAGAGAATTGCTACGCATATCTAGCATGTAAGCTTGAAAGCCTTTTTTTTCCCCTCCCTCTCAGTCCTTCAGAGCAATGGGGAAGAGAGTACTTAGAGAATAACTTTGTTACCAAGACTCGACTGAGAGTCAGCTGTACCTTCTAGGTCTTAACCACAATCTTGAACACAGAAAAACCGAGAGTAGGGGTGTGTGGAAAAACTTACAGAAATGATACAGGCTGTTTCAAACAAAACATCCTCCCCTGTGCTGGGAGCGGGGGGAGGAAGGGACAGGGACAGCCTTCTAACCTAAATTGGTCAGACTTCCAATCATGATAATCACAGCTACCATTTACTGAACATTTACAACGTGCCAGGCATCCTTCATCTCATTAAGTTGAGGTCTTTTTTTTTTTTTTTTTTTTTTTGAGATTTCATTTACTCATTTCACAGAAAGAGCTCAAGTAAGGGGAACAGCAGAGGGAAAAGGAGAAACGGGCTCAATCCGCGCACCCTGGGATCATGACCCGCGCCAAAGGCAGACATTTAACTGACTGAGCCACCCAGGCACCTCAAGTTGGTATCTTCTAAGAGCCTTCTCAAGGGTGTCACTGTAAAGTTTAACAACTGGCAAGTTTGAGGGTAAAGCCCTGACTTGTATTATCTGCCATTTTTCTATGGTATAAATATTACCAATTCAAGCAATAACTCCGAGTTGGAAAGGGTCTCAGGAGCACAACATCCCATAGTGTTTCTACCATTCAGACATAATAGTCACAAGTTACCTCAAGAACACGGATGATAGTGAAATGCAGGGTCATAATTAGGAGTTGTAAGCTTTGTGTATTTCTTACTTATTTTTTTTAAGATTTTATTTATTTATTTGACAGAGATCACAAGTAGGCAGAAAGGCAGGCAGAGAGAGAGAGAGGAGGAAGCAGGCTCCCTGCTGAGCAGAGAGCCCGATGCAGGGCTCTATCCTAGGACACTGGGATCATGACCCGAGCCGAAGGCAGAGGCTTTAACCCACTGAGCCACCCAGGTGCCCCTCTTACTTATGTTTTAAATATGATTTATTCAATGCAAAGTTTGTAAGTTTAATTTTTATTCATGGTTGTGTTTAGCAATTAGCTTGCAAAATTCCTAAAAAGTCATCGGTTGGTTCTCATGAGCCAGCATGAGTGAGCTAGCTCCCACACACCACAGGATTTTCCTCGGCCACTCTTCCTCCAGTGCCATCTAAGCAGAATCTGATTCCTGAGTTTTTGTTTGACCTGGATTTCAGTTTTGTTTTTATATCTTCCACCCTCAAGACATTCTTCCACTCCTCCTCTTCTGATCTTGGCTTCCCAGTGACAGGAAAGGCTGGGGTGGGGAAGGGAAGCTAGCGGTTTAAGGCAAGTTCAAAGGCCATGCTGTCAACATCGTAGCTACTAGCCACGTGTGGCTACTGAGCATTTGAACTGTGGGTAGTCTGAATTGAGATGTTCTAAAATCATAAAATATACACAGGATTTTGAAGACCTAGTTCAAAAAAATATGAAATATCTCATCAATACTTTCATCTTGACAACATGTTTATTATATTTTATGTTGAGTTTAAAAAATATATTATAAAATTAATTACACCTGTTCTTTTTCTTTTCTTTTTTAAATACACCTACTGGAAAATCTTAAAGTACAGATGTGGCTTGCATTATTTCTCTACTGGACACCAGTGCTCTGGAGAATGACCCAGAATCAAGGATAATCTTTGCTGGAGGAGGCATTTTGGAGGTATGGTTTCGGAAACTTGCAGCCTGGAGAGGTTTTTCCCATAGAATCTTTTAGGATCTCAGGCTAACCCCAACTTACTTAGAGCTGATTATGAAGAACAGTACGAACAAGAGCCAGCATGTGCTAGGACAAGGCCAACAGCACATGGCTGTGACTTCACACCATCTGAACTTCTTACTGCATTACTGTCCCTAAGCCCAGCAACATTCAACTAGATCTAAGGAGAAAACTCTGAGGACAGCTGGACTCAAGTTATATCCCTGAGTAGTTATTAAACACTTGCCGTGTGTTAGCCCTGAGCAGAGTCTACAAAAGACAGAAGCACAGGAGTACAAAAGAAACACACCCTCGGCTACATTGGCCAACTTGCTTTCTGATGTAGGAGCAAAGGCATTTCAGGGGAGAAAGGAAACTCTGTCCAACAACTGTTGCTTAAATAATTAAATAGTCATTGGGGTGCCTGGGTGGCTCAGTGGGTTAAAGCCTCTGCCTTCGGCTCAGGTCATGATCCCAGGGTTCTGGGATCGAGCCCCACATCGGGCTCTCTGCTCCGCGGGGAGCCTGCTTCCTCCTCTCTCTCTGCCTGCCTCTCTGCCTAGTTTCTCTCTATCAAATAAATAAAATATTTTAAAAAAATTAAATAGTCATATGCCCCAAATTGAAACTTTATCCCTACCTTCACACCACAAACAAAAATTAACTCAACATGGACCACAGACCTAAAACCTAAAATGACCAAACTTTTAAAGAAAACATGAGGGAATGTATTTGTAACCTTGGGTTAGGCAGAGATTTCTTAAGTATGACACCAAAAGTACATCCACAAACAAACAAAAATTACAGATTGGACTTCATCGAAATGAAGAACTTCTGCTCTTCTAAAGGCATCATTGAGAAAGAAAGAAAAAAAGAAGGAAAGGAAGAAGGAAAGGAAGGAAGGAAGAAAAAGACAGGCTCCACACTGGGGAAAAATTTGTGATTCATATATCTGAGTAAGGACTTGTATCTATATTACATAAAGCACTCTCAAAACTTAATAGTAACAAAGGAAACGACCCTTGGGTTATGGACATTAGGGAGGGTATGTGCTATGGTGAGTGCTGTGAAGTGTGTAAACCTGGTGATGCACAGACCTGTACCCCTGGGGCTAATAATACTTTATATGTTAAATAAAAAAAAATTTTTTAAAAAGAAAACGACCCAATACAAAAATGGGTGAGTGATTTAAACAGATACTTCACCAAAAAGGATAAATGAATGAAAAGGTGCTCAACATCATTAGTTATTCAGAAAATGTAAATTAAAACCATAATGAGATTCCACTAACTGCTACAAACTTATTAGAATGTCTAAAATAAAAGGACTGACCATAACAAGTGTTGTCAAGAATATGGAACAACTAGAAGTCTCATGCAATGCTGATGGGAAAGCAAAATGATACAACCACTTTGGAAAACAATTTGGCACTCTCTCAAAAAGTCAAACATACACCTGCTGTATAATCCATCCCATTCATAGGCATTTACCCAAGAAAAATGAAAGTATATGTCTGTACAAAGACTTATATAGGACTGTTCCTTGCAGCTTTATTTGTAATAGCCAAAAACTAAAGACAACCTAAGTGATCATCAATCGAATAAGGCAACAGATGTCTATATCCATATGATGGAATACTACTTAGCAATAAAAAGGAATTGACTAAATATATATAACTATATGTATATAAAACTAGATAAATAGGTAACTGTACACACACACACACACACACACACACACACACACACACACACATCAATATGGTTGAATCTCTGAATAATTACACTAAATTAAAGAAGCCAGACAAGAAATAGAGTATATATTGTATGATTCCATTTATATAAAATTCTAGAAAATGCTAACTAATCTATAGTGACAGAAGCAGATCGGTGATTGCTTGGGAATGAGGGGGATGGGGAGAGCCATGAGAAAGGAATGATAAAAGGGCACAAGGAAACCTTTTGGGGTGGTGGATATATTCATTAGCTTGATTGTGGTGATTTTCCATCAATGTATACATATGTCAAAACTTATCAAATCATACATTAAACATGTGGTTTATTGTCAATTATATCTAAAAACAAGAAGTGGAGGTGGGGAAGGGAAAGAGAAGGAGGAGAGGAAGAATAGAAGGAGGAAGGAGGTACAAGAAATGGTACCTGACCTTAGGGAACTAGCAATAGAAATTGTGTAATCAAGATTCACTGTGGCTTTCCCTGTACACCAGTCAATGGACAGTGGCTCCAGAGTTTCTACAGAACTGGGGGTGAAGGAGGATACCAATGGGTGAAAATAGTACAGGGTACTTCCTGACACTTATCTTGAAACTGAGTCTGTATAGAAAACTGTTAGGGCTTTTATGTTTGTTTGAGTGGTTTTGGGGGGTTTTGGTTTTGTTTGTTGATTTGTTTTGTGGGTGCTCATGGGAGGGAGGCCTATGGGGCTCTGCTGCTATTGTTAACTCTGCTAAGAATCCTATCAAGTAAAGAAGAAGGATTACTTTTAGGATCTGGTCCCATACCACCCAAAACCAGGGCCAACCCTCAGCAGGCTTCTCACCTCTGTCTAGCATTCTTCTGCCCTCTCCTATCTTCACTCCTCCTGGCCACTTTGTCTGAGTGCCCTGTGATGAGCTCTGTTCTCATCTAGTCTCACTGAGGAATTAGTGCCTGAAAAATGCTTGTCGTTATTTCTCTCAACAAGACCTACATTTTTATAGATCTATAGAACAGAAAGACCCAAAGAGATTCACGCCTAGAGGGGACAGTTCAGATTCTATTAGGGCTTGTGGGACCTTTCTACCATATGAAGCAATTGCCTGCCATCACCTCTCACCTTCTGCAATTACAAGTCAGGGGACCTCTACTCTCTGGTTATTGGTCTGCTGGTAGAAGGAAGCTGAGCTAATTTTTGACCTCCCTTCAACTTAAATACTCAAGAAAGAGCAGGTGGTGGGAAGGCCCTGGAATGCTGCTGCTTGTTGGAAACCCAGTAGTGCTGTCCACCACAAAGTTGCACCTGAAACGGTGAGTTCCAGGCTGAGAAGTGGGAACACACCCAATGTCCTATGAAGGACACACTCCAGAGAAACCATGCCTGCCAAAGGGTGACTTGGAGTCCCCCTGGAATGGGATCCTTCTTCCCTCTAGGGAATAATGCTGGGGACACATCAGCTCTACAGGGGCTAGAGCTAGAGGATGAGCCAGGACCTCAACTCAGAGCTCCCTGCGTTTTGAGATGGCACAGGTTAGCCCCTCAAGAAACCCCTCTGGAGTCTGACTCTCCCAGGGCTGGCTGAGTCCCAAGTCAGAACCCGGTCAGAGACACAGAACAACAACGTTGTTGTCTAGAGTGATTTGACCAGTTCTTTAATTCTTTCGGAAAACTTAACACAGGATCGGGTAATCTCAGCTGGAGGAACACTAAAAGTATTCTCGCCCAACCACCTCCCCAACATATCAGTCTCTGAGGCAACGTCCCTGAGAGGCGGCTGTCTGGTCTTCACCTGAACGCACCCAGTGACAGATTTCTTTTCAAACAAGCTCTGATTGTTAGAAAGTCCTTCCTTATATGTGCAGCTGTGAAAAAGAATGAGGAAATTCTCTTTGTACTGATGTGGAAAAATCTCCAAGATACACCATCAAGTGAAAACAAAAACAAAACAAAACAAACAAACAAACAAAAAAACAACAAGAACTGGTGCTGAACCATGTGTACAATACACTAACTTGGGGATTTTTTTAAACGAGAAAAATAAGAATTGATATTTATGTCTGCTTGTATGTGTACTAAGAAACTCTGGAAGAACACATAAGAAACTTGTTAAGATAATGGCTATTTATGGGGGAAAGGAGAGAATGAAGCAGAAGGTAATGAGAGCTAACATGTACATGAAGTCACCACATACCAGGGACTATTCTAAGTACTTTACATAAAGGAACTCATTGAATCCTCACAACAGGCCTACACTGTTATCCTTATTGTTTCAGATGAAGCAGCTGAGGCTCAGAGAGGGTAAAGATCTTGTCTGAGGTCACACAGCTAGTAAGCAGCAGGGCTGGGATACAAACCCAGGCCGCCACACAGTTTCAGATATTGTGTTCTTAAGGACCATGCTATACTATCCCTACCAGAGCACAGGGGTAGAAGGGAGGCTTTTGCCTGTATTCATATTTGTTTTTATACTTCTTTGGTTGTTTGTTTGTTTGTTTGTTTGTTTGGTTGGTTGGTTGGTTATTTATTTAATTATCTGGTTGTTTCGTTGGTTGGTTGGTTGGCTGGTTTGTTTCTGAACCATGTGAACACATTATATAATACACAGAGGTTTCTCTGGTTACTGTGAGGAGACAATGTTTGAAGCAGTGGGGAAGAGGAGGCAGTTTGAGATTAAAAAGAAATATAATTTCTTCCTTAAGCTGAGCAAAATCTCTGCTTCCCTGAAGATTTTTGCTTTTTGGTCCCAAGTCTCTGGGCAACTATCTATCGGGTCCTGCTAACCGGACCCTTTCTCAGAAATGGAAAAGGACATTTGCCATTCTTTCTGTTGATCCCTGGATGTCCTGGGCTTCCGTACCCTTTGCCATACTGGCCAGTCTTCTCCAAATATGTGCCAGGGTATCAGTCCTCTTAAGCAGAAGGCCCTGAACAGAACACAGTTCTCCAGCTCTGGTCTGGCCCATATGATTATCACCTCCCTTGTTTTGAGAACTGTATTTCTACCACCGCAGCCAATGTTTCCACTTGTCCTTTCAGAATCCTTATTTCTTCACTGCAGTTAACTTAAATGTCCCACATTTATTTCCGCCTATTCTGCTCTTCCCGATTCCTGACTAATATAGTTGTTTTCTGAGTCCATGTCTGGAATGTTAAATCTCTTCCTATTAAACTTTATTTTGTTAGTTTGTTTGACCTATTGGTCCAGCCTGCCTCAATTGGATCCTGTCTCCATTTCCCAAAATAGTCAAGCTCCCTCTCAGCCTCACACATAAGACAGGTTTCCATCTGGCAGATATGGAAACTGACGCCCAGAGAGGGATCTTCCTCCTTATGATCTCACAAGCATTGGTGCCAGGGAGATGACTGAATCAAAGGCTACTGACCTCTCCTCAGTGCCCATTCCAGGAAGCCCTGGTGTCACAGCCCAGTGCCTTCCAGAACTCCAGCCTACAAGCATTACGTAGGCCCCTGGCTGGGTGCTGTCTCCCCAGCATTCAGCTCTAGCACCTTCTACCAGAACAGGGAAAGAGTCCGCTCAGGTAGTCCCACAATTGAGTGTTGTCATTGAGAAGAGAAGGCCGTCATGTGCACGGCACATGTTCAAAGTTTGGCTGGTGATTATAGCAGCTTAAAACATCATGTTCTAGATTAGCTGCTTGGGGTTTTCTGAAGCTTGTGCCGAAATCAGAGATGCCGTGGGGATGACATCTTCTTTATCTGTGAAGTGATGTGATGTGAAGCTATTCAACAAGCAATCCCCAGAGACCACAAACCAAGGAAGCAATTCAGGAATTCCACTCTCACCCGCCCGCCTGCCCGCCCGCCTGCCAGATGTGCAGGTTGAAGTGTGTTTCGACGCTCCACATGTCTTCTCTCCAAGAGACGAGATCAGACAGCTATTTCAAAGATGAGTCAAAAAGTATGTGGGTGTTGAGGGTGGGGGATGCCTACCCCTTATGCTGGTAGCATGTCTGATTGGGTGAGGTGGGTGGAAAGAGTGAAAACAGTGAAATTCTCAGGATTCATTAATCTGTGGTCATGAAGAACCCCCAGAAAACACAGCAGAAAAGACAGAAAACACAATTGGGTGTATCCAAGGGCTCTAGGACCCCAGGCCATGGGAAAAGTCAGGAAAGCACAAGCGGCAATGACTGACACCTCAAGAACTGAAAATTGCCTTTGTGTTGGGGAGACACCAATAAAACCTGAAGACCAGCCCTCTGTCAAGGTCGTGGTGGGTCTGTTTGATGTGTGGGACACATCTCAGTATCTAAGTCTTAGATGTCACCAGGAACTTGGACTTTACTGGAGGGGGTAGAAGTTATAATGAAGCTCACTAATCTAGAGCCCAAGACGGTAGCCTCCAATTCTGAGCGAACCTTATTGGAGGAGCTTCTGAGCATTACGTAGCCAACCTCTGTTTCCCCATTTTGGTGGTGACTATCAGGAGGGCAGGAGGCAGCGTAGAAGAGATGATCAGTCATCTCCACCCTGCCTGCCTGCCTGCCTGATGTCCTACAAATACAAAGATGATAACATCAGGACATTCTTCTGAATTACTTCAAGAAAGACAGAATAAATAGGAAACTTTGTTATTATGATGATGAAATTTGTAAAACTGCCTATGTTTTCTGAAATTCTGAAACACAATATTTTCTCAACTATGTAACAGTCTTCACCTTGTCAAAACACTCAACAGAAAGTCCCCACGATTCCATCATGAGAAACTAAATCATCCCTGGAAAAGTAGAAAGGCCTCTAAAATATGCCCTTCTGACCCCAGACCAGGAGCTGGTTAGTGCGGGAAGTTATCTCAAGTATGTTCAGTTGTGAACTGGGTGCAGCTGGCATCTCTTAACGGATGAAACTGGTTCCAAGAATGAGTCATACTGATTATACCCTTGGGACATCATTCATAAATATCATCTGTCCCCAAAGACTTCCAAAACACAGGAGTCATGGCAAAACATAGACACACACACACACACACACATATACATGTAAGCAAGGTTTCTAACAATCAGGCCATTGTTCACAGCAGAAAAACCAGGCACACCCTTCATCTAAGATAAAAAGAAAATGCAAAAAGCAATCAAGTGAAATCCATCTTGCCTAACCTGAAAAACGACAGGTGGACTAAAACATTGTCTATGATCCATTTTTGGCAAGCCACCTTTCCGGGGAACATTTCAGCAAGCAGAACAGTTTCTCAGGCCAGCCCTTGCCTAAGTAAGAAGAAAGTGCTCCCTGCCACCTGACCCATGCCCCCTTTTGTGGTCATCCTCCCAGTCAGTCCCATCCTCTCTCAAGGAGCCCAGCATCTGGTTAATGAAACTGCCTTCTCTCCTATAAAACATATTCTCAGAAAAGTAGATCTCTTTTTGTTCTCCCAATAAGTAACAGAACTTCAGAAATGTTCACTTCAGCATCTGGGGCACGTGCAAGCCCACAGAGACTGGGTAAGTTAAAGCAAAGGGGAGATGTATAATATTGTCTCCAACTCCCTAAGGAAGAGGCTGTGGTCTACCCATTCAGGGTATACCCTCCCTCTTCCCCCCTCCATTCCAGCACGGAACAGAAAGTCTCTAAAGGCCTAGCCTCTCACCATGGATACTTGGTCCCACTGTGGCATTGTATGCCCCTAGAAAATTCCCCTAAGGTTGCCCTTCTACAGAAAGGCTTGAGAAGAGTCAGCAGGCCACACAATGTGAGACCAGATGCAGCATATACTCATTCTCGCTGAGCCTGCAGCATGGGGTAGAAGTTGAGAGATTTCAGACTCAGTACTCAAACACTGGGGTCCTTGGTAGGCTCAGGAGCCATCTTGTGCATGTCCTAGAGAGATGCACATTAAGTTCTGATCGCACAGTCCCTCTGCACCCCTCTTCTCTCCACTGCATTTCAAGACTTAGGAGCTAACTGGAGCCGGACCTGCTCCTATGAAAACCCAAGTGTGGCCATGCCCTACACCCTGCTAGAGCACCAGAAGATGTCACCCCACATGAATTCTACCATTGAATCTGAAAGTTTAAAACATTCTTGTGAAGAGAAAGATGGAGAAAAGGACATGGAGAGAAGCGGGAGGGAGAGGAGATGGAGGAGAAAAGAAAAAAAGAGAAAGACAGAGGTGGAGCAAGAGGGGAAAAGAGAGAAGGAAGGGAGGCCACCAGGGCTGGAAGTCACTTCCTAAAATGAGTCCAGCCAAGCCACTAATTTTTTTTTTCTTAATTTCTTCAGTGGTTACAGATCCATTGCATTTTGTATTTATTCTGAGTCAATTTTGGTAATATGATAGAAAGTTGTCCATTTAAATTTTCAAATTTATGCCATAAAATTATTCAAGATAAACCTTATTTATAATTCTATCCCTTTTTTCCTGATTTATTCATGCCTTCAGCTCTATCTTGCTTGAATTTGCCACAGACTTGTCTTTCCAAAGGACAGGATTTTGACTCCAGCAAATCCCTCTTGAATCTTTGTTTCCATTTCTTTTTTTTTTTTTTTTTTTTTTTTTTTTACAAATGAACTTTTTTTTTTTTATTTGACAGATAGAGATCACAGGTAGGCAGCGAGGCAGGCAGAGAGAGAGAGGAGGAATCGGGCTCCCTGCCGAGCAGAGAGCCCGATGTGGGGCTCGATCCCAGGACCCTGGGACCATGACCCGAGCCGAAGGCAGAGGCTTTAACCCACTGAGCCACCCAGGTGCCCCCTTTGTTTCCATTTCTTGAAGTCATGTGCATACTATTATCTTTCCCTTCCTTCTGCTTTCTTTACATTTAATCTTACATTTCTCCCAACTTCCTAGGATGAACACTTCCTTCTCTGAGGTAAAGATTTTTTTCTTCTCTAGTTGTAATGTCGACTCTCACCCAGATGATCACAGACCACATTAAGTCTCTCTTGGATCAGTTTCACTTACAAGAATATGGGGAAATAGCATGCCAGCAGGCTGGGATCAGACACGTCTCTCCTGTGGGGGTCCTCATGATAATTCAAGGCCTAGTCTTTCATTTTTAAAATGAGGGTATTTAGGCCAGAAAGAGAAGTAGTTTGATAAATATCAACTGCAAGTCAGCAGCAGTGTCAGACCTAGACCCTAAGTCCTCTGTCTCCTTGCTATGCTGTCTTAAATGGAAAACCAAGTGGCAAGTGTTTAAGCATGAAGTTTTCCTCCATACTATCATATTATCTTTGACTCTACTTTAGTTTCTTCATCTATCAACTATAAATAAAACCCTTCTTTTGACCATCCCAGATTCGAGGCATAAGAAGAAAAGAGCCACCTATATTTAAGTTGTCTGTGTGTGCAAGATACTGTTGGTGATCATCATTAAAGACTATCCTTGCTCATGATGGGGTCTGACTGAGGTCAAGATGTCTTGATTTGCCCCATCTGTGATCTCAGCATTTATTATTCCAAATGAATCCAAAGATGAGTTTCTCACTGATAACAGACTTCTAGATCTTCAAATCATGTCAGTGGATACAGCAGGTATCCATAAAATTTAACAGAAGAAAGAAGAAATTTTGCTAGGTTTTGATACCTTGTTGTTGGAAGGGCCAGAGGGAATGGACTCACATTTATTTGGGGCCAACTCCATGTCACATACTTCCACATGCCTTTTTTATATATATATCATTATGGGAAGATTTTTAGTTACCAATTTAAATTTCTTTACTTGTTATGGATTTATTCAGATTTTCTATTTCTTCTCCAGTTGGTTTTGATATTGATTCCTTCTAAGAATTTATCAATTTCATTGGACTTGTCTAATTTGTTGGCACATTATTCATAGTACCCCCCCTTAATTCTTCTAGTTTCTGCAAAGTCATTACTAATTTTGCTGATTTGTGTTTTTTCCCTTCATTCCTTGGTCAGTCTAGCTACAGGTTTGTCAATTTTATTGATCTTTTCAAAGAATCAACTTTTGTTGCATTGAATTTCTCTATTTTTCTTCTATTTTCTATTTTTATCATTAATATTCACTCTTTATTATTTCTTTCCTTCTGCTTATTTTGAGTTTAGTTTACTCTTCATTTTCCAGTCTTTTAAACTCTAAGCTAAGGTTAGTATTTGAGATCTTTCATCTTTTCAAATATAGAACTTAAAGCTATAAATTTCCCTCTAGAAGCACTATAAGTCGGTGGAGTAAGGACCTGTGAAAATCAGCTTCTCCATAAAAGCAACAAGAACACTGGCAAAAATGACAAAATCAAATTTTGGGGGGGGGGTATTTGTTAACAATCCAAGGACTATTAATGACTTTTAGAATAAGCATTCACACATTTGCAAGAAAGGAAGTTAGAACTTCGAGAGGGATTGCACTGAATCTGTAGATCAGTAAGGGGAGTATTATCATCTTAACAATATTAAGTTTTCTGATCCATGAACACAGGCTATCTTTCCACTTATTTGGGATCTTCTTTAATTTCCTTCAACATTTTTTTTTTTTTTTTTAGTTTTCAATATATAAGTCTTGTATTTCCTTGGTTAAATTTATTCCTTGGTTTTATTAAATTTATTTCCTTGGTTAAATTTATTTCTTGGTTTTGATTTCATTATAAATGGAATTATTTTTCTAATTTCATTTTGGATTGTTTGTGGCTAGTAAATAGAAATACAACTGATTCTTATATATTGATATTGTATCCTGAAAACTTGCTGGATTTGTTTATTAATTTTTAAAAAGTTTTCTGTGGATTCCTTAAGATTTTCTAAATACAACAGCATGTCATGTGAAAATAGAGTTCTATTTTTCTTCCCAACTGGGTGACCTTTTTTTTTTTTTTTCTTTTTTTCCTTGCCTAATTGTCCCGGCTAGACTTTCTGGTACAATATTGAACAGAAGTGGTGAGAGAAGATAACCTTGTCTTGTTCCTGACTTGAGGGATAAAGATTTCAGTCTTTCACAACTAAGTTTTATTTTAGCTCTAGGTTTGCCTTAGATGCCCTTTATCACTGGTAGGGATATAAAATGGTGAAGCTGCTTTGTAAACTATTTGGTAGTTCTTTAAAAGTTAAACATAGAATTACTATATAACCCAGCAATTCCACTCTTAGTATAACCCCAAATAATTGAAAACCTGTGTCCACACAAAAACCTGAATATTCATAGCAGCATTATTCATAATAGCCAGAGTGGAAACATCCCAAATGTCCATCAATTGATGACTAAACTAAATTAATGATGACATCAACTCAATTGATGAATAAACAAAATGTGGTGTATCCATACAATGCATTATCCAGTCACAAAAAGAGATGAAATACTAACACATGGTGCAATATGGATGAATCTTTAAGACACGCAAAGTGAAAGAAGACAGACATGGAAGGCCACATGTCATATGATTGCATTTGACTGAAATCTGAAAAGCAGACAGTTCATAGAGACAGAAATTACATCAGTGTTTTCAAGAGAATGGGAAAAGGGGACAATATGGAATAACTGGTAATGGGGATAAGGTTTCTCTCTGGAATGATGAAATGTTCTAAAATTAGTGGTGGGGTTTGCAAAACTATGATATATACTAAAAACCACTGAATTGTACACTATAAAAGGGTAAATTTTATGGCATGTGAAGTACATCTTGATAAAGCTGTTTATAAACAAATTTCCTTCTAAGTACCTCAGCTGCATCAAATAAATTTTAATGATGTGTTTTTGTTTTCATTCAGTTAAAAATATTTTCTAGTTTCTCTTGGGATTTCTTATTGACCCATGGGTTATCTAGACATGCGTTGTTTAATTTTCAAATATTTGGAGGTTACCCATACTTATTTATGTTGCTAATTTCCAATGTAACCCCATCACATTCAGAGAAATGGCTTTATATTATTTAATATTTTTTAAAATTTATTGGC
Source organism: Enhydra lutris kenyoni (assembly GCF_002288905.1). NCBI lineage: Eukaryota > Metazoa > Chordata > Mammalia > Carnivora > Mustelidae > Enhydra > Enhydra lutris. The sequence continues at coordinate 3,210,117 of NW_019154101.1, forward strand.
ACTTTGCTTTATGACCTCGCATATGGTCTGTCCTATAGAATGTTCTGTGTATGCTTGAAAAGAAGTATATTCTTGGGGCGCCTGGGTGGCTCAGTGGGTTAAAGCCTCTGCCTTCGGCTCAGGTCATGATCTCAGTGTCCTGGGATCGAGCCCCGCATTGGGCTCTCTGCTTGGAAGGGAGCCTGCTTCCTCCTCTCTCTGCCTGTCTCTCTGCCTACTTGTGATCTGTCTCTGCCAAAGAAATAAATAAAATCTTAAAAAAAAAAAAAAGCATATTCTTCTGATATTGAGCACAATGTTCTATAGAATGTGCCAAGTTGGCTGTTAGTGTTAATCAAGGCTTCCAATATCCTTGCCAATTTCCTGTCTGGTTATCTACCAGTTCTTAAGAGTGGGGTATTAACACCTCCAATTGTTTTTGTTAAATTTGTTGAATTATCTATTTCTCCCTTCGGATCTATCAGTTTTTTCTTCATATATTTGGGATACTGTTTTTAGGTGTGTATAAGTTTTTAACTTTTATATCTCCCTGGTAAACTGACCCAACAACTATCAGTATGAAATATTCCTCCATGTCTCTAATAATTGTTTTTTGTTTTAAAGTCTATTTTGTCTTTGAATATAGCTCTCTTATGGTTACTGTGTCTAAGTCATATCTTTTTCCATTACTTTATTTTCAACTTATTTGTGTCTTTGAATCTAAAGTACATCTCTTGTAGATAGCACATAGTTGGATCTTGTTTTGTATCCAACAATCTTAGCCATTTGATTGGTATGTTTAGCCCATTTACTTTTAATGCAATTACTGACATGCTTAAGTTTATGTCAGCTATGCTTTTTTCTATAGGTTTCATGCTCCTTTTATCTTTTCCTCCATTACCATATCCTTTTGTGTTGAATAGATATTTTCTAGTGTGCCATTTTAATTCATTTTTTAGGGTTTTTAAATTATATTTTAGTGGCTACTCTGGGATTAGCATTTAAATCTTAATTTATTGTGATCCACTTTGGATTAATACTAACTCAATTCCAGTACAATAATGAAAGTTTACTCCAATATAACTCCCTTACATCCCTCCTCCTTTCTGCTATTCTTGTCATATATATTCCATCTTTATGTGCTATAGGACCCCAGAATACAACTTTGTGAGTGTTGTTTCATGCAACACTGATATAAGATATTAAATCTGATATAAGACAAAAGTAAATGATACATTTTTTTATATTTACCTACATAACTGCCTTTCTACTATCCTTTATTTCTTCACTTGAGTCATTCTTTTCATTTTTTTTTCAGCCCAAAGGATTTTTGTTAATGTATCTTGTGAAGCAAATCTGCTAGCAATGAGTTCTTTCAGTATTGACCGGGGAAGGTGTTTAATTCACCTTCGCTTTTGAAGGACAGTTTTGTTGAATATAGTATGCTTGGTTGACTTTTTTTTCTTCCAGTGCTTTGAATATGTGGTCTGTTGCCACCTAATTTTAAATCTTCCTGATAGAAATTTCAACTTCAATCATATTGTTGTTCCTTGTATGTGATATGCTGTTTTCTCTTGCTGCTTTCAAGTTTTTCACTTTGTCTCTGTCCTTGAATAGCTGCAACATGATGTGTCTATGTGTAACTCCCTTTTTTCTTATGCTTGAGTTTGTTGAGCTTCTTAGGTGTTTAAATTGGTATTTTTAAATCAATTTTTTGGAATTTAAATTGTTATTTCTTTAAATGTTTTTTCTGCCTCTTTTCTCTTGCTTCTTCTGGGACTCATATCACCCATATGTTGGTATGCTTAATGCTGTCCCACAGATCTCTGAGACTTTGTTCATTTTTTGTCATGCTATTTTCTTTCCCTCTTTCAGACTGGATTATTTCTGTTGATCTAACTTCAAGTTTGCTGATTCTTTCTACCATTATCTTACACCTGTTTTTGAGGGACTCTAGTGAATTTTCATCTCATGTTTTATGCTTTTTAAATCTAGAATTTCAATTTGGGTCTTGTATATAATTTATTTCTTTATTGATATTTTCTATTTGATATGTCATCACCATAATTTTCTTTAATTCTTTAAACATGGTTTCTTTTGGTTCTTTGAGTGCTTATAATATCTGCTTTGAAATCTTTGCCAAAATCTAGGTTTTCTCAAAGACAGCTTATTTTAGCTATCTTTTTTTTTTTTTTAATTCTATGTAGGGGGTCACACTTTTCCGATTTTTTTTTTGCATGTCTTATAATTTTTTGTTGAAAACTGAGCATTTCATTTAATATATTATAGCAATTCTGAATTCGGATTTCCCTTCCCCAAGAGCTGTTGCTGTTGTTTTTTTATTTGCTCTCTTGCTTGGCTAGTGATTTCCTTGTACTAATTCTGTGAAGTCTATCCCCTTGTAGTATGTGGTCACTGATATATCTGCTCAGGTGTTTGGGGTTTTTTCCCCTTCCTTTTATAAAGTCTGGTTCCCTGCACCTTATGTCCAGCCAGAGATGTATGGACAATTGGTCACACCTGAGTATGTGTACAGCCTTGTATCTGTATGCAACCTTCCAGACCTCTAAGGATGTTATCAATGTCCACCATGACTCTCTTACTCCCTGTTCATTTTTGGGAAAAGTGCCTATCTGTGGTTTGCCCCAGTCAGGATTGCAGTCTCAGGATGGCTACCAACATTGGCCTTCCCTATTCATCTGCCACCAAGATGGTTACTATTCCCATAAGGTTTGCCTGCACTCCACTTCAAAACAATTCCACCTCTTCCAGCAGCGAACCTCCTGGCTTTCATAACAACTTTTGCCTGGAAGAACTATTGGCCTGGTGGAACTGATTGGGGAGGATGATAGCAGCCTCAGTCTAAAATGCCACAGATCCCTTTGTTCTTAACCAGGGTTTAGTAGTTTATATTGAATAAGTGATTCTTAGTTTGTTGTACATTTTACTTGATTTTTCAGAGTCTTAAATGGTGTTTGTAGTCATTTCCCCCTAGTTTCATCCTTGCATTGGAAGACAGTGTTTGACAAGCCCCTCATTCCACTGTTCCAAAAGTTCCATCAATCTCCATATTATAGCTTATTTCAACTCCAGAATACTATCAGGTAATGTTGTTATTTTTATTTCCAGTTCCTTAATGAGGAAACTGAGTTTCAGAGAAGTTAAATAACTTACTGAGAGTCATTACTCATATTTCTCAAAGGTAGTGCAATGTTTAGAGGGCTCTCCACCCACATCTAAATCTTCCCTGATTGTTTAAAGACACAAGATGCCAGCAATTTAAAGAACCTCATACATCTCGAAAAATAAGATTAGGAGTCAGCACTATCCTCTGGATAGCTCAGGTGACATTGTCTATTTTGGTCATGATACAGATACAAATTGTATCTATTACGTACAACCCATGTTCCAGGAGCCAAGAAATTTTCTACCACATTTCAAATTTAATTCTAATAGCAACGCTGGGAAGGAGTGAAGCCTAGACATGACCATTCTGAAGATGTGGAAACTGAGACTCAGAAAGAAACATCTCAGTTTTTAAGGGGTAGAGGTAGGATTCAAACACAGACGTCAGACACTCAGGTCCGTATCAGACACAGTGCAATGTTCTCCTTCAATTGGGATATCATCCAGCTGAAATAAACTGGGGAATGTGGAGAGAGCCCTGAGAAAATTCATAAGAATAATGAAAGATTTGGAAATACAAATTGAGAGACAGAAATTTAATATTTGGGATTTTTTGATATAGAAAGATGATAGAATAACACTATTTAATAGAAGAAGTGATATCAGTGTTTGCTAGTAAGCACTAGACTGTTACTTTCACTTAAGGAAAAAAGCAAAACAAAACAACAGGAAGAGCACTTCTATTTCATCAGGAAAACCTTGCTTCTTTCAAGGATTCATGAGACGTTCAAATTTGTTGCCCAAAAAATTACAGGATCTCATTCTGCAGTACTGAATTGTTTTTCAAGTCTCCTTTCAAGTACCAGGGCAGGGGGTGACTGCCCAAGCCTCTTACAGCCCTGCGCGCACCTCCCAAATTAGAATGACTGGCTCTCCGTGCAACCCCACCAGTGCCGGGGTTCCATATGCTGTTTGTCTTAGGTGCTTCTACATCTCTCTCCTGTAACGAGTTAAAGCAAGACTCTTGCATGCTACATGCTCCCAGGCAGGACCAAATCCCTATCTGGAAAAAAGAAGCCACTAGCATGCAAGTTCTAACACAGACATATGTAGAAGGCCCACTTGCTCCAGCGTATCTTTCTGACCATCTGACATGAAAATCCTCCACTTGATTTAATACATTGAGGGAAGGCACAGTCTCCAGAATGGAACAGATAGAACACATGCATCTTCTTGGACACATCTACTTAAATGAATGTGCACATCCCATAGGCCAATCATTCCTGTAAAAGAAGGAATGACTCTGAGACCTACCAACTTACATCAGGGAAAGCTCCATCTGTGGACCAAAACGGGGAGAGGTTGAAATTTCTGCCTTGGGGTTCGAGAAGTGAGAACTGAGTGGGGGAGAAGTGGGTCCTGAGAAAGGAAAAAGCCAGTGGGGAGGAGGGCGAGTTCACATTCAGAGAACACTGGTGCAGGCCAGTGGCATGAAACAGTTGTCCTTTACAACTGTCCTTCAACCCAGCCTTGACTCAGATCATCCATAATTTATTCCTGGGGACCGAGAGCCTGGAGTGAGGACCTCACCCCTCTGCAACCTTGCCTGAACCATAAGCATATGTTTTTACGTTCACTGTTATTTTAACTTCATTTTGCTAGAAATTTCATTAAAACCCATTTCCAGTGTTGATATATGCAAGCACAAAATCCTCCAGATGAATTGGTTCTGTAGATGGTGACAACACTCCCACCACACTCCATGGATCAAATTGCTCTTTATCCACTTGACTTGGCCGGAATGTAGAGGCAAACGCTAAGCAAATGCCATGAAATCAATAGCTATAAAGTGTTGGTTTTTTGTGTGTGTTTTTTTTCCCACAGAGGCCCCAAAGGAGACTGACATGCAGATTAGACAAATCACTTTTCATAATCCCAGGGACTGCTGTATGATGTATCCAGCATATTAATCAAAGGCTAAGACTGGGTAAAATGTGAATTAAACTTCTTAATGGAGAGAGACATGAACTCTCTATCCTTAGATCTCTGGCTGTGGACGTCTCTAAGGCAATGAAAAATTCAGCTACCCAGTTTATAATATTCTGAGAGATATATCACCCAAGTGACACAACTTATCATGGTTACGTTTTCTCTTTTCAGAACTCAGCTTCCAATGTGGTTGAAAGCTGCTCAGCGAGCTGCTGGCAGACACTTGGAGAGGAGCCCATGAAACCCGAAGTCCTACAGGTTTGGGGTCAGTTAGAGATTCCTTTCCACCAGTGTCTGGAGGCCTGACCTGAGTCTCAACCAGACTCCAGGGCCTGAGTCTTTTTTATTTAGTCCATGGAATTGCCATGAAGTGAAATTGTTTGCTTCCTATGCCAGCAAAGCCAAGATGAGCCTAAAAGAAATTAGGTTACAAGCAAATGAGATTGAAGACTAAAATTCAAAATAAACCCACACTGTGGCCTTTTTAAAAAAAAAATTCCAACTCACAACATCTAAAATCCCTGCTATGACTGGTGAAGGGATGGATAAAGGATACGAAAAACAGAAACAAAAAGGAAAAATCAGTCAAAGTGTTTGTGAAACAGAAAGTTTTTTTTTCTTGGTCCCTGCGAAAATGTTTTGGGTGACATGGCAGTGCCCAGTCAACCCAGAGCAACTGTCTACCTCAGGAGAGTGGACGCCACAGCAGCTGGGTGTTGGGGACATTTGGGTCCCTGGGGATGGATGAGGCAACCAACACACATGCAATTTTGATAGGGCACAGTGTCTGTGTGTGGACAACTCTCCCCCTAAGGGATAAAAAGCCTTTTATGAGCATTATCTGACTTATCTCCCCAACTTTCTGATAGCTGGAGGGAAGTGAGGGGAAGCCGGCAGAACAGATTGGGACACCAGTCAGAAACCCACAATGCCAGTTTGAGGCTTGAGAGAGAGCAAGCTGGTGGCAAAGGAAATCAGAGGCATTGAGCTTTGCCAAAGAGTAAGGGCAATAGGATTGCGTGCCTCCCCTAACACACACACACACACACACACACACACACACACACAGTCTGAGCCTCCCTGTGACTGTTTGCTTCACTTCCAAAATAGGGATTACACTGTATACGTCACTGGATTTCAATGAGGATTCAGGAAGAGGTCATAAAAAAAATCCATAATAAAAGGCAATTCCCTCCCAAACCCATCACTTTCCTCTCCTCACTGCCGTATCCACTTAGAAAATGGGCCAGCCACAGATGGAGGCAGAAAGTCCAAGGCAGCCAGGTGGGCAGTGGGTGGGGTGAAGCTGATTACACATACTATGTATTCCGGGCTACACACTGCCCATGCACATGAAAGCACCACACCGAAATGCATTTGGCATCTCATCCGGCTGTTAGGAGTGCGCTGAATCCCTAGTTAAATCTTCAGCAGCTCCTGCCATGCCCATCTGCTCCTCTTGACCGCTAATGTGTTCTCGGTAATTGGGAGGAAGCGCGTGCACCCTAGCCCCCCACCTCTGCCCAGCTTAGAGACCCAATGAAACTATGGGCGTATGCGCAGTAAATCTTGAAGATCTATCCCCGCTGGAACACAGGGTGCTAGAGTACACCAGGTTACGAGATGCGTAATTAGAGCTCATTCAGCTGACAGATTAATGGGGGTGTGGCAGAGGCCAGATAGTAGTAAATTAGGCAGCTCACCCAGCAATCTCTGGTGTAACATCAGCACTCAGTCTGCCCATCTTTTGCAATGCCTCGGCCACTTCTCATAGCTACTTGAAAGTGTTTCCATTTTATGAGGGGCTCTGTTTATAAGGAAGCTCGGCGTAAATACTTCTGTGGAGAGCTCAGCCTGCTAGTATTCACCATGCCACTGCCCCGACTACTTCAGAATCACCTACTTAATGATATGTTATATATCGTCATGGTCTGTTATTGGATGAATAGCCAGATGTATCTGTAACAGCAAAGGCTTTTTAGTAGGACTTAGAAAAACTCTCGCTAGGGGCACCCAGGTGGCTCAGTCGGTGGAGCATCTGACTTTTGGTCTCCGCTCAGGTCATGATCTCAGGGTCTTGAGATGGAGCCCTGCAGTGGGCTCCGAGCTCAGCGGGCAGTTGCTTGGGGTTCTCTCTCTCCCTCTCCTTTTCCCCCTCCTCTCTTGTGTTCTCTCTCTCTTTAAAAAATAAATAAATAAATAAATAAAAAGTAATGATATGTTGGGTAATTGAATCTAAATTAAAAAATAAAAATAATAAATAATAAAATAAAGTACTCTTGCTAACTAGCTAAGAAAAAATAAACCAAAAAAACAAGTAAGCTCACAATATTTTTACATGTGTTCTGATTGTCTGATTCTCTTAAAGTGAAATTTGGCGGGAAGGAAGTGAAATTCCAGAGTGTTCAGATGCATATAACAAACCTGAGTGGTATGGGTATGTGTCTCTCTAGAAGGACAGCTCGCCAATATCACACAAATGTCAGACAAATTCATCCCCAAGCACAGGTACCTCCGTCTTCTCTCCCATGGTTTCTTCATCCTTAATACCTCTCTTTCCACCTCTTCTTAGAGTTCTGCAATTTGGACAGGATTTTTTTCTAATTTCAGACTCGTTTTTATTAATGAGTGTCCTCCTTGTCTATGTCTCCAACTTTCTCTAAACCAGGGGTCCTCAAGTAATTGTGTGTGTGTGTGTGTGTGAGTGTGTGTGTGTGTACTCCCACTAAGAGAATTTTTTTTCTTTTTATTTGACAGAGATGACAAGCAGGCACAGAGGCAGGCGGGGGTGGGGTGGGGAGGGAAGCAGGCTCCCTGCTGAGCAGGGAGCCCGATGTGGGGCTCGATCCCAGGACCCTGGGATCATGACCTGAGCCGAAAGCAGAGGCTTTAACCCACTGAGCCACCCAGGCGCCCCCACTAAGAGAATTTTTTAAACTGCCTTTTAAGATGACATCTAAAAAGCATCACATGTTTCAATGGTTATAAAGGTCATGTGTATTCTATTTGAGCTTTAGCTATTTTTCATCGAAATCCTTTTTGCAAAAGATTTCAGTTATTCCATTTATGGGAAATGTCTGCCTTAAAACCTAAATGGCGATGCCGGTCTCATGGCCAATCTCATTGGCCAAATCGGGATCACTTTCTCACAGAGAAATTTTAACTTCATCTTTCAATTCCAATAAGTTACGTTAATATGTGTCCCTGTGGCAATTAATTCATTTCTCAATTGTCATTGTAATAGATGGGTAAGTGGGTAGACAGATAATCGTGGCAGATACTTAAGTACACAGACATTTGCCATGAGTTTGTCATGGGATGAAACAGAGCTCTGTCCCCTTCCAGGATTTCTCCCCAAGGCTCTCTTTCCTCTGTTCTCCTGGGACTCTTCTTTGGGCCAAATGCCTTCTCAAAGTATTTCATCACTCAGATATGCGGAAGATATTTAGACCTGAGGGCAATGCTCTACAGAGAGATTGGGGTGGGTGAGAGGATGCCTTTTATTTAAAAAGGCTTTATTTTATAAAAGTGTGAGAGGGGCAACTGTAAAGTGATGGTGGGAAAGGAAAATCAGAGATGTGTTCTCAGACTGGTGAGCTCTAGAAAAGAGGGCAGAGGAAGTCAAGAATCTAAAACTCAATGCCGTGAAAGCTATATGCATCTGCATAGCCCCTCAAAAATCCCCAGGTACCCCCAGAAGGATGCAAACCACAGTGGGAATGTGGCTGTTCATGATTGAGCACACAAGACAGGAAGCCTTCTAGGGAAGCAGAAACACCTGCTGTACCACAGTCTGCCCTGCTACTCTAGCCACCACGAGCAAGGGGCATCCCCTCTTCCCTTCCTCATTTATTCATTCAACAAGCATCTTCTTTGTGTGAGGCACGGTGGGTGCTTTGTATGTCCCCTTGGCACCCTGTCCCAGGCAGCCTCTTAAATAATCACTACCAACGACATACAGAGATTCCTACCAGCCCACGACTGAGATAACTTTGTATCCTAACAAAACCAGGCTGTGTGTCGAGAGCAACGGGTTTCTTGGTTAGAAAAAGCTGCCTATGGCATTTCCCGACACCCAAGCCCACTAGATTCCAGATTCAAAATAAAATAAAATAGAGGTGGCCTGAGGGAAGAAGTCCTATTCTAAACTCATTATTAACTTGCTGGGAAGTGTGAGTGATGAAAATGGCCAGAAAATATGATCCTTCGGTGAATTGGGATCTCACTAATGTTTAATTGGGCCTCCTGTGAGACATTTAAATCTATGGCCAGCTATCAAGAGTGAGAATTCTACTCTAGTGGCCCCCAAATGATTTCACCTTCACTTTCATTTTAGTGGTGGAGGGAAGCCAGAACATTTGCCAAAATATTTGAACTGTGGGTGCATGCATCAGCCTATGTGTGTGTGTGTGGTAGTCACCAGTGGAGAAACTCGGGGCTCCATCATCTCTTTCAGTGTGTCGCCTACCGAACACAGGGTGGCCACTCTGGAGGTCTGGTCGCCACGGACCGGGCCCTGGATTTCTCAATTTCCCCTAACAGCGTTTTGTTCAAGAAGTACGGCTTAAAAATGACCCTATTCCAATGTTCGCCAAGTATTTTCAAACCTCCTCAAGGCTGAAACCTAGGTGTTTCCAAATAAACAAAAATAGTTTGCAAAGCACTCCTTAGTTTCTTCACCCCAAACCCATTCAAAATAAACACAAAGGTGAAACGTTGGTGTGTGTGTTTTCCTTTAAAATTCCACCTCCGCCTCACAGGTATGGGGATTGGAGACAAGTGTGGGGAAATGTGGACCAGGAGGCAGGAGAGAGGAGTTCCAGGCTCAGTTCTGTGGAGGGACTACGTGGGCCTGCGAGTCCCTGCCCCATCCTTCCTTGCCACGTGCTCCTGGCCCCTGACCTTAACCGCCATCTCCTTTGGTTTCCTCCTCAGCAGGAGCCTTGCCAGGAGTGTCGAGGATGTAAGGAGATGGGCACAGGGAGTGCACAGCCCAGTGCCCAGCACAGAACAGAGCTCAACCATATTTGCAATTACTGTTGGTGGCACAGGGCAAGTCATTCAGTTTTAGGAGGCCCCCTTGCTCTCTTCTTCTGCCAACGTGGAAAAAATAAAGCGCTTCTGATGGCCTTTCCTAAGGGTAAATTTTACTGAAAGGCAAATGAATCAAAGATGAGTTTCTCCCTCCATCCAACTGCAAATGTCTTGAAATGTAGGAGCAGAGTCTTGTTTTTATAGCCTACCCAACCTAGCCCCCTCAGTTGCCCAACACGACCTAATACATGGTAGGCACCAATAAATGTTTATTGAGTGGAATTATCTGGAAGTTAAGCTTTATGATAAGGGAGTAAATGAGGGAGGCCGTTTTTGTGGGGGTGTTAAAGTGAGCCTGGGAGAGTCTGTCTGAGGGAGAGTAGGTGTGTTCGTTAGTGATTTAGAGAGGCAAGGGGACGACTACGCCTGAGCATAAACATTTCTGTAATTACCGTGCCTGCTTTAACTGACCCAGAGACTTTACCGGAACGTAAATCCCCATCTGGCGGTTAGAGATGCCGTTATTAAAACTTAAAAATAATAAAGGGGTGCATTTTAGCTCTCAAATGAATCAGATTTGGCCAATGATCTTCTGAAGATAAGTTTGTATGGGGAGAAAATGAGTTGCATGTTTTCCATCTTTGCCCTTTCCTGCCTTTATCAAAAATACCACCTAGAAGAGGGCTTTTTCGCTTAAGAAGACAATGAACATCAACCCCTGCTTCGCCAGGGGTTCCATCTATCTCCGCTGTAAATAATACCAGGTAGAGAAGAAGCCCTTTGAGACAAGCCTGGGTATCCAGGACTCTTAAGAAACTTAAGAAACTTGAAATTAAAAGTAGATCTAAACAGTGGATGTTAATTTTTTTTTTTATTTTTAAATAAAAGGAGGGGGAAAAAAACCACCAAGCGTTTCATCACCTGGCATATGCACTTGTGATGACTCACTTCAAGAAAATTCGGGGAGGGCGGGGGGCACCTGACTTTTACCTCTAGGAAATTCCCTTTTCATGGGAATGAAAATCCTGGCTCCCACGCTCTCAGATCCGGGGACCTTGGCGCGGGGAAGTGGGTCTGTCTTCCTGCCCTGAAGCTCCAAGCCCAGGGCAAGTCCGTGCTTTCTCTCTAACCAAATCATATTTTTCGATCTGAACGATTTTATGGTGGGGGCTTAAGCAACTTCCTACATTGCCGTTGTAGCTCTTAATTTCTCCTACTTAGAGTGAAACCTCTACAGGGAAGCTATAAAGAAAATAAAACAAAGAACGAAGGAAGAAAATGTTTCTCTTCTCTTTCCTCCCTAAAACCCCCTCATAAACATCCCACCCCATGTCACAAAATGTATGGCAAGCGGTAAGCTTTGGCAATATTTTGACACAGTGCGTGGTCCCCTTCTCCTCCTCTATTCCTTTGAGGTTCATCTTGTAGCCCGGGGCTCTGTTCCCCTGCCAACTTGGTGGGAGTGTTTAGTGACTGGAAGGCTGTGGCCTGCTCTCCCCAGAACTTCACACTTCATTTTTCCATATCCCTGGGAGCAGCAGCAAATATCTCACCAGCCTGCTTTGCTGGCTACTGCCATAAATCAGACTTAGGCCTCAAAAAAATAGCCAGGCCTGTCAAGGCATTAAGCTTTTATTTTCTGACTCGATCCAGTGGTAAATGAGAGCTTGTATTTTCCTTTAAAACTGTAAAGGGATTTTTAAGGATTGTTGCTGGATGACTGCCAGCTCCGAAAGATACAATGCAGAGGGTCACTGGTTACGAGAGATTTGGAAAAGTCTTAAGTATGAAAAATGGCTTTTCTTAAAGGTTTTTCAATGAAATGAGAAACGGAGCTTACATTTCATAAAGGATTTTTTTTTCTTTTTTCTTTTTTCCTGAAAGACCTGAACTATTCACGAGAAAAGCATTAGGAAATGAAGAGTTGCTCTCTTAGAGAAATAGGAGTTCTATTTGTTATGCGTGCCCCCTGGCCTCCTCTCTCTTTCTCTGTGTACACAGATACTTGGGCTGGCTCATTAGTTAGTTCCTGCCATCATTACTGACGCTATGACAGCGAGAACAAACAGACTGGACAGTTTTATGTGCTGTATATTAACTACTTCATCATTTAGGCCTGCAAACCAGGACAGTGAGGCAAGTCCATTAAAAAAAAAAAAATCCTGCTCAAAATTCTGAGCAACTTTGCAAGGTGCAAATCTTGCCCATGAGATCACTTCTTAATGTCTCCCCTGGTTAGGCAATCCCATCTCAAACTCCAGACGCTGAAAGCCTTCTTGCAGTTGGGAGGGCAATGAAGTGAAAGTGGACAGGTGTGGCCCCCCAGACACCACATCCAGGAAATCTGGAAAAAGGTGCAAGGAATCGGGCTGAGATCGGGCATTCTGTAGAAAAACAATCTGCTTAGATTTTGTGATGTGTCATGTTTCATTGAGGTACGCATTTAATTTCGGCAAAGTGTAATGAAATGAGAATAAACATAATCTTTCCTCTGCCCAGCGAAGATCACTACATACATTCACAGCCCAGGGTCGTCAGGGGGTGTGGGAAGGCAGGAGGGAAATAACCAAGGGAGGAGGGAAGCTGTGTTTAGGGGGGCTTCAAAGGAGCACTTAAATCAGGATGAAACTGATCAAGAAGGGAACAAGGGGCATATAGACAATGGGATCTGGTTTTATCATCAGGGAAGTTGGGGATGAGGTGGCTGGGACGGATGGGAACGCAGCAGGAGTGGGCCTGCAACATGGAAATGACAGGTGTGTACCAAGGAGTGTCATAATAAAAACAGTGAGGAGGACATACCCTGGCTGGGCTGATTTTGCAAGGATCCCACAGACTGCCCTGCTTATGTAGTGATTTACAGACATCTCTCCCATCCAACTCCAGGGTCAGCTAGTTGCATTAAATCTTGGGTGTTCCCAAGGAGAGGCACTGTCTTCTTGGGTGTTGCTTTTTTTTTTTTTTTTTTTTTTTTTTTTTCTTCTTGAGAGAGTGCAGAAAAACCTGGAAGCAGACTTTCTGGCGTTTGAGCAATGGTTCAAGTCTCCCTGCGATCCCTGAACAGGTCCTTCTTCTCAAGCTCTTTCCAGCTGATCTCCCACCACCACCTGCAAGCCTTCGGGGCACACTGAACCCAGCTGTCTGTGGCTGAAGCTTCTGCAGCTGCATTCGCCCCCTCCAACCCCGATGGATGATCCCTACGAACCTTCTATAGGTTCTACGGATTTGCCGAGCTTTCTCTTTTCCCTCTGAAAGCTGAGGAAGTTGTATGAAATTCAGATGTCAACGCCCATAAATAAAGTTTTATTGGGACCCAGCCGCGTTCATCTGTGGACATACTGTCTATGGCTGCTTTCATGGTATAACAGCATCAGTGAGTAGCTGGCACGGAGATGGTGTGACCCACAAATATTCACCAGCTGGGCCTCGACAGAGAAAGTTGGCTGATCTCTGCACTATTTGCCCTCATTGGCCACACACACACCCACGTGGAGCCTCGCCAGCCCCTCCTCTTCCTTCAGATCATCCTAAGGATGGTTCCTTTCTTGTTCACTCCACACTTCTCCTTGCAAAGCATAGTTTGTACATTGAATTCATTTCTAAATGCTTTCTCATTCCAACTACAAAATGGCAAAACTATTAGATGTAAAAACTAAAAAGCCATCGAGCAATCATAAAAAAAAAATACTCCAACTGAAATCTGGAATAAATATACCCACAAGGTTTACGTTGTTTATCTCTAAGAATTACGGGTGAGTTTATGATGTTTTTGATTAGCTGCATTTTCTAAATTTTCAAAATAGAGATTTTTTTTTAGATTTTCTCAGTAATGCACGTGTTCTAAATGTCCGATGATGTATAAATGTTATTTTTCATGGATATTTTACAAAAATGTGTATACAGCAGCTTCTACACAGAAGGCCCTCCATTAAGCACCACGGAGGATATAAAGAAATACAGGAAATGATCCCTGCCCTCCAGGAAATCTAAAATTGGTAGTTTAAAAATAAGGACATGCATAATGACGGTGACAATATGCACATTTTGCCTATTGAGGTTGAGTATTCAAGAGAGCAGCTATTATTCACTGAGGAAATGTGTTGAAGTGTTGTTAAATAATATACATGTGTCTATGTCCGTGAGCCCCTATCTCATGCCCTCCCTCTATGGGCACCTACTTACTTACTATAAGACCTTGAATATGTCTATATGCTTTTTAAAAATGGAGTATGTGCGTTTCAGTTTACATTAAAGATATTTCGGTATCATATCCCTCTTTAATTTCCCTTCTTTCAAAGAGTAATTAAGATTTCCCAAAAAGGTTTTGGGCAATCCTCTGTTAGGTTAATTCCCAGATGTGCTGTGGCCTTAGCTGGCGCGGTGAGCAGGCTCTGGTTTTCTATCACCTTTTCTAGTTGGTTGTTGCTGGTGCATGATGAATCTTGACTGTGGCAATCTGGCTGGGGAAGGGGAAAGTAAGTGGAAGAACAGAGGACCCTCTTGTAGATCACTGTGCCACCAAGCACAGAATTCAGGTCTGCACCTGAGGTTGAAAAGCCTGGGGCGGGGTGGGGCGGGGCTGAGGAGCCTTCTCATATCTGTGCGCCTGATCAGTGTGTTTCATGCTCTTCATCACCGAGACCCCCACAGGCCTGCTTCCCATGAACCTCACATTTCCTGACCCCATATCACTGCCACGCTCACTACCCTATCTCGCCACATAATCACACCCACCAAGGAAACCTTTCCTTCCTTAAAACTCCCCTGTAGAGCCTCGCTGAGGCTCTAAGCCTATGATCTCTACTATAAATCTGTTGGAAACAGCAGCGGGGGCAATCTCCCCTCTCTCTGTGCCTGGGTGCTCTCTAGGTTAACCTGGTAGGCTGAAGATGGGCTCCAGCACCCAGCAGATCGAATTGGATGGGGCTCATTATTTTAGGGCACACCTACTAGTTCAGTCTGGAGGGATCTAGAATGACCTGAGCACCAGAGGTTTCCGATCTTGGCTGGTCCCACTTACTATCACCACCGCCACCTGAGCTAAATCATCACTGATGCCATGATTCCCTCATTCTCTCAGAGGTTTGCGGGGAGGACCATTTTTTGGTGGGCGTCAAGCGAGCTGTTTGTCCACATGCACGAAATGTTGGGAGTAAGCTTTTGAGAGGCATCTCAAAAGACTGTAGATAATTAAACCATCCTTAGCTAATGTTTATGCAGGAATCAGCAATACTACCTCTCACGATGGCCAGGCCCAACTCCTCCCCCGAGACTTGCCTTCTCAAGGACAGCTATCATCTGGTTCTTTCCATTGCTAGACCAGTGGCTCTCAATTACAACCACCTGGGAGCCTTTAACAAATGCCCATCCCTGAGCCCCACCCCAGAGAAACTGACTCAGAACTTCCCCATCTGCTATGCCAAGAATACCAGGTTGGGTCTCTGAGACCAAGGAGGGCACCTCTGTGTGTGAGGGAGAGGTGAAGCGGTGGGGTGGAAGCTTGTCCTCTGCCCCACCCCTTCCAACCACATCTAAGTCAAAACCACAAAACCAAGTAAACAGGCGAGTAAGGGTTGGTGCAGTGATTGGAAGGAAGGAGGAGTGGTGGGGTAGGGAGGATGGATGAGGAAGAGAGGGCATATTTTACTGACAGAGTCTTCCTCCAGTGCAGAACTCCGGGGCCATGATGGATGGGACCCTTGAGGGCCCGGGAGAGGGATGGGCCCACCAGTGTCCCGGCTGGAAAAGGAGCCCCAACTCGGGCCAGGCCTTCGTTCCCCTTGCTCCCTGCAGCTTGAGCCTGCTCCTTCCTGAGGAGGCCCGGCTCACACTCACTTCATCATCACCGCTGCCCCGGCCCTGGGCTTCTTGGGTGTTCTCCTGGCTCTGGCTGCCGTGTGAGGGAATTAATTTCCTAAAAGGCCACAGCCTCAGCAGGCCGTTTCAGGACCAGGCAGCAAGGCAGTCCACGTGGCTCAGGACAATGTGTAGCCAACAGTTAGGGGTGCTAAAGACACATTCTAGGGGCGCTTGGGTGGGACCATTTGCTCACCTGGGGTGTTTCAAAGAAAAGAAGGAAATCAGCACTCCGAGGCCTCCTCTAACACTCCAACCAAAGTCACAGAGAAACAGAAATAACTTTGCTTCCAACTCTCTTTTCCTCTTAAAATGACCTCTTTTTCCCAGCCCAGGCTCTCTTTGCTTCCTCTCTGTAGTAATAAATACCTTTCACTCAATGCTAGCTCGTACTAAAAGCACTGTGCTGAGTGCTCCCTTCTGCAATGTTCTGTTCAGAGAAGAAGAAATCGGGGCCCAGGGATATTAGGTGGCTTGCCCCAAATCTCTTGGCCCATAGTGGGCAGAAGACAATTTGGACATGAGCCTGTCTGAGACCAAAGTCAGTGCCTCTGACCACACCCCCCTGCCCTCATACACACACACTGAGAGGTCTGTAGGCCAGGGTGGTCAGTAAAGTCAGAGTTGGTGCTCAAAGCCCTGGCCGTCATCCACCAAATTTACCAGAACTCAGAGCCACTTGGCTAACTCTGGTGGGAGCAGTTTCTGCTCGAATTGGAAGTCCCCACAGGCTTTGCAATCAAACTAAGCTTCAGTGTCCTCATCTGTAAAACAGGACGATAGTATGTCCTTCCTAGGGTTATGGATGAAAAATCAAGTAACACAGGGAAGAAACACTTACTATGGGGTCAGGCATAGTGTCAGAGCTCCATAACATGGCCATTTCATCATTAATAGTATTAGGATCAGAAATATAAGCACCAGCCACTTCCTCACTCCTTCAGCAAATACTCTGAGTGCTCTGCACCAGTCGCTGAGGTACACGGGTGAGCCAAAGCGAGAGCACTGCTGTCAGTAGATTGGTCCATTCTCTTCCCAGGTAGAAGGTCTGCTGTGGAAAGCAAGTCACCATTGGAAGGCTGCCTAAAGTTATGGCATCATCAGAGAGTGATGGCCAAGTGCCTTTAAGATGTGACAGCTTAAAGTGGTCATTGCTCTTCAAGCAGCTTTGAATATTGGAACAGAGCTTAGGATCCCCTGCTGCATGGACGGGAGATGTGGTGAGAGAAGGGACCAAGCCTTACTGGACTCTTTCTAGGTGTCAGGCCCAAGGCTCTCAAGGTCTCTTCATGTATGAGACACCTCTAACTCATGATGCAGGAAATGCCTTGAGGCAGCACCCAAGATGCTCTTGGACATCATGAAACCATAGCAGTAAACAATATTGACTCACCATGCCAGGGAAGAAATAGCCCTGCGGTGCCAGACTCTAGTTCTAGAGACAAATCACTAGGGTTCCCATCGTGTCCATACCCCCAGCGAGCTGCGTGCTTTCAGCAAGTGATTTAGTATCTCTCAGCCCTGGTGCCTTCAGCTGGAAAAGGCATGTAAATAACAGGAGAACCTGTCTCACCTGATTGTGGAGGTGTTGGTGGCAATACACAGAAGAAGGGACTCAATGAATTATACCCATTATTGCTATCCTTTGGCAGTCTTCTTCATTACATCAAGAAGAAAGAAAGTCTTAGTAGGGTGTACTGGTAAACCTACAAATGGCTAGTCTGCCCTTTAGCAAAAGGAGAGAAACCTCAGGCCCAGAGAATTCCACAGGTAGTAGTACCGAGCTATGATTTAACAACACTGTTTTGTTTTCACTGTGGGGTGCGCATGTGTGATTAGCTTGCAGTTGTGACACATGATACTGGTTTTCCATCTCTTATAGTAACAGAAAGCTTCCCTGTAAAGCAAACACTTCAATAAGAAAGAAACTCAACAGCAGTTCAAATACGAGGAAATAATAGGACAGATGGAAGGTGAATACAACAACTATCTTGATTTTTTAAAATTTATTTATTTGACAGAGACAGATCACAAGTAAGCAGAGAGGCAGGCAGAGAGAGAGAGGAGGAAGCAGGCTCCCCACTGAGCAGAGAACCCAATGTGGGGCTCGATCCCAGGACCCTGAGATCATGACCTGAGCTGAAGGCAGAGGCTTTAACCCACTGAGCCACCCAGGTGCCCCAAAAACCATCTTGATGTGGCCTTCCAATGACCGAAGTTTGGGAAATATTGACACAGTAGCCCCCATGTCCTGGCTTCCAGCCTCCAGTCAGAGATGAGGCCCCCGAAGCTGAAGAGTAGTAGACCCAAGTTCTGAACCTAGTTCTATCTCTCCCCAGCCCCTCTGCCTTCTCTCAGGACATGCTATCCACACCTGCTCCAGCCACCCATTATTCAGACTCTTCCAAGACATCACCATGCTTCAGCCACCCTCCTCCTAGTGGGTTGTGCACCCCTGCTGTGGTGGTGACATCTAGGCTTAGGGAGAAGCCCCCCTGCCATGGGCAGGATCAGACTGTTGCTTTAGTCTTCTTCTTCTTTTTTTTTTTTTTTAAGATTTTATTTATTTATTTGATAGAGATCACAACTAGGCAAAGAGGCAGGGAGAGAGAGTGAGAGGGAAGCAGGCTCCCTGCTGAGCAGAGAACCCAACTCGGGACTCTATCCCAGGACCCTGGAATCATGACCTGAGCCGAAGGCAGCAGCTTAACCCGCTGAGCCACCCAGGCACCCAAGTCTTCTTAAAACACATCTACAGACTGTCTCTGGGTGTGGTCTGCTTTTGCACAGCACTCACCTCACTCCCAGGCATCCGTTCCAACTACTTCCTTCCTTAGATGGCAGCTGGGGCACCTTGCTGTAGCTCCGCCCATTCCAACCACACATCCGAAACAGATGAGCATCTCATGAAGGGGGAGAGGCCAAAGCCACATGAAGGATTCTGCTTCTACTGTGGCTCTGATTTCTGTGTCTCACATCAGAGAAAGGGGGGCTCCAGGCAGACACTGTCGGATAAACAGGGTTCTTTAGCACAGCCATGGTGGTGGGTCTAAGCAGCTGGTGAACTAGGGATCCCGGGGGATATGAGTTGCAAAGAGATGAAAGTCACAGAATTTGAGATGTAGAAGCTTCCTAAAACCATACAGCTCCACTGTTCTGCTTCACACCCAAGGGGGATGGACGCAAAGAGGTTATTTGACTTGCCCAAGGTCACGTGCATCCTGGTCAGAGCACTACCGTGTTTTCCTTTGGGTTTCTGAACCCAATTTGACCTTGGGCCTCATTAAAAATTCTTGCCATGTCTTCTTTCTCCGATGGATAATTTAAAATAGAAATAATAATAAATATAACACCTCGTTGTATATGTGTAGCACCTTTCTTCCAATAAATGGCGTTCTTTCAGCTTGCCCACCCACGCTGCACAGAGCGGAAGTATTTCCACTGTGGACTCTGACACTGGTTATTGACTGGAGCCTAGCCTCTAGCCCACACACGTACCCCTATCAAAGCTATAGCTCAGGGGACAGGGCTCAAGTCCTACAGGGAGATCTGTTATTAGCTACTTCAGGAAAGTGTTTAAAAAAAAAAAAAAAAAGCCCTCACACGTAATATATATGAGAAATATGTTTAGAAAGCTTAATTTCTAACTGTTTTTAAAATCAACTATTTTCCTTTCAACCATCTAATTCTTTGCTTCTCCATGGAATAATAGGCCCTTTTGTGTTTTTAGTAGTAATCGTTGTTGTACTCATAGTAGTAGTAGTAACAGAAGAGTGGCAAGAACAGTAATGGCTATCATTTTGTAAGCTTCTGCATAGAAGTATACCCAGTATCTTATTTAATCCTCACAAAAATCTTAATGATGGGAGTATTACTACTTCACCAGTGAAACAAACTAAAACCCAGAGCCTTTTCTTTCTTACAATAGGACAAACTAGATTTTCATAGAATTCCTAAGTGAACTAGATAAAATATGAAAAACATTTTTCTAATGTGTAACAGATTTGGCTAGAAAGTGAAGTAATTACTTGGGCCCCAGAAATGATCAGAAAGCCCAAATCCAGAGCAGCCATTAAGTGTTTGAATCAGCATTTCCCACACAAAAGGGACAAAACCCAAAGCCCATGATGAATAAAAGGTCTAAGTGGGGACCCCATAAATGAAGCCGAGAATAATGAAGGGCAACGCTCCCAGTGAGTGAACTAAAAAAAGGCTTATGCCACGAGAACAGGAAGATAAAGATACAAGTCCAGCTTGGCCTTGGCTCTGAGTGGAACAGCAAAAGAAAAAGAAAAAAATACTCGCACTCCACTTCTAATTTCAGATCTGGACTTTCATGGGTTTGGAATCTGAATATACACAACTGTTACGGCTGAAAGAAAACTCTGAAGATTTGGTTTAAATTGGTTCTACTTGATAATAGCATCAGACACCTGGCAGAAGCAAATTCTAGTCTTCTCTGGCAGAAGATATGTTTAAATGGGACTTCAAAACGAATTCTTACACAGTGAGTTACAAGGAAACTTGAACTTCTTTTTTTTTTTTTAATCACTAAATGCACAAGGAAATCAGCCACACTGAGTGAGAGTTAACTGAAACAAGAAACTCTAGAATCAGATCTACAGAGACCACAGATACCAAAACTAATCAAACACAGAATATGAAATTAGTATAATTAATAGGTTTTTAAAAAATCAGACAAGGTTGAAAGCATAGCAAAGAAGAAAAAAGATTATCATAACTGGCCAGATCTGAAAAATGACTAACTAGAAACTAGAAATGAAAAACATTGAAATTAGAATTTCAGTGATGAGGCTAAAAGGGAAAACTGCTGAACTGGGATATTGAAGAGATTACACAAACTTGTAGTAGAGAAGGAAATAGCAATGGACAATGTGAAAATGTTCAACAAACCCAGAAAATAGGGTGAGAGGATTCTATAGGAAACAATAAAGAAAACAGAAGGTAGCAACATTAAAACTAATAATGGCTAAGCATTCTCCAGAATTAATGAGAGACATCAGTGCATGGATTAAAGAATGCCCAGAGAATCCCAAACAGAATGAGTAAAAAGTAAGCCATTCCTAAACATATCATAGTGAAACTGCAGAACAACAAAAGCAAAGAGATCTTAAAAGCAATCAGAGAGAATGAGCAGACTGTCTGGAAAATGACAAACTGACAGCTGAATTCTCAAGAACGGCAAGGAAAATCAAATACATTAATATCAACCAACTGATATCAAATAGCTAGTAATCTAGAATTCTAAACAAGGAAAGCTATCTTTCAAAAATGGAGGGGGTGACAAAGAAGGAATCTCAAACTATCACAGAGAATTTACTACCAGAACACTCTCATTGTAGGGACTTCTAAAGGACATGTATTTTAAGGGAAAAAAAAAACGATTTCAGAAGGTAGATCTGAAAAAATGTAGGAGGATCAGTACACAAAGATTTAATTTAAGGTAAACATGATTAAATAGAAATAGAAATTGATAGTATAAAATGAAATCAAGAGAGTTTTGAAAAACCAAGGATTCTTTGGGTTTTAAAAAATCAATGGAAGGGGTGTCTAGGTGGTACAGTTCGTTGGGCATCCAACTCTTGGCTTCAGCTCAGGTCATGATCTTGGGGTGCTAAGATCAAGCCCTGCGTCATGCTCCACACTCAGTGTGGAGTCTGCTTGAGATTCTCACTCTCCCTCTGCCACTCCTTCCAGCCCTGCATGCTCTCTTTCTCCTTCCCCAATAAATAAATAAATCTTTCTTAAAAATCAAGAGAAGATTAAAATCTGGACAACTGCATATAAAATTTGACAGTGAATAATCATAATTCAAAAGTTCTTTGCTTTTTTATTGTTCAGAAAGAGCTTAAATACATTGATGAACTTTTAATTCTATTATGCTAAATATGCATACAGAAATTTCCAGAGTGACCCCTAAAAGAACTGGAATGCAGAGAAAATACTGGAATTGGGGGTGGGGGGACAAAACCAAGCAATTCAAAACAAGGAAGCAAAGAAGAAAAAAAGCAAAGAATATAGAAAAATCTGGATGAATATTACTAGAAAGTGCAAAATAAGGTAGTAAGAAATGAATCCAAATAGTTCAGTTATTACAAATAGTGTAAATGGGTTAAACTCTCCAGTTAAAAGGCAGACTATCAGAGGAGAGCATGACCTGGAGGGAGTAGTTGGTCTGAACTGAAGAGGAGTGGAAATAAGGTTTGGAAGGTAACCCCAGCAGCACTGTGGCACATAGAATTTTGAAACGTTTGCTGAGGCATTTTATTTTGATTTGACAGGCTGTGCTAGTGAAAAGTGTGGGGTAGGAGTCTGTTATTTTTCAATATAAGAGTTCTATTATGATTTGAACAAATTTTTGTTTAGCATATGCATGGATTTTATTGAGAAACATTTTAAAGTTAAGAGGAATCAATTTCAAAATAAATAACAATCCTCTAGTTTGAAGATAAATAGAAAACAAAAGAGTTGGGTATCTTCCTTTATACACTCTTGTATTGTTTGAATTTGAAATCATAAGGGCAATTTTTGTGATTAAAAAAACTCAAAAATAGGCAATGGGGTACTGCAGAATTTTGCATCAGTAGGGATCTGAGAATAGAACATTGTTTGGAAAGGAGACTTCAAGGTGAATTGAAGGATCAGGAGACAAAGACTAGAATCAGAGATAAGTTGGAACAACTAAAATGATTGTCTGAGCTGATGTAATAAGTGTGGGATGGAAGGAAAGGATAAACCCAAAAGGAAAGAAATGATAGAATTTGTTTACTGTTCTTGTTCCTGCAGGTCCAGAGAAGTAAGAGCAATTGAGTACTTAAAGATGAAGGAAGAGGCAAAAATTACTTAATGAATGGTGATGATAATGCCTATTCTAGTCTGTTCCTGCAGGAGGATTCATTTCCAGCCTGAGCCAGCTTCAGGGAATCTCTGATTGAGAAAGAAAAAGACTCAACTCATTGGACATTCAGAAAGGTTATATAGAATAGAAACCCTTCCTTGATATCTTCCCTTGAAGGGAGTTGACATAGCAAAAGAGGAAATACCACTATGGCCTTCAGAGCCTCAAAAACACAAGCCAATTTGCTTAGAATGCAAAAAATAAACAAAACCCCTCATTTGTATGTTCTCCCAGGACCCTCCCTAATCCCAGTCCACAACACTAGATGATCTGGAATGAGTGTGACATTTTAAATAAGATGTTAGAAGGGAGAGGGCAGTATATCAACCATACCATGGGCACTTGCGTGGAGCTGGCAGGTGCATCCTCTGTGGTCTAGACCAGGGTACTTCTGGAGCCATGTTTCCAGTGCTTAGGGATGAGATCTGAAGCCCCAAAAGGCAAGGAACCAAGACCCTGGAAATGGAGGCACTTTCCTCATCAATGTTGGTGTCTCCAGATGGTTTCCAAGTTGGCCATTTCCCAGGCCTTCTAGAACTCCAACTGTGTGACCTGAGCACCTTAGCTCACCTCTCTGAGCCCTAACTTCTTCATTTATAAACTGGTGATGGTAACAACAGACTTCTAAAGGGTTGTTATGAGGGCTGAATGAGATGATGATACAGAAAATTACTTGACACAGTGTGTGGCCCATGTATGTACTTAACACTTATTTTTTAAAATTAATTTTTTAAACAGAAGATACAGGGAGGGAGGAAGTAAGGGAAGGAAGAAGAAAGGACAAACCATAATCATGCAAGGCAGGTGCCCTCCTCCAAGGCTGTGACAGCAGAACTGGCATACCAAGCAGGGTACCACTGTGGCATCCCTGGCCGACATGTTAGATCCTGAGACTTGTGGCCCTTTGTACATTACCCAGAATTCTTTCTGAGTAGCTAAGCTTGCCCTTGAGCTTTATCCTCTGCTTCCTGTGAGCATTTCCTGAAGTCTGAGCCCTGAGAAGGGACAGTGGTGTGCACAAAGAAATGTGACCTTCATTGGCCTTGCTGGTTATAGGTATAACAGTGCGTCATAGCCTGAAGCTTGGGTACCAGCCCCATCTTCCACCACAAAGCTCTTCCACTCCAGTGGTGTTAGCCCACTCCCACCTTGACTCTCGCTACTGGTAAGTAAAGTCGTTTTAGAGAACATCATACATGGACTCAAGATATGGAAGGAGTTATTTATTTTCCCCGAAGATGGTTTGTTCTTTTGATAAACTACAGCTTTATTATACTATATTTTATTTTATTAATGCCAATAGTAGATTGTATTTTCTCATGATGAAGTTTCTCCTCCCCACCACCCCTGCTACCTCCCACTTTAGACTTTGGCTATAAATAGGAGTTTCTTTGTTCTGTCTCCTCTGGGCAATAATTGGAAACATAAACTGGGAAACACCCTCATGTCTTTCCATGTCTCTTGGTTGTTTCTCCCTAAGCAGACAGTTGCACAAACAAACAGGCTGCTTTGTTCATGTTTTCTCTGCAGTCACAATTTCTTCCACTAAATGTTTATGCATCCCAGCATCTCAAGAACTTCAGGACCAAGATGGATGGTATGTTAATATTCGTTTGAACATGTGCACTTAATGTACTTGGTTAATTGGTGTAATTAGTAGTCTTTTCATTCCAAGGCCGTTGCTGAAATTAAAACAGGGCGGTTATTTCTTTTAATGGACTAACTGAAGAATTTTAATTTTGAAAGTCAATCACGATGCACAGACATGAAATTCTGCTCTGGGACAGAGGAGGAAGGGACACACATTCTAAGGACCTGGGGGTCTTTTGGAGAGCTCCCAGTCCCATTTAGACCCTCCATATTTCCATGTGTTGGTAATCACAATGCCCAAGGTGATACAATTCATCACCCAAACCATGGCACTTTCAAGAATGAAATGGGGTCCCATTACTGATGTCATAGGGACAACAGTTCTAAACAGGGACTGTCCCAGGCAAACCAGGAATATGGTCACTCAACCTCACATGTGTCCAGCTCCTTCCATGGGGTATTCACTGTTGGATTATATCTGCTTCTCACCCTCAACCACAAGGCAATGGATCATTCCCACTGAAGAGATCAAGTGACTGAGGCTGAAAAGCTCAGTAACTCGCCCCAGGCCTGCTGGGCAGTGAATAAAGCCATGTTCAACCCCATCCACCACATGGACCCACATTCTTCTGGCCAGCCAGGAATAACCACAGGGGTAAGTGGTAGCAAGTGAGCATGCGTGGCAGAACGAAAAACTGGAACGGGAACGGAAGAGTGGCAGAGGGAAAAATGGCATGAAGGAGCAGGCAGGACGTCCTGGCCGGGAGGCTCAGAGGTAATGGCTTGGGTTTCTGAAAGCGGATGACCTTCTTAAGGGGTCTCAAAGAAGTTCTGATTATAAAGGCAACAGCTGTTGTGACCATATTTTCTAGAAGATAATTTTTGACAAATTCCTGGACTGAAAGTGTTAGCCACATGGCAGCGTGGTCTGTGGGCTGTCACAGTCACTCTGCATGTCCCCCTCATCTGTGACGCATCTACCAGGCAGCTCTGATTCTCTCCTTCCTCCCTGCTGCTTCTCCCCACCTCCCACCACTCCTTCTCCCCTTATCGTCCCTGCTCGGTGAAGGCAAACGTACCCTGCTCTGCTAAACCAATTCCCTCTGATATTGGCATTTCTATCTTTACAATTTGGCGGCCCTGTGAAGTTTCCCTTTGTATGCACGTTTCCCTGTTCCTGTGTTCCCAATATTCAGGTATCATCACTCAATAACCATTTGACAGCAGTAATGCTTTTCATATGGAAAGAATTGTTTTTTTATTGATGGCAAATGTTGCGATGAACTTTCATGCCCACTTGGAGCCAGAGGGGCTTTTTATTGGGTGAACCACACTAAGATGTGGTTCCAAGAAATGTCTTTGGAGTGTGGACTGAGATGTACTTTTGGGAACAGGTCTTATGGATGGGGGGAGGGCAGAGAGCCTTTCCCTTTATCAAAGTCTCATCAATCAAAACATATAATAGCAACATTATTAATAATCGTACAGTTGCCTCACACTTGGTATTTTTCCAAGCACTTCCCTCGAACTCTAAAATGAAGGCAAGGAGGCTATTATTATTTCCACGTTACAAGTTAAGCAACATTGTAACAGGACTGACTGGTCCCTTGAGCTAGGAGTCAGTTGATAAACAGCTAAGTGTCCCATGAGAAGGATACTTTGAGCAGGTGGAAAAGCTATCCTAAGCATCATAGATGCTCTCAGAAGATCAGGAGTCCTTCCCAGGCTAAATTCTCAAAGTCCTCTATGCCTAGTGCAAATATAAGAGCACGGCCATGACGTCCAGATAAGGTGCTCCTTGTCTCAATGGCACTTACAATGCAGTTAAGCATCCTGACATCTAACCCAGAAGCAGTGGGAAACCATGGGTTATTTAACAACACACACTGTTAGCATATGATGTGGCAGACAGAATGTGAATGCCATGTATTTTTTTTAAAGATTTTATTTGAGAGAGGGAGAGAGTAAGCTAGAGAGAGAGAACAAGCTGGGGGGGTGGGGAAAGGGGGAGGCAGAGGGAGAAACAGACTCCCTGCTGAGCAGAGAGCCCCATGCAGGACTCGATCCCAGGACCCTGGGATCATGACCTGAGCCGAAGGCAGATGCCCAACTGACTGAGCCACCCAAGTGCCCCGTGAATGCCATGTGTTGACCATTCCAAGCAAGAGCCAGTCTCCACTGGACCTAACAAGAGAAGGGCAAACACTGGAACCCCAAGGTGGTGATGCTACTGGATCCCGTCCACATTAGCCACAGCCCAAACCTGCACCCCTCAGAAGCCAGCGTTGACACTGGCCTTGATAAAAGAAGAGAATTAGGGGACTAGATAGGAACTTGGAAACCATCTAGGGCTACCAGCATCGCCATTTTATTACTATGGAAGCTGAAGCTGAAGGGACTGAAGGGACTTGCCCTCGCTAGCATGGCTAGCCAGGGCAGAGCAGCGTGAAGAACCCAGGCCCTCACAGAGAATGTGGCTCTCCACTCAGTCTCCTGCACTGACTCGGGGGATTTTGTAGCTCACCCTGCTTGTCTTTTCCTCTTCTCCTCCTCCTTAACCTGTTGGCACTCCCTTATTACTTGTCTGCAGCTGGTGCTCAGGGACTGACTCACCAGGCTGAGTGAAGAAGAAGACAGTTTCCTAGATATCTGGTTTCTCCATGCCCCCTTCACCCTCCCGGCCATTTCCTTCACTCTGAGGGAGCAAAGCTCCCTGAGCCACAGGGCGTGCAAGGAGTACCGGAGGTGGTGTGAACCCTAGCAGGTTGCCGTAGCTCACTGGGGAGGCTCATGCTCAGGGTCCAGCCAGCACGGCTTGAGGGGTGTGCTATGAGACGGGTCCTGATAGCTCAGCTTCAAGTCTGTCCTGGTCCCAGACATGCTGGGTTCCCTAGGATTGCATTGGGAGGAAAGGTGTTTTTCTATCTCGAGACCACCACCTTCCATTATTCATGGACGTCCCTCCCCAGCCCCACAGCCTCCTTGCTTGTGTTACTCCTCAGCTCTTAATGCAACATTTGGATTCTTGGGAGCTCAGATCTTTTGTCCGTTATGATCTAATGCTCCCTGGCTCATGTTTCAAGGGATGTTTCCCCGCTCACCCTTTTTGTCTTTCTCTACTTCTTCGTCTGCTCTTTCTGCATTGCTTGGCTTATGAAATGTCATATTTCATTCTAAGTCAAATGCAGCTCCTCTATCAATTCGACTGCAGTCCCAGAATATCAAAGAGAAGCCCTAAACTATGATTAGCATCTACAGACTCTAGGATTATAGGAAATTCTGGCCAACGACTCTCCAGCGATTTACCGATGCTACAGCCAATGTTCTTAATGTATATTTCTTAGTTTATATTTCACTTTGCAAACAAAGCAACTCAGAGGGACTTTTCTTTCCCAACCTCCCCAGTACGACTGGAGAAATCAACCATCGGGCACTACCACTGTCACCATTCAATTAATGAGGAATCCAGAGCCACCAGCTGGCACAGTGATGGCGAATAAGGCCCCAGTTTCATAGTTGTTAGAGTCTCAGCTGTTGGACTGGAGGCACAATTCCACCCACTCCTCTGTCCTTCCAGCACCTGTCACATGTGGGTCTTCCTCAATCCACCTTTTCCAGTCTGGATCCTCCCAGGTTCTCCCAAGGAGGATAGCTTTAGGGTCGTTTCCTTGTATACCCATGGCTGTTGCTCTTCCCTGGGAGATTTCATGAATTAAGTACCTATCCTGCTCTGGAAACCATGCTAGACACTTTGCATGTATCTTCACACACTCCTGCACATTAGCTCACTTAATCTTCACCGTGACCTTACACAGGAGATAGGAACACTGAGCTCAAAGAGTGTCATGATTACCCAAGGTCAGCGAGGGATCCAAATCCCAGTCCCCTCATTTCAACACCTCTCCACGATGCTATCAAGTTTTCTTGGGGAAATGATTTCTGCAAATGGCCTTGACCAAGCACAAGAACTTTTACCATAAGCCAGGTTTTCTCCTCTACCACTGTCTTAGCTCCTTCTTTTTCATCATACTGCTAAAGCTTACAATCAGGCCTGTCCTTTCAGGAACACAGACCTCGTGACCATTTGCAATGACAACCCGGCACATGCACTCCAATGAACAGAGATAGGCTGGCGTGGAATTATCAGAAACCTGAAACAACAAAGCCTCCAACTCCGGCAAAATAGCCCCAAATCACCAGCTGCTCCCAGGGCTAGCCGAGAAAAAAAGCATTTGTGGTTTCTACTTGCCCTCAGAAAGTATGAGGGGACCAAGATCTCCAGAGATCCCATAGAAAAGGTGCCCAGGCACTTTGCAGAGATGGAAAGAAAACATGTGGTGGAGACAGCCCACCCCAGCCCGTGAGAGCCCACTGTGGACACCGCATCTCAACTCTTGTTTTAGTGATGTCATACTGGTAGCTTGAACTTGGCCATGGTGGGAGTGTTCATACTCAAACTAAAACAGTATCCCCACCCACTGCATCACTTTCTATCCCACCCCCCTTTTTCTTTTGTTTACACAAAACTCTTGTCTTAATGCTATGTATTTTATTCCGGGTTTGCTGGTCATCTGTCTTGGTTACTACCTCCAGCATCTAGAACAGTGGATGGTACATATTTTAAATTATATTTAAAAACTAGTGAAAACTAACTGTTGTTCATATGCTAATCTGACACACATCATACTTGACCAGGTATTGTTGGTTACCTTGTTGGGTTTTTTTTAAAGATTTTATTTATTTCAGAGAGGGAGAGCAGGGACGGTGCGGGGATGCAGAAGGAGAGAGAGAATCTCAAGCAGACTCCCCACTAAGCACGGAGCCCAACAAAGGGCTTGATCGCATAACCCTGAGACTGTAACCTGATCCAAAACCAAGAGTCAGACATTTAACCAACTGAACCCCCAGCACCCCTGTTGGTTATCTTTCTATGTAGATCTATCTTCCATCTCACCTAGTTCTAGAAAGTTACTTTTTTTAGCAAAGCAAAAAAAAAAAAAGCAAACTTTTTTAATTGATTCTCTTTTATTTACCACTTGTCTAAGTGACAGTAAACATAATCATTCTCATTATAAACTAATTTAAAAAGGTAATTTTCCAATTAATATATATACACCAGTGTAAACTGTTCTCATGGTAAAATAATTACAGAAGCTGCTAACAACTTTGGAAAGAAAACAAAGGCATTTGTTAGTGGCAAGACCTAATGAAAAATCTGATGGTCCAAACAAGAAAAACTGACAAGCACCCTTCTCCCCACAAGAACCCTGGTAAATTACTTTTGACTTAATAATTTTGCCTGAGGATAATTTCAGGCGTCATATGCCCAAATTCTCCCTGTGGAAAGCACACAATGAGAAAACCTGTGTTGAAATTTTGGCTCTACCATCTACTGTTTATAGAACCTTCGCCAAGTTGCTTGACCTTTCTGAACCTTTGTTACTTCACCTGTCACGTCATTATCTACCATACTTTGCAAGGCTGCTGCGTTAAATGAGAGTAAGAACAGGAGGGCAGTTTGTAAACTATAAAGTACCATAAAAATACGGCCTATTATTTTACCTCTGAAAAACATTTGGGATAAATCAACGCCTCGAGTACCATTTAAAGTATTAATAAAGCTGACAATGGTGCCAGGTATAAAAAAATGTGGCTCTTCCTCTATGTAGTCTCTCAAGCAGTACTGTGCAGAATTGTCCACAATGATTCAAATATCTTACCCCTTTGCCATCTAACACAGAAGCCATTAGCCACCTGTGGCTATTGAGCCCTTGAAATGCATCTAGCATGTCTGGGGAACTGCATTTTACATTTATTTAATTGTATTAATTTTGTTTCATCTTATTTAAACAGTCACGTGTGGCTGGAGGCTACCGTATTGGATAGCACAGCTCTAAGGCATTTCTTCAAATCCATTTTGCAGAAAACTCCCTCCTGACCCAAACTGTGAAGGGATTGGGTTTTGCAAGCATCAAGAAGCCTGGTAATGGAAATCTCGTGGTTTCCAGCACAGAAGAAAGTGTGGAATGGAGTGAAGACTGGAGGACAACAAGAGAAGAGGAAGGCTTCTTCACCCAGTGACCATGCTGATTTTGGAAAAGCAAACAGGCTCTGTCCTTTTGGGGATTCCAGTGTCCCTTCTTATTTGCTGTGTGACCTTATAAAAGATATTTAACTTCTCTGAGCCTCAGTCTTTTAATTGTAAAGTAGGAAAACCATAATGCCTACTTCACAGGAGTATGGTGAGGATGAAATGAGAGAGGTTCGTCATCCAAAGTGACTAACACAGTTGCCAGCCCAGAGCAAAACTCTGAACTGTCGGGAGCACAAGCAAATGGGGGAGAGGTGGGAAAGTGTGCTGATTCGCATTTCTGGCCTCAGACCATACCACGGCTGGGTTGCCAGGCGTGAGCAGGGCATCACTGGAGCTCCACTCAGCCTCCAGCAGCCCCGGGCTGGCACACACCCAGCCTCCCTCCCTTCATTCAGGCCTCCTGAATGCCCTGACCTCACCCAGCATTTTGCTCTGAAGATCTCTGAGGGCTTCAAAGACTCCTCTTTGGATTCAATACAAACGATGTTCCTTCTGGATATGTACACAGGTGGGGGAAAGGCTGGAGGGTGAGGCCCAACCACCTCTCAAAGGAGGGCTACAACTCCCTTTGCTCAGCTCTGGGGGGCAGATTTTCCCCACACTGGTGTTTCCTCTGCTGTCAGTGTGGAAAAAAATAAAAATGCAAAGTCTAGTTCATTGCCACACTGGCCCCCAGGTGAAGGCTTCAGTGTCCCCTGGGACAGTCCCACTCCAGTTAAAACGCAGGTGCTCTTGTCCCACAGCTCCAGTGTGGCAGAAGAAAATGTTAAGCAAACTGCTTAAAAAGCATACTTTCCCCAGGATTAGGCAAGATGGTCCCATGTTTCATCAAGTGTCCCAATCTCACCTCTTAGACTGCCTTTCTCTTTCAGAAATGGCACCCAAATCCTTTAGATGGCGGGAAGTCAGCCTCCAGAAAGCACGATCTCCAGATGGGAGGCTTAACAACATGGTTGCCTATTCTTTGACCTTCATCCCCAAGGGTGGGGCCCCCTCCTTGAATCTGGGTGGGATCCTGACTGCTTTGACCAATAGAAGATGGTGAAGGTGACGCCATGTGATCTCTGAGGCTCTGTTGCCAGAGGCCAGGCAGCCCCCACCAGGTCGGCAGGGACCCTTGTTCTCTGAGCCCAGCACCCAAGCTAGAAGCCTAACTACCCCAAGGCCAGCACGCTAGAGACCCACACAGATGCCCCCCAGGAGACAATCCCAGTGAAGACCATCCAAGCATCTGGCCTGTCAGCAGAGACCCCCCGGCCTTTCGAGCCTTCCCAGTGGAGGCCACACACATCTGCAGTGGAAACCTGCTGTGTCCACTCTGCACAATCCATGAGCATAATCAAATGTTGCTCTCTTGCAACGCTGAGTTTGGGGGTGATGTTGCTCGGTAATAGATGATGGGGCTCCAGTTCTGTGTTCCCCAGATCCCCAAGCCTCCTGACTGCCCAGCTCCAGGAAATTGAACTCCACAGACCGAAATGTCCAGACTCTGATCTTTACAATAACTTTTTTAAGTGGAAAAAAATTGATAGAGGAGCAAGGACTTACTAATGTGATTTTAGGAGATGGTTTTATTCAAAGAATTTTGCGTTGAACTTGTGTGCGGTGCGTTAGGTTTTTTGGTGGCTTTTTTGTTGTTGTTGTTGTTGTTGGTCTTGTTTTGTTGTAATGTGCTGCTAGCATTTTCTGATCACCCCTATGTTCTTCAAGGTAATGTGTACTCTACCCAAGAATAAAGGCAAAAGTGGCCATTTTGAGTTGCACTGTGGCTGTGAGGAAAAGTTCTCTATGTCCTTGGAGGGGCTTAAACGTCGGTGGGGCAGAAGGAAGAGCTCTGAGCAGAGGGGGGGACAGAGGGACTCACAGACGTGTTGCTTACACTTAGACGAGTCACTTCAACATTTCCAGGCCTCAGCTGGGTCATGCACAAATGGGATTCAATGATGTCTAGGATCCATTTTCTAACATTTTAGAGAGGAAGAAGTTCATGCTTATTAAGTGTTTACCCTGTGGCAAGAAGCATGCTAGGCCTTCTATTTATTTTATTTAATCGTCAAAAAAATTTTTTTCCTGAGAACCAGTGTCCCCATTTTGTACATGAGGAAACCATGTCCATGGAGTTGTCAGAAGCTGGGAGGTGGAGGGGTGCAATTCCAGAATCCACAAGGCTCCCCCTCCAGGGAATGCTCACACCCCTCTGTGCCCCCACGGTGCTTCCCACACCTTGTGCCCAGAGGCCGAGAGTCTGGTTCTTCAGTCTCTAATCCTCCCCAGTGCAGAGGGAGGGTCCCCACTGCATTCCTTTGTACTGTCATCAGCAGCTTCGAGTGGCAGGAAACAATACCCTCTTTCTCTGCTTTCCTGGGAGGGTGGCTCTTGGACCCTGCTGAGTCTCAGTGGCAACCAGGGCTGCCCTCCTAGCCCAACTGCCCCCAGGTGCCCTGGGCAAGTCTGGAGGAATCTTGCCACCCAGATCTCCCATGCAGATCTTGAAACTGCTGAGCTGGTGTGAGCTTCTATTTTTCCCTTTAACAAGAGTCCCTCAATTCCAGTGTATTTGACATACACCTGACCCATCCCAGCACTGGAGGAAGCCTATGCCGACCCCGTCTACAAAAGACTGGGGTCTCATCTTTCTCTGCCAGACACGCACTTCTCCACCCGGGGAGAAGTGTGGATGAAGAGGGGTCTGCCTATGTGGAGATGCCTCGCACCCCCAAATCTCCTCTCAAACTCCTGTTATTGGTGCCTAAAATAACTGCCAAGGGTTGACAAAGGCCCACTGCCTTTGGCCCTGTGAGGGACCATCAAGAACCGGGAAATCTAAGAGGGATGATTGCAGAGCAGATAGGATCACAAGCATCAAAACCAGCGCCAGCTACATGTGGTCGTTTGAAGACAACTGAAAATCTTTTGCCTCTTCTCCTCTTAAGAGTTGGGGGTCTATTTCCATTCCCCTTGACTCTGGGCTGGCCCCTGTGACTGGCTTTGACCAACAGAACACAATGGAAGCAACCCTGCCATCCGCCCCTCCAAGGCAGACCTTCAGGAACACGCGGTTTCCACTTGTGTGCTTCTTCTAAGAGCTTGGGGAAGACTCTGCCTACCCTTGGACTGCCATGATGTGAGGAAGCCCAAGCTACCCTCCAGAGCCACTCTGTGGAGCCCCACCTGCTTTCCTGACCCACAGAGCCAGGAGCAATAAAATGGCTGTTGTCTAAATCACTAAGTTGTGGCGCAGTTTGTTAGGCAGAGACAGATAACCGAAAGAGTATGAGAGTTAGAGCACCAACCTCGTGGTGCACACAACAGAGGCTACCCCCACCCCCTGCCCTGCACAGCTGCGTCAAGACGAATGGTAAGAAGTCCTCATAAGGGAGGGGGCCCTGGGGTTTCAGAAACTATGAGAGTTGCACAAGTGAAAGGGCAGGGTGTGGGTAGGGAAAATTCTATAAGATCCTGCTACTCCACAGGCCTCTGGAAAAATGCCCCGAACACTGACAGGACTTCTCAATTATTCTCACTCTAGTCACCTGACTACAGAAAGCAAACCCTAAATCTGGCCCAGAGTAACCTACTATAAGTAGAAGATTTCTCCGAAGTCTTGTTTTAGCTTTACAACTCTTTTGAATTTTGTATTGAATTCCATAATTTATTCATCTGCATTTTTATCTCAAAATACATCAGGGAGCCTGGGTGGCTCAGTCAGGTAAGCGTCTGCCTTTGGCTCAGGTCATGCCAGGTCCTGGGATTGAGCCCCATGTCCAGCTCCCTGCTCAGCAGGGAATCTGCTTCTCCCTCTCTCTCTGCTCCTCCCCCTGCTCAAGCTCTCTTTCTCTCTCTCTCTCTCTCAAATAAATAAATATTTTTTTAAATGGTTGAAATTACTCACCAGTTAAATGACTTCACTTCACCCTACCCCAAACTCTTCAAGAAAATGAGACCTGGGACTCTGTGCAGCCCCAGAATATACAGGCATCCTGAGGGGATATCAGGCTTACCCACCTGCTGAGGTTGAAGATTTGGGACTTTCCTTTCAGGATCTAGTCACACATCTTCAGCAGGCAGATCTGGCCCTTGGGTTCCCCCTCTTCTATCCCATTCTCTGCTGTGAGCTGCCCCTATGGTCACAAGGGACCCAATCCTGGAGAGACCCCGCAGTTTCCCTCCAGATGAAGGCTGAAAACTTAAGTCACATGACAATCTAGTTCTTCTATCTCTGACCCACGTTTCAGGTCAGCCTCCCACAGTGTTTGGAAAGCCACCCGAAACAATTCCAGCCTTGCCCAACATCCTCAAATGCTCCCCAAACTGCCTTTTTTTTTTCTTAGACAATTCACACACACACACACACACATACGCACGCACGCACACACACACACACATATCTACACAGCCTGTGTAGATACGTTGACGCTTGGAAGCAAAATAGAGGAAAGCTTTTATTATTGTTTGCCATTTGAAAATGATTATCCTGCAGGATGATGTGGATTGAAGGAGACAGCTTGCAGTTAGCATCCCGGCAAGAGCTCCCTTTCTAGACCTGGGTGAGCCTCCACCACCTCCCAGCTTCCCGAGTGGGGACTGCCTGGTGCCAGACTTGGATGCCTACCAACACAAATTAAAGGAAGAAAATGCCTCCTAGACGGAGGCGGCCGGGGGAGTGAGAATGCTGAGAATTTTAAAGGGATCATCACCTCAGCAGGAGACCGACACTCAGCCTCAGAGAGAGCAGCTCCCCTAACAGATGCTCCAGTTCGGCGAGTCTCCGGTTCTGGGGGACCCTGTGCTCCCAGACGCCCCGTCTCTCCTGTTCCCCACCCCTCCCCACCAGAAACTCTCTCTGTTCTCCTTGCCTTTCCAGAAACACAGCCGAACCTTATTTAAAATCGTGAAGCCCTAAAATGACGCTCTGTGGGAACCGAGCTAACCAACTTGTACTCAAACATGAACCTGGAGGTGGGGACAAGGAGCCACCGCTTAATGGGTACAAGGCTTCTGTCTGGGGTGATGACATGTAGCATTGTACAATACTGAGTGTGTACAGAGAGGCCACGGATGGGGCCCTTTAAAATGGTTAATTTTATGTTATGTGAATTTCACCTCGATTCAAAGAAAAAAAAAAAAAGCTTCCCCAAAAAGGGGTCAACACTTCCAGAATCCTGTCGACCAAACTACATTTGACACTGGACCTCAGTCTCCTCATTTGCTGGTGGGAGGCTGTGCAAAAAGAAGGGGTTCTGCCTTGCGACGATTGTTCCAGCTCCCAGCAGGACAAGGATCTCAGATGGTCTGAGGACAGAGAGAAAGTAAGATCAGCAAGCTGCCCTGTAGGCTAAAATTAAGTGACCTTCCATGATCTGGACTTGGCAAGCGACTGAACTTCTCTTATGTCCCTCCTCTGTGAGCTCAAACATTGTCTTATGAGACTCCTGAGTGGAGCCTATAAAAGGGATTCTAACACTCTGGCCAAATCCAAGGAGCCATATATTTGAATCCTATAACTTCATTTCTTTCTCAGCCACCAGCTGGCAGTCTCCAGCAAGTCCCGACATCAGGCAATGCCGGGTTTTCCTAATATACGATTTTAATCTTCAACAGCCCTTGCCAATTCAAAATAAAGAGGAGAGAGAATTCTGGGAGCATGTGCCCTACAAATTTAAAAAGAAAATGAAAGTGGTCTCATCTTGTACTTCAACAAGTTGATTTGATATTTAGAAAATGATCCTTTGGGCCAAAAAATATTTTTACGTTGTGTGTCTCTATAAATAACTCCCCCCCTTTTTAATAGAAAGCACATCACTGGTGTCTAAAACCAAACGTGGTTTTGATTGAACCAGACTTACATTTCTATCTGAAGTTCATTTGCTAACAATAGAACTGGCTTTCCCATTTGCCAACATCAATGTTGACCTGTTTTCACCTAAATTTTATAGATGTCAGAAAAAGAAACTGTTCACTGCTCAGTGGCCTACCCTGGCCTTTTTCAGCCACACTTGCTTGCATTTTTGCAGCTCCTTTAAATTCCCCTTGTCACAAAAACTAACAATAAGGTCAAGTATTTCAGTAAGAAATATTGAATTATTATCCAACTTTGTCAAACAGCCAAGAGCCTGCGAAAGCTAACCACGAACTGGAGAAGTGAGAGGCTTAACCTCAAGCCTCCCGGCCCTGCCTCCATTGCATGGGGAAGGATTTTTGGCACCGGGGGGCACCGGGAGGGCTGGGAGGAAGCGAGGAGGGCGGACGGGTGGAGTGGGAACTGGACGGCTCACAATCACGTCCAAGCTCCCATCCCTCAGGAGGGTCTCGTTGTGCTTGTTTGCTACTGCCGAGAGCCAGCTTTGATTTTTCTTGGAGAGGGCTCCAGGCATCCTAGCATCTCAGCCATGCCAACACCACGAGGCTGCTGACCTCTCCTGATCCCCCAGCCATATCCCTGTCCATCAAGGCTAATTTCTATGACAACATAAACTCCACTGTGTAGCCAATAAACCCAAACCCGATGGAAGCTGATGTGGCCAGGACGGAGATTGACAAACTGGCAAGATGTCAGGGCTGGAAATAGAACTCGTTTTGCCAGCCAGGGGCTCGGGAGGGGTAGAGATGGATTTATGTGCATGTGCGTGTGTTTTATGTGTCCTAATAACCCTAATAAAGATTCCATTAATCAATAAACCATCGCTTGCAGAGACGGAAATAAATGCTGGGTTCCTCAAGTGAGCTTCAGGTAGAACCAGAACTCTTCTACATTTCACTCTCACCTGTGGTGGCTGAGGACAGGAGGAACCCTCTGTTACCTCAAAGCGTCTATCTGGAGAAGGTATTTGGCTGAGAAAAAGGGGGAGAGCGAGAGCGAGAGAGAGAGAAAGAGAGATTAAGAAAAGGAGGATTGGCTTTTAGCTGGACAAGGAAGAGCAGCCTACAAGAAGGCAGCAGTGGCCCCCAGGATGGGATGTGAGGGTTGTCAAAAAAGCTTCCCAAGGAAGGTTTCTGCCCTTTGAGCAGAGTATGTGGCTTTGGAAGTGAGGTTTTAGTGGTTCCAGAAAACTTCCCTTGAAATGCAAATACACTGACTGCTCAAAGGTGAGGGTCAGGGCAAGTTCATTTAGAAAAGGGGAGGTCCACAGTGCAGGGTTAGTTGGTGTGGCCTTGGGGAGAGAGAGAGAGCCAAGGGCCGGCCTCCAAAGGAGACGTCTGGAGGTGTGGGTGGAGAAGACCCCAAGATCCTGCTTTAAAGTTTAGCATAGGGTCAGTCACAGGCCTAGCTCTCACTCCTTTCTTTGAGTATGTGACCATCCAGAGCATAAACTTAAGCCCACCCATTTGTACTTGTCACCCTTCCCTATTGAATGTCAACGGGCCCTATGTACCAAAGTCACCCTCACTCATCCAGACTCCACTGCACATGGTCATTGGCAGTGAACAAGCAGTTAGATAAAATGTACCTACACTCTGAAAGTTTGATATCTTATGCTGTCACTTCTCATCATTTTTTAAAGCTTTTTTAGCGGTGGACAGGCAAAGGGAGAGGGAGAGAGAGAATCCCAAGCAGACTCCACTTCCAACATGGAGCCCACGTAGGGCTCAATCTCACGACCTTGAGATCATGACCTGAGCAGAAACCAAGAGTCAGACGCTTAACCGAATGAGCCACCCAGGCTGCCCTCTCAACATTTTTATGACTCATACCCCACAGAAGCTCCGACACTGCTCACCCCAAACCGCGCCCCCCCACCCAAATCTAACCTCTTTGAGAATCCCTCTTGCTCATCGTCGGGGTAGAAGTGTGATAGGGCATGCTAAGGAACACCACAGAGCCCAGAGGCACTGTCTCATTCTTTGTCTCTCTGGAGAACTGTCAGCAGGATCTCCATGGTGGGAGGGGGCCGTCTGCCTACTTCCGGGGCAGATGTGGGGCCAAACCCCGCAAGGCTGCAGACCCAGAATGGCCAAGAATTACTCATTCTTCCAGATCAGCTCAAGTGTCATCTTCCTGCCTTGGCCAGGAGTCACTACCTCCTTTTGTGGGGGCGGGGGAGAGGGTGGGAAGCCAGGCCTCCATTCACATCTCCACAGTGGCACTGCTCCACTCTACTGTCACTTAAGAGTTTATCTTTCTGTCTCTCTGAGAAGGTGGTGAGCTTCTTGAGGATAGGGGTATGTCTCACTCATTATCATTTCTATCATTTCCAGTGGTTATTGCATGAATATAAACGCAGCCCCTCCCTGAAGATCAGATGACAGTTGCCGATGGTGAGGCAAAGCAACGATGCTCTCTCACCATTCTCTCCAGCAAGGGACGGAGTGAGGCCACCAGTTCTCCCTCCTCTCAGCCCTCCACCTCCTCCTGCCCTGCACATGGCTTGAGCTGCCATCGCCCAACAAAATATGGTTATGTCTACCCTGAATCAGGGGTTAGATGGTGAACCACTCAGTTTTGTCTGTTAACATGATACCGAGACCTGTGTGCGCCATCATTGCCCTGTTGGCATGGGGTTTCCTTTTGCAGCTTGCAAAGAGGAGAGAGGTTGGTTGTAGGGAAGTCAATAAGCAAATAAAAGGTAAAATTGAGATGAAAATTCTTTCTTCAAGATTAGCTGCCATGCTTTCATTTGTTGAGAGGCCTTGGATACCACATTAAAGAAGTCAAGAGTGTGGCCCCATCCCTACAGCCAGACCATGAAACAGCAAAGAGAAAGACCCTGACCACAACAAGGCCAGGACCTCCATCCTTCACTTGTCTACTTGTCCACTAAAGGGATGGGTCATCTTTGTCCAGGAAGGAACGGCATGGATGTTCTTAGCCTTAATGTCCCACTCACTAAGTCAGGCCTGGTATACAACTTTATCGTTTTTTTGTTTTTGAAATAATATATAACAGGTGTCTTTCAATATGGTTAGCTGGAGCATGGTATGGAATCAGTATGCTGGAAGTTTATTTATGTGAGTATACGAAGTTTTTAACAGAATCAGCTTGCCTGAGTTTCTATCAGGTGAAAATCGGTTCATAAAAACTAGAAAAGTAATGAAGCGTCGGGGCTTCATGAAGAGAATAAGGAAGACACTGCCATCATAAAGGAGCGAAGATTCTTCAGAGAATGAGGATGGGAGCTGCTCAGAAGTAGATGTCCAACCCTTGGCTTCCCCTCTTCAATTTCAGGGTGACCTCGTGTAAGTGATCTGACCTCTCTGGGATTCCGTCTCTTCACCCTCTACAAAATGGTCACTTTTGCCAATTCTGTGAGAAACAATGGACCTCATTCTCTCTTAATGCTAGGCAGACTCTAGCTGCACCTCTTAAAACTGCTCATAATTTCTGTGTTCTAGAAACCACTCCTCATCTACAGGTAAGAGTTACTACAAAGTCTCTTAACATGCCGTCTAGCAGGTAATATATTATTGTCCACTATTAAGGAGGAGGTCAAGAGAGGTTAAGTGGCCTGTTCAAGGTCACATATTTAGTTCGTAGGGGTTAAGGATCTGGAACCCAGATCTTTTTGCCACTCTCTGCTTCCCCCTTTCAAAACATACCTCAATCCCTCCACGCATGGTTGGCTGCGCGGCTGTTACGGCAGGGAAGAGAAAATGGAAGAGTGGCCCCTCTCCCTTTGCCTGTATGAAAATCATCCACTCTTTAAACACCAAGCCTCCCATATATTGTGGTGGAAATGAAAGGCTTGTATGACTAAATATAGATGCCAAGTACCTTATAAATACGTTGAGTATTTTCGGAAATGAGAAATGGGAAATGAAATTGGCTATAAGCAGAAATCAAAACCATCTAAATTCTCTCTAGAAACCAATTGCTAACTTTTTAATCTCTGTTGTTGGTAATCTGAAGATCTCACGAATTTGCTTACATAAAGAGAGGCCCTGACAAACACCTCTTATTGGGAGGCATTAAATTAAACAGAGATGTCTTCCTATATGCTTTTTTTTTAAATAAAGATTCTATTTATTTATTTGACAGAGAGAGATCACAAGTAGGCAGAGAGGCAGGCAAAGAGAGAGCAGGGGAAGTAGACTCCCTGCTAAACAGAGAGCCCGATGCGGGGCTCAATCCCAGGACCCTGAGATCATGACCTGAGCTGAAGGCAGAGGCTTAACCCACTGAGCCACCCAAGCACCCCGCTCCGATATGCTTTTTAGTGGAGGGGAGCCTGCCAGCCTATTGCTCTGCCCATTGTAGGGGTTCAATAAATATTTGCAAAAATGAAGCAGAGTGGCGACAGGGAGAGAGGTCACTTCTGTTCTCTGGGATTTCAATAAAATGGGATATCAATTTCATATCAGGTGGACTTAAGGAAATAGTCTGTAAAATGCTCTAAGAAAGTTGGAGAAGCCCCACCTATTCAGCAAAAGAGATTGAAGTAATCTGGGGCTGGGAGCAAGGATGCCCCCTTCCCAGGATCCTCCAGGCTGGACACGTGTGTGCAAAGCTTGGCACACACCAGTGTCCTATCTCAGGCTGCAGCTGGGTTTCCTCAAGCCTTGGGCCTCCGATCAGCTGTCTCCACTACACAGCATTGCCTCTTAGTGATGCCAGTTCAGATATGGGGGCCCTCAGTGCTGCCCCTTTGTCAGGTGGTGAGACAGACCCCAAAGCCACTCCTGGAAAGGTAAGAGTTGATGTTGACAGAAATTTCTTGGCCTGGATATTTCTCCTATTACGTGAGGCTAATACTGCCGATTTAAGTTCCATAATACTTTTTTATCAGTAGCTCAGTCGGTCAAGTGTACACCTCTTGATTTTGGCACAGGTCATGATCTCTGGGTTGTGAGATCGAGCCCCATGCCAGGCTCCATGAGGAGTGTGGAACCTGCTTAAGATTCTCTCTCTCCCCTGGCCTCCCCCACTTACACTCTCTTGTGCTTTCTCTCTCTCTCTTAAAATTTACTCTCTCAAAGAGTGACATTTTTTAAACCGTTTAAATAATGGTTCTTTTAAAAAGGTTTTTATTTATTTATTGGGGGGATGGGCAGAAGGAGAGGGAGAAGCAGACTCCCCTGCTGAGCAAGGAGCCTGAGGTGGAACTTCATCTCCGGACCCCAAGATTATGACCCAAGCCAAAGGCAGATGCGTAACTGACTGAGCCATCTAAAATAATAGTTTCTAAAAAGTCATTCCACTTGGTGCCCCAGCTCTTTGGTGATTCACACACTATCTGAAAATTTTATTTACGCTTTTTAATATAATTGTCTTAATTATGATGAGTAATAATAATGGGCTCCATCTATCTATTATGTGCTAGGCATTTTCTTATCTCGTTAACTCATTTAATTCTCATTATGTGGATGATAACTGAGATGGCGTGTCAAGTTTTAGCTTAGGAACGTAGTCTTTGGAATTGGGAAGATGGAGGCTTGAGTCTTCATAGTTGTATAACCCTGGCCCAGTCTGATCCTCGATCTCCTCATCCGAAACAGAGGGATAAAAACAGTACTAACTTCTTCACAGGCTCCTGGGAAGTCTGACACAAGGTACGTGAAATACCAAGCAAAGCACCAGGCTTATAGTCAAGTGTGCTGTGAAAAGTAAATATTGAGTCTTACTGTTATTACTTGATCCTGCCAACAGTACCAAATCCAACTTTTCCCCCAAAAGGAAATTAAAAGAATGGCCTTCAGTGCCATCCTAAGGGGGAAGGAGGTAAATAATCTGCCTCCATTCCTTTCTCCCCAGGATGTTCATCTCAGGGAGGCTGGGGCCAAGTGAATCTCGAGGACAGTTAGGGAAGAAGAAAACAGTGAGGAAGGGGGAGCTAGCGTGCCCCTTTGTGAATCTCAGGGGAGGGCTCAGGAGGGTGGTGTCAAGAGGCCAGGGGAGCAAAGGGACTTTCTAGAACTACAATGCGCCTCTCCACCTGCTCCCTGCAGCCCTTTCTTCTCTCTCCCTCACTCTCCTGCAGGCCTGTGAGCAAAGCCCCAGAGAGAGACAGTCAGAGGGCTCTGTGTGGACCCCTCGCTCAGGGCAACCCCGCTTTCTCGCGGAAGCCACCTCAGGCCGGCCTCCTGAGGTGGCCTGAGCGGCAGCAGGGCAAGCCCTGGTCTCTGCCTGCTTTGGTCAGCGCCCCCCCCCCCCACCAGCCCCCACAGCGCCTCTGGCTCTGGCAGCTCCCTGGGAGAGAAGAAAGCAGCATCTTACATGTGTGGCATATTCTAAAACAAAATAATAACCGAGAGGTTTTATAGATTCTGACAGGGGGAAGAAGGGAGTGAAAAAGATGGAACAAAGATGCCATTTTAAAGTTATTGGCTCATGTTCAGGATTTCACTATTTTCTATGGCAAGGAGCAAGTAAAAAATTCCTCCTATTGATGCGTATTTTTCTACAGTCATTGAAAGCCAAAGGGCTCGGGGCTTCCGACTTCCCCTCTGGGGGAACCTGCGAGCCAGTCCTCTGGCTCGCTCAGGCGAGGGC
Organism: Enhydra lutris kenyoni; assembly: GCF_002288905.1. Lineage (NCBI taxonomy): Eukaryota > Metazoa > Chordata > Mammalia > Carnivora > Mustelidae > Enhydra > Enhydra lutris. Next base: position 3,253,128 of record NW_019154101.1, read on the forward strand.
CGGCTGGCGGAGGCAGGAGGCCCCGGAGGCCCCCAGCGAGCGGCTCCGATGAGGAACGGGTGCAGGAGGAACACACTGTGTTTTCAGCCCGGGTTCTGTGATCTTTCTGCCAAACAGGGGTTTACAAAGCAAAAACCTCCAGAGACTTCTCATACTTTCTGGCTTATTCTCCTGGTGTTCATCTTAACAGGAATCAGCTGTTTGCCTTCTCACTTATACAGCACGTTGCCGAAGAGAATTTAGCATCTGGTCTGGCTATTATTAAAAACAAGAACATCCTGCTCTGTTGGGAGAACAGCACCACTGGCAATAAAAGGACAGAGATCATTTGCATTCAGGATTCCAGAGATGTATCGCAGTTCAATATCTGCTCTCCCTCCTCCCCCCACCACCCGCTTTTCCAAATTTCCCTGACGCATCCATCATTTGCCTCGCTGTTCCCTCCTCTTTTCCCTGAACCGGAGACCAAAAGTGGGCTTCTTCCTCACCCGAGGAGGCAGGGAGCCCGGGAGCCGTTCAAACACTGATCTGCTCCTGCCGTGTGATAAAATTGAACTACCAGAGGAGGTGTTTTTTTTTTTTTTTTTTTTTTTTTTTTTACAACTGCGGAAATGAAAAAGTAAACACGACTGGGACGGCCCTGGTAGTTAGGTTCCAGCTTTTTGTTGTTGTTTGCGACTTTTTTCTTTTTTTAAGCATCGGGCTGGGAGCCTGAAGGAACCATATAATATGAAAAAACCCTGGGAGGTTTTATTAGCCAATAAAAAAAAACTGAGTTCCTATTAACCACTTAACTCCTTGAGAAAGTTCCACACTCGCCTCCCTCCTGGTCCTTCTCGCTCCCTCTCGTGCCCACAAGACAGGAAAGTGGGCCCCTCCATCCTGCCCTGCGCAATCTGATAGCACAGAGTAGGTTCCAGAAGCTGTGATGGAGGGTCACAGTCAGTGATAATCTCTGCCCTTCTCATCTGTGAAACCACTAATAAGATCTTGATAAGGACTCAGACTCCCTACGCCCCCCAAATCTGCACAAAAGAAGGCTCTTGAAGCACACATGGCTGAGGAGAAGGAAAGGTCAGGGTGACTTTCAAGACTGAAATATGAAATGAGTGTTAGAGAAGACAGAATGGGGCTGAGGTGTCCCCCCAACCCCCGCCCCGGAGATGTCAGGATGCCACAGAAGGCTCCTCTGCTTTGGGAGAGGGGGAGCAGAAGAATTCAGAGAAACTCAGAAACAGAAAGTGAAACTCGCCTGAGCTGTTGCTCTGTCAGAGGGGTGGATGGAATTCTAAAAAAAAAAAAAAAAAATAAATGACCTCATTTAGGAAGGAAATGATGTCGAAGGAGATTTAAACATAAAACTGTTGTATTAATTCTCCCACGATGATGCGTGTGGCGGGGTTTCGTTACTTGCTTTCTTGCTTCTTTTCGAGGAATCAATTGGCACGTTTACATCAGTCCATCATCCAGCTGGGAGTTCCCGGTACTCCTCTCCCTCAAAGCCACCAGATCCTGAACCGCCTCACTCCACACAGCCTGCTGTATCCCGCTTCCGTTTTCCACATCCCAGTTCACTCTGGTACTTCAGGTTCTCCAGGAGAAATGTCTAAGGCCTAAGGAGTACAGGCCACCTGAGACCCGGTTACAATTTTGGGTTTTGGTCTCACTTAATGTTGTGCAGACAAAACTACTTCTTGAGGGGCTTGTGTGGAAGAACCTTTGCTTGCCCCCCAGATTTCCACCTCAGTTTTTTTTTTTTTCTTTCTTTTACCATTTTGCTGTATGGTCTTGATTTCCTTATAAAAATGAAGGGGACGGGGTGGGTGGGCAATTCTTCCCTTTTCCCTACTGGCTACAGAGTGGCACAGAATGACCTTGGGTGGGGGAAAAAAAGCCATCAAGTTGTGAGCTGCACTGGCTAAAAACAGAAAGCGGGTTTTCCAGAAAACCTCACTAAGTGGCCAGACATCATTGCCACAAAATAAGAAAACAAAACAAAATAAGTTTTAGCAAAAGTTAAGTGGGCTTCCAGAAACTTGATCCTTCTGCTTTCCAACGAGTGGTGCATGTCTCAACAGCAGGGCCAGTCGCGTCACACAAAAAAAGCTCTTAAATAAAAGCTTCACAAAAATAACAGCCCCTTCTTAAATGTCAGCTTCAGGGTACCCCCGACATTTCAGGGAACATCCGGTGTCCCTCGTTCTGTCTGAATAACCTATACGGAGAAGAATTGCTTCTTCACCACTTATGGAACGAGGTACTCTTTTGTAGGATTTGCAAGAAAAACACCTGAGACAAGTAAATGCTGTATGGAGGAGTATATGTGCATGTACGTGTGTGCGTGCGTGCACTTCAGCTTTCCCTGAATGGCTGCTCAGGCATCCCTTTCCATCCCTCTACGTCCTCGCTCCCTCCCTTGAGGCACACGCATGCGCACAGCCCTCAGTGTAGTACCCTTTTCTTCTGTGGTGGACCCTGCTTTTTGTTACATTCATAACTGAATTCATAGCTTCTTAACATCTTCACTCCCAAGGCCTCCCAGTTGAGTACCCTCTACTGGGAAGTCACCGAGAGACTTATCAGGGTACCCAGAAATGGAGACAAGGAGGAGAGAGATTCCCTTGCCTTTGCTCAGAGCTCAGAATTCAAATACAGAGCATCTGCTATCCACGCATTGGTTCCTACCTGGCCTTGCTTAGCACCTTCTGCAGTCCTGAGGGGAGAGCCAACGAAGGAAGAGCAGAGGTGGGCAGAAAAGGAATTGGAGTAACCCAGTGTACCCAGCCCTGGTGGGCAGTCCAGCTGTCTCACCACCTGCACTTTCCCTATACCAACACCTGGACAGCTCTGGCAAGAAGACATCCTTCCTGGGGCCCCTGAGGAGTTTGCTGCCATCCCAGAGGCAAGCTGGCCTGGGCTCACTAAAACTGGCAGGCAGTTGAGTTGTCCCCAGAAAAACTTAGAGACGGTAACATGATCATCTTCTCCCAAGCCCCCTACCTTTGTAGATGCCCCCAAACCATTGTTTCCTAGAACTGGTCTCTAAAATGATTTCCAAATGATTGGGGCAGGGAAGCCAAGTGACTGGATTGTACAGTTTACCTGATACTCGCGGTAGGGTTGTTTGCTTGAATCAGTCAAGCTGTGGCTTTTGGCTGTGATGTGATTATTAGCCACCCATTTCCAGAGGAAGGAGAAACCGGCTTGTGAGGATCTGTAGGCCCTGCTCTCACTCACTGGTTATGAACAAGGTCTTCCCCTATCTCCTCCCTTGCCTTTTCAGACTGTTTTCAAATCCCATAAATATAAACATGTGGCTCTTCAACCGCATCTGTAGATAATAACTTCAGGGGGTTTCCTGTTTACATGACAATACCCATTTCCCAGCCAAATAAACTCTGCAGCAGAGAGCTGAGGTGTTTATTGGGCCACTGTTGGCTGGGATTGAGTTAACAGGAAATGCCCACTCTCAAAGCAGTGCCTGATGATAAGGTATATGGGGGGCAGGGGGCACAAGGGGTCAGACACACTGGACAAACGTCTCTCTTCCTCCGCCTTTTGTTTCCATTGAGAACTGAAGCAGCCATGATGAACATGGCCAAGCCATCCGGGCCTCACAAAGCTCCCCAGCTATGCCGTTCCCTGGGACATGAGGAGGAAGAGACGTGCGGACAGGAAAGCCAGGAGCCCCACTCACGACACCTCCCAACCTCAGAGAGACAAGCAGGTGAAGGGCTGGAAAAGGATGATGCACGTCCACCTCCGGGGAGGGCCCTCGGTCTTCCCCCTGGCTATCCTGTTATAACGAGCAGTGTATTTTCACACCAGTTCTGTCAAGAAAGCCTGACCGAAGAATTGAGAGAGAGCCGTTAGCCCACTGGTTCTGGATTGGGGACGACTCTTCCTCCCAGGGAACATTCTGGAGACATGTCATTGTCACAAGTGGTGCAGTGCTGTCGGCATCTAGTGGGTAGAAGCCAGAGACAGGTGGCTAAACCTTCTACGATGTGTAGGACCACACACCCTACACACACACACACACACACACACACACACACCCAAAAGAACTTTCCAGGCTGAAATGTCAAGAAATCCAAGGTCTAGCCCAATGCCTCTCCATATGCCAAAAAACTGAGACCCAGAGGAGTAAAGCCATTTGCCCTGAACCATGCTGCTGGACAAAGCTGGAGAGAAAGGAAAAGCCACTCTGCCCACCTCCCATGCAATGCCTTTGAAAGCTACACAGATGTCTAATAAAAAAGGATAAATAAATATACATCTTCAAAGAGCTGCAAACAAGTTCACTGGCCTAGGTCTCACCCACGTGATTTCAGGATGTCTCCTAGTCTTAGAAATTAGCGGTCTCCAAGATTTCTCAGAACACGATGCCAAAGGGGTAAGAATGAGCAGATCTCAAAGGAGGCCTCTCTCTAGCGTCACGTGGTCCACTGGCCCGCGCCTGAGCATCTCCACCTCACGGTTTCTGGTCCTTCTTTTAGAACTGTGGTAAGCCAAGGCGGACAGATAGCACAGGACAGAAAAAGAGCAGCCACTCTACCCCAGGCCCTCAACCTTATCAAAGGGGAGGGACTTACCAAAAATACACAATAGCCCGTTAAAAACAAACAGATCTCCAAACCCTAGTCCTGCTGCCTAGTAGAATCTTTCTGAGGTTACAGCTCTCCAGGCCAAGGTCCATTTTTACTTACCCTTGAGCTTTGACTGATTTTGTTTTTAAGAACCCAAAAGAGATGTGGGAAGCAGCTAGATTATCTCCTATGGCAGGGCTGCCTGAGATCTTCTGACCCTAGCCAGGAAGAAATTCACTCGCCAGCAACTGCTCACATGCCCAGAGATTAGAACCCTTGGACTGCGGAGCCCACTATCTTTTATATCCAGTCTGGTCCCTTCGTCAGAGTAAAGGGGCTTTACTCAAGGATGGGGTGGGCGCGCTCTCCTTCAGACACAGGCTGACAAGGAAATAAGTTCACTGCTAGATCCTTCACCCACACCTCTGTAGGAGTAGGACAAACCAAGAAGGCAGCGCTCAGCGAAATGTTTTAACCTCTCACCAGTCACAGAGAACCCCGCTCTCCTCTGGCCCTGGCAAGTCCTAGGGCCAAGAAGGGCCCAGGTGTAGGCAGGAGTAGGCGTCAGACTAGAGAAGAAACCGCGGCTGAGAAAAGACCCAAAGTACACACGTAACAAAACCAAAAAAGCCATTTTATTGAAAATTAAATTCAAACTTCAAATTAATATTACAATCATGAGAAAAATGCCAAATAATTCCATTTACAGTTGCAACATACAATACAAATAGTCCCTTTGAAGTTGAAAGTAAACTCATCCACAATCATGGCCTGTGGCACAAAGCAGAATTTGTACAATATGTGCAGGGAAAGCAGATCTTGGGCAACAGCAATTGGAAAAATAAAAATGAAAAGCTTGTATTTACACAAAATGCTACAAACATTTTTTTGTTCCACAGAAATCTAAGAATGGTAAAGCATATCCAAAAAAAAAAAAATGGAATTTTATTCAGAATACCTAAGAAATTACTGTAACTTATGGTTTTGGCTGATATATTTCAAAGTACTGCATTAAAAAGCAAACAGTTATTTGTAAACATGAAGTAAACAAACATCTAAAAAATTCTCACACAGAAAATATTTTTTAAATGCATTCTCTTTTGAAGAACAACAAATTCAAGGTTTGCCAGAGTCCTCTTTATTTATGATTGTTCTTTCGAATGTCATAAAAGTCGTTATTGTCTTCACTCATGCTTTGTGTTTCCATGTATTAACCTAGACTCTGAGTCAGTCCCTTTCCTGGGAATGAAGGGAACTCTTAAGGAGCACACACATCTCCTCCCCTCTGGGTTTGCAATGGATGGTCCCTAACGGTGTGGATTTCTCTGCTCATTTTTAAAAGGCCCTGGGGGCAGGGTGGGGGTTGGTGAGACTGTCTGAAGAGCAAACCATAGTTCATTGGTCAAGTCTCTCAGTTCCAGGCTGGAAGTCATTTCACTCATCTAAAACCAACACTGTGGTATGTTCTGGAACCCTGACACTGGTCACACTTTGTGAGACAACTAAAACAGACAGAAAGCGGCTGAGCTGGTCACGCCGAAAACTCCAGCAACGTCTGTGCTACAAAGAGAACCGTGCTCTTTGAACCTGAAGGAAATACAGAGTGTTGGCTAGTACACGGTTCCGTGGTAGGAGGAATAGTCGGGCTTTGCTTTGGTCTTGAAATCACAGATCATATACATGACCCAGTGCAAATTAAGGGTTCGGTTAAAAAAAAAAAAAAAAAAGAGGAGGGGGAAGGAATATTTAACCCCCAGGCTGAAAAAGGGCAGAATTCAATCCAAGAAATGTGACTTACCCCTTTGGAGTGGTTGGAGTGAGGGTGGAAGGAAGAAGTGCTTGAATTTTTCCCAAGGAAAAAAAAACCTTTTTAAAGTGTTTCTGGGTTGCTGCCTGCAGCCACTATAATAACATTTCAACACAAAAGCATCCCTAAAGTCACTTAGTATGTGTACTGTAAACTTAAAAAAGCCCTTTTAACATTAAAAAATAATGTACAAATATAGTACCTTTTTTATTAAATAGGGTACAGCTGGCACTGGCGGTAACATTTTTATGTCAATTAATTAAAATTGAAATGTGTAACCAGACACTGGCTTTTTTAAGTGCTGCTGAAACAAACACACATATTTTACACTTAACAAATAAATGGACAGTGGCGTGCTTCAAGCTACCACACACAAACAATAAATAGTATCAGTTACTACTTCCATCTTAGTTAAGTAATAGAAAAGTGGCTTATTTATCTAAGCATACTTGGTATACAACCTTTAGAAGGCAGTGTTTTGTTTTGTTTTGTTTTGCCCTCGACTTTTGTTGGGAGGAGTCAGGGTGGTCGTAAGGGAGGCCCCCAGGCAGAAGCACAGGGCCAGATGCCCCCACAACACACAGCGTCCCACCAGGCTTGACGGCCCATGAAGCGGGCCTGGGAATGACTACAGAGAAAGGTCCCCAGAAGCTGGGGACAAATCTCTACAAGGTTCTGCTCAGTGGGGGCACAGAACTGACACAAAGGGGTCCCCTGGACCTGTGAGGGAGCCAGCAGGGATTTGCCCAGTGGTGTCACGGAGTGATCCTGGCTTGGATTAAGGTCACGCTGAGAATTTGCCAGGTGGTCGCCAGGAGTGGCCAAAGTGCATCCTACAGGAGGGCTTCTGCTCAAATTCATACACAGTAGTAGACACCAAACTCCACATGGCCTTGCCTTCCTTTGACCCCAAGGGGTTTGATATGGGTCCCCAAGGCCCTACATTAACTCAGCTCAGCTATCTGCTGGAAGTCTCCAGCTCCTTCAGATGACAGGGCTCCCATGAGACAATGGCTAAATCTGCTCCTTTAAATGCAGATTCTGCAGAGAGCTGCCAGTGGGGCCTCAGGTGAGGCAGATCTGGGTTCTCCTGACTTACTGTTTGGTAAGGCAGGTTAGTTAAGAATCCCCGGTGCAATTTGGCTTTACTGTCCTATGTGTATCATGATCAATCCTTAAGCCACATGGGTGGCTTTAAGCTGTGTCTTCACTATGAAGCCTGGCGATTTAGAGTTTTGCTTTAACTAGGAAACCACAGAACATTTTTCTGCAGTTCAATGATTCACTTGTGCTTGTCTTTTTAATATGACAAGAGTCACCATTATTCAAAAGAAACTGGGAAACCACATCACTCCAGCATTTCATGCTAATAAAGGGCAACATGAGTGATACAGGGCTAAGAGTTGGTTTTTAAATCCCTAATTATTGCTTTAGAAGGCAAAGCTGTGTCAGAGGCAATCCAAGGTCTGAAAGAACGAAGCATAACATTTCCTTCATACATCACAATAAACAAGCTACATCTAAGATATTTGGAGATGGACGTATTTTTGAAAATCACATTGTGCCTGGATGAACTGAAATTGCTTAGCAATATTTCAGATATGGCTCTAGCCCACTGAAGAAATTTGTTATTTAATAAAAAGCACTTTTAGAGACCGAAGTCAACGTATCAGTACACTAAGAAATGTTTCAAGGGTCCAAATGTCATTAAATAATTATAAATATATCTTTAAAGTTATATGACCATTCACGTTAGCAAGTTACCTCAGATTTTACACATATTCATAATTTAAAAAAAAAAAAAAGAAAACAACACACAGCCAAACGCAAACACTATCTATACCATTATGGCTATAATAAGGTATTGCCATTTTGAGTTTTGCATAAAAGGAGAAAGGTGCAGGGACAAGGCAGGGGTGGTGTTGAGGGATGGGATTTCTTTTTGGTTAAATGGGAAAAGGAAACAAAAAAAGTATTAAAAAGTAAAATGAAATCATCTATCCCAATCAGTATTTTTTTGAAATCACTTTCTTAAAGTAGGAAAGAAAAAAAAAAAAAAAACAAGAACAAAAACTGAACCAAACAGTTCAGATGAGAACTCACGGCAAGTCTGAAAGCAAAGTTTGGGACAGTGACTCGGAATGGATGGTACTGTGATGGAACCATCCATTCTCCCTCTTTGCCCTTGATGTGCACCTCGACCGGTTTTGGAAGCTGGTCTGCAGAATGCACGGGTCCAGACATAGCCGCCACCACGAGGGTGTGTGGTATCAAAGCACAGAGAGGAAGTGGCTTTGCTCTTCTTCCTCCTGAACCTGGAGTCCACCTCTCTGACTTGCCATGGGAACAGATGATTTGTGGCAACAGGCCAAACAACAACACAACAAAAAAATACCTTTTTCCTAGGTTTGTAAAAGTACATTTTAAGTAGAAAACAACCTGGAACCTAGATAGGATGGTGTCTCTCGGGCCTTTTGCTTCTCAGTATCTCTACCCTCTTAACGGTTGGAAGATCATGACTGAGTGAGGGAATGAAAAATCTTCTAGAAAATAGGCACTTTGCAGATAGCTCATTGATATACATATATATGCACTCTCTCTATATATGTATATATTGATACATTTGGGATGCGGCTCCCAGATACCGCTGGGCCACTGCTGAGGAAATTTCAGTATGGTCGCCAAACAGATTCATCCATTCTGCCACTAGAATTCAAAACAGTTGGGGAACTGCTGTGGCTTCCATCAGCGTCAACACCATCATTCTGGTTAGGCAAATTTGGATTTAATAGCGTGCTGCCATTCGAGGTGGTGGTGCATGGCGGAAGCATTCTGGAAGGAGACCGATCTCCCCCCCGGCACCATGGGGAACTGATAGGATCCTGACGAAGTGCCATAGTAGAGATATGGAGTGCTGCTGGTCTGGAAGGGTCCACTCTGGCTTTGGGAAGAGCCGGGGTAGGGTGGTGGCAGGTAGGTGTGGTAGTGGGTGGTGGCGGACATACCGAGGGACATGCCTGAGGTGACTGGCGGGGTGTAAGTAAAGGTGGCTGGATAGTGCATTCGTGGGTTGGAGAAGCGGCTCTCAGTGAGGGATGAAATGCTTGGGAACTGCCTGGGGTCTGAAAAAGGGCCCAGTTCTGAAGCACCTAAAAATTATAACAGAAGATGGGGGGAAAAAAATCTGTAAATATCAATTAAAATAATGAGAGAATTTTTACAAGAAAAACAAAAACAAAAACAAAAACAAAAAACCTTTAGCTTCCCAAAAAGGAAGGAACAGCAAGCCACAAATAGACCTTCAAATGCACTGGTCACTACACAGTTTTGTTTTGTTTTGTTTTTTCACTTTACAGTACTTAAGTCCTTCACCCACCCCGCCCAGAGAATCCCAAAGGGTTTTAAAAACCCCAACGTGTGCTAGGTCTTATGTGTAAACCAACCCAACACACAGATTCACTCACCAGACTTAAGACTGAATCCTCATTGATTTTTTTTCCCTCTCTTTTTGTTTCTCGTTGCACCTCAAGTATTTGAAAGAGATGTTTTTACTAAGTAGGACAAGTTTCTTTTTCTCCACCCAATATAAAGAAATCCCAAAATGATCAGTTTTGCTATTGGTACTCTTGGCAGGGCCCCTTCATCAATGAAGGAACTCCAAAAAGATACCCTAACATGTTCCTATCACTTCTTTTCAGTTCTTAAAATCACCTATAGTCTTTGTTTTATTCATCATCTTAGTAATGGATGCCAAAAAAATCATACCAGATTTCAATGTATTCTGGAACTCTCTTATTTTTCTGGGGCAGTGGGGGAGAGTCTAGCCCTTAGAAATTCTCCTGAGGGTCATAAACTAAATAAGTAGGTTGGGGAGAAGTTGCATCTCGAGCCTTGATGGGTGACCTAGGGCTTATTCAGGCCAGGTGCCAACAGCCTCTTTTGTGAGAGGCTCCATGCCGGGCAGGCGGACAAGGAAGAGGGCGCCTCCCTCAGCATCCATTCACCAGGCCCCTGTGCCACATCCTATAGAATTAGCTTCAGGCTAACTCCAAGTGGTACCTGGAGGCAAAGCTTGTTTTGCTCTAGAATGTAAAGTCCCTTAACTTCTAAAGCCAACAGTGTGAATCCTTTGTAGCTATTTCTGGTGCTTAAACTTATAAAACCATAGTCATAAAGCACTTCATGTGGAAATCAGTGTTCTGAAATGCCTGAAAAATTAAGAGTGGTGTTCTTTAAAGACTGGGTTATGATTTTCAAAAATTGACAGAATTAGGACAAGGCCTTTTATGATCCCAGCGTTCTTAAGATTTTGTCACATCCAAAACCTTCCAAGTCTTCGCGTCTGCCGTGTTTGCTTTTCCTACAGTTTTCATCCGTAAGGGAAAGCACTTAGTGCTCCATCAAGGCCTCCGTCAGGAGGTACATCCTCAGTCCCGTTTTTATTGAACTCTTGTTCTTGGATGCTACAGTGTTTATTAAAGGAACGATCTTAATGGTTTTCCTTAAAGGTGCTGAGAGTTGTGGATCTTTGTTAAAATGCACACTGCCTGGGATCTTCATAAGGGCCAGGATGTGCGTTTGTCATCAAAAGCGACAATTTGAAAAGCGATACCTAGTTTACAAAAAGTTGTTCTCAGAAATCGGACAGTACCAATCAGCCGGCCCCGCCCAGCCCCACCCAGCAATTGTTAATAACAAGTCTCACCTGCCTGGCTCTTCTTACTGAGAGCGGAAGGCCAGAGGCAGAAGTCAGAGGTGGCAGTGTCATCATCTGTAAAATGAGGGGATGAACTCTAAGTTCCCTTCCGGCTCTAGCCACTCTATCACCACCGGGAACTCCGAGACAGGAGGAGAAGCAACAGTCTGAGGGGGAGGGGGAGGCAGAGAAGTTCCCACCCCTCCTGAATGCTTTCCCGGAATCCGCAGGCCCCCAAGCAGAGGGTGAAGAGCTAGTGAGCAGCTTCGAATACCAGAAGCAAACACTTTCAAGATGACACACCAAAACTCACACACTCTGGGCAGTTTACTCTCTGCTCTCTACAAAGTCTTCTATCTTCCAACGGCCTCTACCTCACCCATCCCGGATGCAAAATCCTAACCGGCTCCAGTGTTCAAATGTGGGCCGAGTGATTCTGACAGAGGGCAAACGGGAGCCGGTGAGGCGTAGGGTCTCTCAAGCCCCGTGCTCCCGCCCTCTGCGGAAGGAGCCACACGCACGACGTAAGGGCCCCGGATGTTCCTCGGCCGGCCTTTTCCTTGCAGAGCAGCTAGGTGAACTAGTGCTGGCGCCGCGAATAGTTCTAGGCAGGCCACCTCTGTACAGGTTAAGTTCAATGTTCAGCTCATGTGAGAGAAACCAGAATAATGTGGACAATCGCAAACAGAAAGAAGTCACACTGAAAACCCCACCATTTGCCCCCCACAGAAGCACGAAGCTCACACAGACAGGCTTGTCCATGTTAAAAAAAAGAAATGCTTCTCGTGGGTATCTGTCCTTAAAATATGCTGTAGTCATAATTAACATTCCATGTGGTTTCCCTTATTTTGATGCAGAAGCCTCATTAAAACCCTTGATGTGGGGCCCTGCCAGTAAACTCCAATATGGTTTTGAATTTATTCCTCTACCCCCTCACCTTCTCTATTTTACCTGAGACGTTTTGCTGATGTTTTTATTACCCATCACATGCCAGGATCACTGTACCTTTCTGGTTTATAGATGCCAGCTAATGGAAATTGACATTCATTTTTCAATTAATGAGCTCTGGTTGTGGTTTATAGAAAACAATGCAACAAATTTCTGCTAGGCTGACAGAATGTGGACCAATCACTTTGAGTCATGTGAGACTGTAATGTCTTGAGGATTAACTCCTTCTGGGCAAAGAGAGCTAATGTGGACTTTAAAGGGATTATACAGTCATTTTTATAACTAACAAAAAATGGGATTTTCTGGAATTCCCTTAATCATGTTGTGTTACCAAGAAGTGTTTCTGAAATATACTGCAGTGTGTTCTGCATGGAGAGACATTAACAACTCGTTACAGTTTCACAGGAGATCCTTTATGTGATAACCTAAGGTGAGGAGACGGAATTCTAAAAAGAAAAACATAAAGCCCTTCCTAATCTTCAGTTTATAATCATTTTTGCAGAAGCAAATGATATAATTAAATTTCCTTTCACTAAATAAGGTTGCATCCATAATTTTAATCTCTGTTTTTTACGTGAACTCGGTGTCCTTGTAGATGGCCTTCTACTTCTTCTTCTACTACTTCTACTAAACTATGCTAGTTAGCCTCAATACAACTACAAACTTAAAAAAAAAAAAAAAAAAAAAAAAAGACCTGGATATTATATCAACAACGGTAAAGAAAATGTATTATCTACTTATTGAGGGGTCACGGATAAAAGCCTGGAGAGTTCTAAAAGTACTAACACCTCAATCTAACTTTATAAATGTGAAAACAAAACTTAGTAACTGCCCCAGGGAGGTGCCTTGTCGCACAGAGCTCCCCCGAGCCAGTTTAAAAGTCCTGCCTCCAACTGGCTGATTAAATAAAGCCAGTACTGCCAGGAGTTACTTGAAGCCCAAGATAAACATGGGGCATCTTCCCAACGGGCTGGTTTTACTCGGCTTGGAGACAGGGCATATGGGACAGTAATGGGATATGTATGGAATAGAACACTTGGGTGAATTTTTAGGTAAACAAACTAAGAGAGACTTGAACAAAGTTTTGTACTTACAAAGTTTTAGACTATGTCCTCCAGATTCCCTATAGCACCCATTTACCCTCCTCTGCTGCTTGGGGTATCTGATGGCAATGTCCAAATCCCTCACCTACTGCTTGGATAATCAATTCTAAGCTAACCCATTAACACACAGGCAAGCTGAGATCCGGAGAAGGGGAGCTGTGTACACTACAGATCGTGCAGCCTGAAAGATGCAGAGTCATGACCTCTTTGCAATCTTAGTTACCCGTAAGGAATGTGGTTGACACAATCACAGGTCCATGCATTTCTTGCCTTGAAAATCTAACTTTACCTGAGTATTTCCCTAGGCTCTTCTGGAGCCTCTGTGTTACCCCCGGGAGCGTTACTATCTTTCGGATATCCTGACAGCTCTTTGAAGCCTTGTTGGAGCTAATCTGCTAAATCGTGGGCAATTAGTTCAGTTGCTCGTGGCATAATGTGAATGAGATTGAGGTCAAGGGTTTGATTCCCGTAGGACCTGCTGGTTTCCTACAGACGTGTTTCATTCCGGCTCCGCTACTGCACCTCTGGCCACGGTCAGATAGCCTGCGAAGGAATGCAGCTCTCATAAAGAGAGTTGCAAGAACCTTGCTCATTAACACAGCAGCAGCAAGACCTAATATACATGAGGAGACTATATTAATAAAATGAGCAGGAAGCTCAAATAGAAATAAAATCAATATTAAACATTTTTTTAAAGTCTTGCCTCTTCCTCCCCCAGCCTCCCCAAGGTCTACAGGGAAAAAGGAAATAGCCTCTCTTTACCCACTGGGTCATCAGGGCAAGCAGAAAGCATAGTGGAAGGAGTAAAACCAAAAAGACAAGGGGGAATAAGAGAGAATCCCTGATCTTTGGGTCCTGTGGCCTGCAATCCCCCACCAGCATCTTTCACACATTGCTTTCTAGTGCCAGTGACCTTGGCTCATCCCTGACTCCTCACTCAACAGTGGGCTGCTGAGGACAGGATTTGTCTAATCCTTGTTTGTCTCCCCCTCAGTGCTTAATCACAATACTACTGGACATTTCTAGGCCTTTACCTAGCACTCTCATATACACCTTCTCACTGTCTAGATATTCAGTAAATCAGGGTTGGTTGAGAATGGGCAAGGCGATCCCTAGAATGAAAGAAAACAGGAGTCTGGGAACAGTAACAGACTGGGCGCTTGCCATTTGGGACTGTCAGCTGGGAAACACTGGGCACGCCCATCATCTTCTCCCTGAAGCCAAAATGTCACACCCCAGCGGAGGCAACAGGTCAGGCACAGGAAAGGAAGAGGGGCCCTGAAGCCGGGGGAACAGAGCTGGCACAGGCAGCGTCCCTTGCCCTCCTCTGCAACGCGAAGGCATCCGTGTACAGAATGAAAAGCCATCATGCTTCCCCGCAATGAGGTGTTAACTTCAAAGCTTCATTGGGGCCTTTTAAATGGTAGGAGTTATTGCTTCGACAAATCTCGAATAAAGCCCAAGAACTTGTTATTGACCCCTTCGTGGCATTCTTCCTCTGGAAACGTATAGTCCTCAACTCGCCACAGAGCTGCTTTCTTGAAGAATCTTCTTCCCCTTCGACAATGTTTTTTGGCTGCCCTGCCCCACCTGCTCTATTCTATAATTCCTTTTTTCCCTCTGGTGTCAAGAGCAGTTCCTTCCCATATCTCTCTTTTGGGCCCTTAAGAGTTGCTACTTTACTGAATTATTAGCTGTTTCTTAGCCTATTCTCTCCCAACTATAAAGCACTGGGTGTAAAAGTCATGATTTCTTTTCCTCTCATATTGCTTCTATACTCCAGGAGCTTAAGTGTTTTGGTTTTTGCTTTTTAGGGTATGTATATGGATGGATGGAGATAATGAGTGAATAAGTAAATCAGTCTGGGAGTCAGGAACTCTGTAGGATAGTTAATACATTTCTGACAAGTTAAAAAAATAGATACAAAAAGCGTTGAAGCAATACTGACATCAGACCTAACAGCATCCCAATACGACTCCGAAGAATCCATCCTTATAAAACTCTCTTTAAAGAGTGGTCGAAGCTCTTCCTGAGTGTCATGACATCACTGGACCTCACGTTTCGGACAGTCCATCCCCACTAGTGAACAGATACTGCTGTCTCTCCGCTGGTGTCATTCCCAGTACCCTCAGAGCCAGGATCAGGGTACCAGTCCGTGCCGGGCGCCATGCGGAGAAGAGATGAGGGAGCAAGAGGGCCAGGCCACAAATACGGGACCTGAGGGAGGGGAGGGGAGCGAGCCCACTCTTCTGCTGCAGGACCCTAGGGCACCTGCTGTCACCGAGGTGGTGGTATTTATGTGGAGTAGGTAGAAAGGTGACAGAGGGTAAAACTCACACTCTGTCTGAATTTCTGGACCAGTAGACAGAGCAAGTACGTGAGAGGCATCAAGAATCAGAGGTGACTTTTACAGATGAAGAAACAGAAGCCTAGACACAAGGTAAATCTGAGGTTCTTCTGGCTCTGCTGCTCTGACTCAGCCTGCCAGTGGGAAAATGTGGAGGATCGGTCTCGAGGGTTCTTAAATCTGCATTCTGTGGAAATGCATAGGGACAGGGAGAAACCTCCTGCTTACACATCGCCTTCTCAGGCCACACAGGTGGCAGAGCCTGACAACCACCCCCTCCCAGGCAAAGGTCAGCCACCTTTCACAACGCATGATGGGACACCTCAGCCATGGAGGGGAGGAAATGAGGAGGAGGCTACTGGCATATTTTCAGAGTCATCTGTTCTACTTTTCCAAGGTCATGTCCCACTACTCCTCAGTATGAACTGTCCTCTTCGCAGCAGGACATACACTCAGGACCCTCACAGGAGCTTTGCTCATGCTCTCCCCAGACTCATGGCCCCCAACTCTTCTCTCTGCCAGACCAAGTCTGGGCAGGCACCATCTTTAAAGCTCACCCATACATTAAAACTTCCCAGGATGCAAAGTCTCATCATCTTTTTTAATCATATACCTCCTGAACTTTTTTGCACGTAAATTTTGCTCCATGCATTTTAAGGTATTTATCATTGTTTTTAGAGAAGTATTTTCATTTTCCAGCTGAAGAAAAGTAAATTAAGGATAAGAACCATGTATTCTTTTAAATCCTACCTACATAGTATGATGCTAAGACAGGTACTTCCAAAAAATGTGCCTCACAGATGAACGACTAACATAGTCTCAAACAGGCAATAGAACAGAAGCAGAAATGCTATGTAAATATTATCCAAAAATCAATTTTAGACTATATGCAGAATAGTACTTTGCATTTTCCAAACTGAGGTTTTAAAGGATTTTTCCATCAATTTTCTTAATTTCCCTGAATTTGTCCCCTCACACTAAAATGACCCAGTATCTATCTCTAAATTAGTTTTACTTGTAATTACATTAGGTAATAATTGGAAAAATATACCCTATGTGGAAGAAGTGTAATAGATCATACCGATGAAGAAGAAACCAGCAAAAAGGAGAATGTGAAACCAAATTTTTTAAGATAATGAAAGGTCAGACTAGCAAACTCCATAGTTTTGCAAAAGAGAGGAAAAGTGCCTCAACTATCCAGGATAAATATTTATTTTCCGTGTTGTAATGAATTGTACTTTTCCACTGCATGCTCACAAAATCTGGAAGACCAGCTGATCCCAAGGCTAAGAAAGTATGTTATGCTGAAGGAAAGAGAGAGGGAAAAAAACAAAGAAACAACAACCTGGCAGTTTCCAGAAACTTCAGCCATTCCCTAAACCCACCCAAATTTTGAGGATATTGTTGGAATAACATATTTCCTCTTTTGAGGGGAGAGGAGGCCAGCGGTAGGAGATGTGGGAGTGTACATGCATACACATAGGGAGGGAGAGTAGGAGAGAAGGAAGGAACCAGAGGGTTGGGGGGGGCAGGGAAACGGAGGAAAAATGAGAGAGATCTTCTTGCTGGGCCTTGATTAAGAACTTTTTAAAGGCTAGGAAGGGTGGGTAGTCTTTGAAACCAGATCCGCTGCAGGAAGGAGGCCAGCACCCAGGACACCGTGTCTTTCAGAAGAGGCCACCCACGGTGCCGTGGCGGTCATATGACTGCTCTGTCACATCCTGAAGCCATTTCCAGCCCATGCACACGTCTGTGCTCCCATTTAGAGAGGATGGGATATATTGGGAACACACATATGGAAACACTTTCAGAGAATCAGTTTCCATGAAATTCATAATGAGCCAAGTGGCTTCAGATGTGGTTGCGTTCCTCCGATTAGCCAGAAAAAAAAAGGGGGTGGGGGAAGGGGGGTAAAAGTAGGGAAAAAAAAGGACAAATCCACCCTTTCAGACCTTATTTCAGTTTCAGAGAAATTAAAAACCACTAATGACTTATGGCTACCTGGAGCCACAGTTAAGAGAGGACACACTAGGAAAAAGAGGGAAAGAGGTTTAAAAGCAGTAGTCTTCCCCTCCTAAAAATAACAGCTTCAGTATCGGTAATCTTATCTCCAATCACGCGGAGGCTTTCCTGTGATAGTATCTGCCTCCAGTGGCAGGATTCATTCTCCAGCGGGCAGGAGGCAGTGCGCATGCGCAAGCGGGGCAAAGGCGGGGTGGAAGGGCCGGTGAAGGATGCAGAGGGAGGCGGAGGTTCCAAGACCAGCTCTTATTTGATAACATATGTGGCCAATTAAGATTATTTTAAAAATTGCAACTAAATGATAAATTGTTACTAAGTAAATCTTTCAAAAAAAAAAAAAAAAAGCCTGAATGCAGAGGGGACGGCCTGGTATTTTCCTGTGGCCTGCGCGAGTGGTAACTCAGACTATATTAAAAGCAGAAATTTATGAACTGGTTGAGATGTTCTATATTAGACACCAAAGCCTGACTGATAGGAGGGCATGAAATACAAGAAAGGAACAAATGGGGGAGGGTTTTTAAAGAGGGACCTATAACTGAGTATTAGTAAGTTAAAACATTATTTTTGCATCGAAACAAAAAAACAGGCATAGTATGGAGTAAAATTCACATGAATTTTAAGATAAAATGAGAAAAGTGAAAGTGCTCTCCTTGCAGGAGCTGGGGTTGTTTGGGGTTATTTCAACAGGTTGGGGAGAGCAGGAGCCATGAAGGAACCCTGGAGTTTCCTCTGCCCTTTGGGGTACCTCAGTGGAAACATCTGAGGAGAGTTTCTCTTGAGTTTGGTAGCAAGCCTAAGCCATCGTGTAGGGGCGCTCTGACTCCAGGTTGCTTGATGATGGGCTGAGAACGGCACTGGCTGTTGCTTCCCAGAGCAGTCTTCGCTCCACTCCAACCAAAGGAATCCTATACGTGATTTAATAGTCGTGGTATCCCATGCCGTGGCCGGTTCTCCTGAGAGGAAGGACTGGCTAACCAGATAACTGAGAGCGGATGGCTCTGATTGGCAGAGGATCTCTGCTGAAACACTCCTACCTGCATGACGGCACTGAATCCTCCCCTGGCCCTGTGAGGTAGAACGTGTCACTGACCCCACACTGTGATGACCAACTGAAGCTCAGAGAAGTGAAGTGATTTCCTCAAAGTTGCAGACCATTAATGGGTGGCCGGGACCTGGCCCCAGACCTGCGGAGCTCAGCTACCCCATCTTGTCTTCCAAGCAGGGAATCAGTGTCATTTTCATGGCAATTCTAACTGCGTGGCCACATCCACCTGAAGGGCAGTGATGGAAAGAGGCCTGATCAAAGGTCAGAGATAGCCCTGGGGATGGGGATGAGGACAGGGATGAGGATGGGGATGGGGCAGAGATGGGGATGCGGATAGAGACAGGGATGATGAGGATGGGGACAGAGATGGGGATAGAGATGGTGATGCAATGTGAAACGGGGAGGCTAATACATGCCATCAATTTGCCACGCTTGACTCAGCCCCCAGATTCTCATGTAGTCTTTCCCACTAATGTTCTAAGAAATCTTGTTTTCTATTCGTCAGGTTCTCTCTTCGGATAACGCCCTTGTAAGTGTAACCTGGCAAAAGGACACAGCAAGTAGCAAATGTCTCCATCTCGAAAGGAAATCCCTTCCTACCAGTACCACTTGAACTAGTGGAGCCAGAGAAAAAGAAAACGGAAAAGATTGGGTCCAAACTAGAAAAGACATGAGTTGAGAATCACTATCCCGAAAGTCCCCATTTACCCCACCTAACACCCAGCTCCAGTCCCAACTGAACTATTCTGTAAAAAAGGACAGCAGATCAGCACCACAGAGGCCACATTCCACCAGCCCGTAATGTACACACTGTGCTTCCAGCTTGAGCTTCAATCCTCCACCTCCTAAAGTAGTTAGAGCTCTGCTCCTTTCAGTCTAGCACCAATCCAGTCTCAGACTCTGCCTCCAAGTACAGCACAGAGCACGAGAGGCCCAGGGGAAGGAAGAGTCAGCTCCAGGCAGCAGTGCCACTCAAAAGTGAAGGAGCTCAGCTTTTTCAAATATCATTCCCCTCTAAAGGCTTAGCACCCTGGTATGTTCCAATGCCCTGAGGCCATCCTGGACCTTAAAGGACCTGACTCAAACCACCCAAGGCCTCGAGACCCAGAATTTGAACCAGATCACCACAGTAATATTCAGTCTGTGTCAGCTGCAAGGCATACAGCTATGACAGACCTAACACCATCCATATTAATACTAGGATCAAAGCCACAGGCTCGAGCCTCCAGCTGTAGCCTGCCAGGACCCAGCCTATGTTTGCCATCTCTCCCTTGAGAGTCAGATGTACACGCTGACCTGCTTCCCAGAGCTAGGCCTGAGCTGCTCATGCTGTGGCACGGTTCCTGCCCTGGGAGGAAAACACAAGGGGCTTCCTGGTCAGGACAGAAGGTTGCCTTAGAATCAAGACCTATTTTTGTGTGTGTGTTGGATCCTCTGCCCACACGGCTTATCTAGGTTCCTGAATCCTTGTCTTGTGCAGCTTACTGGGTCCTCAGGATTTTCTTGCTCATTGCTGCCTACATGTTCTGGGACTTCATGTCATGCCTTTTACTTAAGTATGTATATATTTCTAGATCTCTGTAGACACACAACAAACATCTGCTGCAATGACAGTCTTGTCCCAACTTACCTTTCTGGTCTTGTCTCTCACTGCACTTCATCAACTCACAAACCAGTCAGACTGGACCCTCTTCCATTTATTGTACTCCCCACCCCCCACTGTCACTTCCTGCCCTGGTTTACATGATCACCAGCCCCCCCACCCCCAATCTCAGTCCCTTGGAATTCTAAGCAGCCTTTAAAGTCTACCTCACCAGGGTGCCTGGGTGGCTCAGTTGGTTAAGTGACTGCCTTTGGCTCAGGTTATGATCCCAGGGCTCTGGGATCAAGCCCCACATCGGGCTCCTTGCTCAGTAGGGAGTCTGCTTCTCCCTCTCCCTCTATCTGCTGTTCCCCCTGCTTGTGCTCTGTGTCAAATAAATAAATAAAAATTCTTTGAAAAAATAAAAAAATAAAGTCTACCTCACAATCCACTTCTGCTTCAAAGATTCTGCTCATGTTCTTGCTTTAGCCCACAAGGACCTCTCCTTCTGCACTCAGTTCTCCATTCCTATCTCTCCTAGGGCGCAGACAGCAGTCCTTCTCACTGCCTTCTCACTGCCACTGGCCTATAAATTCCTTGAGAACAGGCTCTGTCCAACTTACCTTTAAGTCACTGTGGCTCTTCTCAGAATGACACACAGAAAATGTTTAAGTGTGGGGGTGGGGGAGGAAGAGACTGTGACCAGTTCTCTGACTGTGGGGTGTCTGCTTTCTGATTTCTGCCTGCCCATTTTCAGTCAATTGCTTTTCCTGAACTACAATCCCTGTGCTTACCAGGACCTCAAGGGCTTAGGTTAGTTCCAGACTCACGACTCTGCTCTGACCACCAGTTTTGGGGTGCAGCTATTGTTCTAGACCTTGCTCCCCGGTTTTCTCCCTTATCCTAAAAGCGAAAGCTTTTTCTTTTTTCAGCCCAAGCAAAGTATCTTGTGCCACATCAACATTTACCCTCAAAAGTAATAAATAAAAAAGAAATAATGTCTCAAATTCACACACTGCTTTTGAGTTGTCCCTGCTTTTATGTACATCTGGCCTTACCTTCACAAAATGGTCCTGTGAGGTAGGCGTCACAGATACCAACTGATCATGAAGTTCCATCAAAGAAACGATGAATCATTTCATGAAGTCAATTAGCGGCAGAACCAAAATGAAGTTGTTGGGTCTCCTAATTTGTGCCCCTTTTCCCCACTGAGCTTGTCTTATTAACATCTACTACTTTTCATCCTAATAGGAATCCTAATAGGGGAAAGGATGGCATTTCTTTAACAACAAGGGAACATTTCAGTTGAATTTTTTAATAAAGTGAGGACAGGCATGCCTCCTCACATTGGAGGTTTAGATTCAGTAACACCAGAAAACAAACTACTGACTTTTATTTAACTTAAAAACTGATTCCCTTCGCAGAGCATTTCTTTGCTTTGTTTCTAGAGTTTAGCCTAAAACCATGTCCAAGAGTCTCCACGCTATCCCGAGACAATGCTCCTAATAGGACTTCCGAATCCAAAATTCAGTGTTACAGTAACTCATTCCTCTGACTGTCTCAGAGTTTTTCCACTCAAGCCTTGCACACGGAATTAACTCAAAACTTCTGCAAGAGAAACGTCCCTTTTAGAGTTTGATTTGGCATCAGTTTCAAAGAGCTGTTTGTATATTTTAGAATATGTAGAATTTTCCTTTGATTGAAACCTCTCTTTTAACAATGGACAAGAGATGATTTCTCTTCTGAGTGATTTAAACAAAAACAAACACATCTTAGTTACATAGAGCCTTGTTCTCAAAGTGGTTTTTTTGAGAGAAATCAAACCCTACAGATTGTTAAGCATTTGGCAAAAGCCTTCAAACAGCCAAAGCCAAAGAGTGAACTTTTCCTTATTGTAGGAGATAAACAAATACTAGAGCAAATCGAGGAAGAAGAAAAAAAAAAAAAGAAAGAAAGAAAACTAGGACCTCCTTTCACTTTCTCCTGTGCTCGATAACACTCCCCTCTCAATACACACACACCCACCCCTTCAGAGGGGTTTCATCCTCAGTGTTTACTTCTGGTGCTATAGTAATAAACTCACCACAAATGGACATTTCCAACATCTGTTTGTGGCTGCTCCCAGATCCCCTGTATTGCTTTAGGACATGAAGCCCTCTGTCTCCCAAGTGTAAACAGACACACCTAATTATGTATTGAGGTGTCTGAGAAGAGCTACTTGTTTTGATGACCAAAAGAGAGAGACAGAGAGACAGAGAGCGTGCGCGCGCGCAAGCCAGCCTGGTCTGCGCAGTGTGCTGTGGGACAAACAGTAGTCCAGTGGGAGCTCCTCCTCAAACAGTGGAAGTTCTCGGCCTGACACACACCAAACCCCAGCCCTATTTTTCCCAGCCTGAGCATACACTGTACTGAGGCTGGTCTAGATGTGGACCAAAACAGCCAATGACTGGTCAAAAGAGACAGTGCTGTCCACATCCAGGGCAAAATCTATTCCATTTCTTCATAAGGATTTAATTTTAGGATAAAAGAGGAAAGAGCAAGGGAGGAGGAGATAATTTGAGGGTAGCGTTTTTCTTCTTCAGATCACAGGGACCATGTACAACAATAACAGAAAAAATGTCAGCACCCTACTAGAAATGTAGCCGGAGAAAACAACTCTAGCGTGTTGACTACTAGCCAGGGATGTGGGTTCTGGTCACGGCGCTGTCCCCAGCAAGCAGGACAGCCACCTGGAGTCCCTTCCCCTCTCTGACCCCCTCGTTCCTTGTCAGCAAAATGGCAGGATTTAACTAAGTTGTCCCCATGGATTTCCAGCTTCAAAATTCTGATTCCGTTACATGTGAGGCAACCTTGAGAATTGCAAAAATTTCCTTAAAAATTCTATTAGAAATACTGTTCCTCCATGAAAGGTGTACCTTCATTAAAAAATAGTATTACAGTTTTTTTTAAATGAGGCATATGCACTGTGCATGAAATACCCAGGTTTTCTCTCCAGATATGAATGCGAATTAGAAAATCTAGAATATTTTTCCACAAACTGAAAAAATATAATTGTTAATAACCGTTTGCGACAGAAGCCAAAAGAAAATGGGAACGAAACATACCTTGTACGAAAGCTTTTCACCATTAAATTGAGCGGTAAAGAAGGTTAAAATTAGCTCTAGGCTCACACTTTCAATGGGAAATAGAATGTGAGCTATTTCTCTTTCCTTCTTGTTCTGGGTTCTTCGAATTAAGTGGTATTGATCAGAACTAGCTGAAGCTACAATAAATATTTTACACCAACCTTTCCAACTTTTGCAGGATAGGATGTATTGTTATGCCTCACTCCAGTAGCCTCAGTTTCCTGTTCCACATATAAAAATATGAACTTTGAGGTTCTAAGCTTTCATTAATATGTACAATTTTAATCTCTAGAATAAAATTCAGATTTATGAAAGGAGAAGATAGATTGTTTCCACTGTTATTTCTGGCAGGAACTCGGTGACTTTTACTTTATTTTGGGACTCTGACCTTTATAAAGCATGAACATTGGCTATTATTAAGGATTGCTGGTGTTCTGTCCCCCACGTGTCACCTGGAAAGACCAGTGCGGTAAAACTCCCTCTGAGGATGACACCCAGCAGGCTCTGTAGCAAAGTCTGGTTCTGACAGGAGGAGACCCCTATGACCAAAGCGTAGTGAGGAAAGCACATTTGGAACAAAAAGACTCGGGGTTGGGGGTTGACACTCCTGCTCATTCACTGTGTGACTTAGGCCAAGTCTCTGAATGTCTCCAAGCCCTAATTTCCTACTGGCAGAATAGAGGCTATAGTGATATCTACACTCCAATGAGCTGTCATGGAGATTAAATGAGACCGTATCTGTGAGAGTGCTTTCTGTACGTTTAAAATTCTTCTAGGGGCGCCTGGGTGGCTCAGTCCGTTAAGCGTTCCACTCTTGATCTCAACTCAGGTCATGATCTCAGGCTTACTGGAATAAGCCACATGCTGGGGTCCACACTCAGTGCAGAGTCTGCTTGAGATTCTCTCTCCCTCTCCCTCTGTCCTTCCCTCAACTCAAGCCCTCGTCTCTAAAATACATGAAACTTAAAAAAAACACTATCTAAATATTATTATTATTAATGTTAAGTTTTTACCATCACCTTTGGACTTAGTTTTGCTTTAACTCTCCCCATTTTCCTCAGCACCTGATTTGTCTTGGAATACATGGTGTTGTTTATCCGGAAGCTTTCATTTCTGCCATCAGAAAAGCCACTGTCACAGATGACCTGGTTGTCCTGAATCTTTTCAACTTCCTTGCTCTCTGGAGTTCCCAAATTAGAGCAGAAGAAGAAATCAAGCTTCCCCATGAGGAGGCTTCCTCCTTCCTGATAGTGCCCTCAGTTTTTCTTCACATGCCCCGTGGCACCTGCCCGAGTCTCCCATCTCCTGGCTGACCCAGCCTCCAGGCCAGCATCCTCAGAGAGAGGCTGGAATCCACCTGTCACCTAGCTGCACCAGGCTGTGGGCCTCCTCACATCCCACATGATGCTGTGGGGGGACTCCACGGTCCTAACTGTCAGGGCTCATTTGTACAGATCTCTTCATTCATCCCATGTCCCTCAACACTCACCTGTTTATTATCTGTGTTAGAACTCACCTGCCCCATCTGTGCGTCACTGAAGAGTTTTACCTCAAGGTGAATGGCTCTAATGGGCCTTCTACATACCCTAAGTGGTCTTGCTTATTGGATTTTTATAAACTTTCAGAAAGATCTGTTTAAAGCATTTAACTAGAAGTTCTACTATTTATAGTTTGAGATGTTACTTTTTTATTAAAACGCTGGCAGGCAGACCCTTGGGCGGGGTTCACTTTGGTGAAACAGTTGTTCTCTTTCAGGCATCAGGCAACATGGTGAAGGAGAGCATGGTAGATTCCAGGTTTCTAGTCCTAAGGTCCTACTTTTATCTGGTTACCACTTCTATGGTGAGTTTCAATATTATATTGCAGTGTGGCAGCAAAGAAGAACAGTAGCCAAGCCTTAAGGATGAGGACGATCAAGACCATCCCTCCTCTGAAGAGGAAGGGAATTAACTGCACACATTTGTACCATTGAGATTTGGAACTCCTGGCTCCTAGGAAGAAAATACCCCTCTTCCTAGAAGAGCACACTGTCCTTTGATTTTACTCCTTTCACAAGTAGCTTCCCCCCGCCCCGCCCCTCCCAGTGGTGTTACCTGTTGCTCCTCAATTTAGATTTGTCTCTTCCTTACATTGTTTCTTTGACTTCTATTCTCCATTACTGTTCTATTCTAAAGGACAAAGCCAGGGAGAAAGGTTAAAAACTAGGTCTGACAGCCCAAGAAACAGCCAACCCATTACCCAGAGTTCTAATCTGTAAAGTTTTTAGAGCCCTGGGACTCATTCTACCTTTCCCATCCTAGGAGAGGATGATAACTCTTTGAATTGTATCTCATTTTGAGTCCTTTGGGTTTCTAAAACTCAAAACAGATTCATCAAATAAATTTTAAGTAGATTAGATCACTGCTCCCAAGATACTGATTATACTGTTTTCCTTCTTTTCTTTAAAAATGGTTAATATGGGGCGCCTGGGTGGCTCAGTGGGTTAAAGCCTCTGCCTTCGGCTCGGGTCATGATCTCAGGGTCCTGGGATCGAGCCCCGCATCGGGCTCTCTGCTCCGCTGGGAGCCTGCTTCCTCCTCTCTCTCTGCCTGCCTCTCTGCCTACTTGTGATTTCTCTCTGTCAAATAAATAAAATCTTTAAAAAAAAAAAAAAATGGTTAATATGGGTTTGCAGCATGCATACTTCTGCACCTTGGGATGCCAGGAAGAAAAGGAGCTTATGCCCATGGAGAGCAGGGCTTTTGTTACTTTTCAAGTAGGAAATGTTAAGAACTACTCGTATCTTCACAAGGTCTTCAAGCTAATTTCAAGAGCCACTAACTGAAGGTTGGTTGGGGGGAGGTGGTGGAGGGTGTCTCTTTAAGGTACAGGGTATGAAAAGAACCTAAGAAGGCAGTGATAGCTGACTACACACTTAGACTAATCATCTCAGCTGTTTAAACTTCCTCCTTGACCCTTAGTTTCTGCTTACAAAATCTGACTTAGAACAAGTTCCTCCTCCCTTATCAATTTAAGTTCTTTCCAATTTCAGATATGCCCCCATTTCTCAGTCCTCTGGGATGAAGCTGTTCTGGATTGTTCCTCCATTCACAGGGAGGACAAGTAACCGTGCCTCATCTAGCTTTACTTGGCTCAAATGCAAAATAGAGGCACGCAAGCCTGAGGCTTGCTCAGGGGTCTCCTCACCTCAGGGCTGTTACACACGCTTCCCGGGATGAGCACCTGCAGAGCCAGCCAGCTCACACCAGTGTGGCCATGTTCATGTCACCCCAGCTTAAAAGCAGTAAATGGAATTAGAGTATCTAAAGGCTACAAGAGACCTAAAAATGTGCCGCCAATAGTTGAAGAGGCTGAGGAGAACACACAATGCGGGTCAGTCTCCCAAATTAATCTCCTCATTGTGCTTCACTGCACTGAAATCTGTCTTTGCGCGGTGCCAAGGAAGGGGAGCTCCCGGAAATAATCAGATTAATGTGTCAATGAAAACTACCAAACTGAGCACTTCAGCTCTTACAATGGATTTCTGGCCTGAATTTTCCAGGTTGCTAGTTCTGCATTCACCCAATAAATCAAGCGATTCCTGAATTACTGCTGCACTCTGGGATGTGTGAACAATGCCTAAAGGTTAACTAACATTTTAGAAGATGTAATATTATTCTTTTCCAAGTAGACTAACAACTGGGGGAAAGCACCGCTAAAACATGTTGATGATGGAGGCAAAAGCCCGACTCCTGTCCCACGCATCTCCATCCCCACAATTTCCAGGCAAGCATGAGCCCCTGTCCTCCCAGACACTCTCGCTTCCTCCCTCATCCTCTTCCACAATTCACCCTTGAACAGCCAGAGTGCCCTTCTGAAACTAGAAATCCATTTATATCGACCCTGCTTGAAATCTGTCCATGGCTTCTCACTGCGCGGACCAGCAAACCCAAACAGGCAGAGGCCCCCAGGGACCTGAAGCCTCCAGCTCATCTTCTTCATGCTCTAGCCACCAGGCATTCCTCTTTCCACCCCAGGGCCCTTGCACCCGCCTTCCCCACTGCCTGCAATGAGCAGCACAGGGCTGACTCCTTCTTGTAAATTTAGAGCTCAGCTTCCTCATAACATTGCTCCGTTTTGCTTTCTTCACAGTACATTCCCCTAGATAATACTTTCTCATTTTCACTTGCCTGGCCTTCCCCAGTAATTGCTACCATTTATTACCAGGCATTATTCTAAAAGCCTTACATGCTTTATCCT
Source organism: Enhydra lutris kenyoni (assembly GCF_002288905.1). Classification (NCBI taxonomy): domain Eukaryota; kingdom Metazoa; phylum Chordata; class Mammalia; order Carnivora; family Mustelidae; genus Enhydra; species Enhydra lutris. The sequence goes on from NW_019154101.1 coordinate 3,280,631, forward strand.
TTCACCTATTGAGGTTGGTGGTATTCTAACCCATTTCACAGATGAAGAAATTGCTGTACAGACAAGCTCAGTAATATTCCCAAGATCATAGAGCAAGTAAGTAAAAAAGCCTGGATTTAAACCCAGAGAGTCTGGCTCCAAAGCCTGAGTGTTTAATCACTATATCACATGTCAGGGGAAAAAGCCCCCTGAGTTTTTCTGTCTTACTCATCACTGTATCTCCAATGACTAGAACAGTCTCAATAAATGAGTAAATTTAATGTCGACAGTAATTTGTATTAATGAAGATTTTTATCATGTGGTCATAAAATACTATGATTTGCAACGAGCTCCTCCTGGGTGGTTCAGTAGGTGAAGCATCTGCCTTCAGCTCAGGTCATGATCCGGGTCCTGGGACCAAGTCCCACATCGGGCTCCCTGCTCAGTGGGGATTCTGCTTCTCCCTCTCCCTCTGCGCCTGCTTATGCTCATTCTCACTCTCTCTGACAAATAAATAAATAAAATCTCTTAAAAAAAATACTATGATAGCAATGTTTCACACTAAAAGGAACTTTGTTATAATTCTAATAATATTTTCTCTAAATATATACTTTCTTTAATATATATAATCTGGTCCTCTGACCCCATTTATTCTATTATTAATAAAATTCACCTATTATTTTGTTTTCATAATCTTTAACTTACAAGATTCTCAATTCTCCGGTAAGATAAACTACATTTCATTATAACCATTCTCAGGGAAAGAGGGTGTAAAATAGCTAAGTTACATAAAACCATGCAAAGTATGTAAAATATCAATAAAATAAAGTTTTTTGATGTTAATAAAGCCGTGGTTTCAAAACCTGTCTACAGACTCGGACACGCATGCACATATACAGGGCTTCACCTTGAACAGAAGTCAGTTATGGTCAAGGGTCAAGGTCTGAATGTATAGTTCTTTGGCAGTAATTAACCTGATCCTAGACTGCTCCTCATCAGAATCAACTGAGGCACAAGACAAAGCTTTTCTTAGCATCTATGGTAGTTCTTCCTAAGAATTCAGTTCGTAAGTCAAATACTACATTAGCCTTTATTGTTATTATGGGTGGCAGTATTTAGATTTCTGATGTGCTGACTGCTAAATGTTTCTAAGAGAAAACCTAACCATGCAGGCCTTATTTTAGAATCCTAGACATTCCGAATGATGGGCCTTGGGGAATATCTAGCCCAACTAACTTATTTTGTGCGTAAGGAACCTAAGGCCCATAGAGATTAAGCGAGCTGCTCAAGAACTCAGAGGCTCATCTAAAAATAGATCTCAGGGGGCGCCTGGGTGGCTCAGTGGGTTAAGCCGCTGCCTTCGGCTCAGGTCATGATCTCAGAGTCCTGGGATCGAGCCCCGCATCGGGCTCTCTGCTCTCTAGGGGAGCCTGCTTCCTCCTCTCTCTCTGCCTGCCTCTCTGCCTGCTTGTGATCTCTCTGTCAAATAAATAAATAAAATCTTTAAAAAAAAAAAATAAATAAATAAAAATAAAAATAGATCTCAGGTTCCTCAATTCCCAGCCAAGTGCTATTTCCACACGCTGCCAGGGAGGCTGAGAGTGTTAATCACCATGCTGCATGCCTGGACCTTGGAAGGAACACTTTTCTAATAAACCAACACAACACAATTTTATTGAGCAACTGCTATTTTATCGGGATTAGGTTCAGTCCCCTTTGGGGATGCATGTCCCAATTTAAATGCTTCAATCATTTGCTTGATTAAACGGATCATCTGAGGTTTTAATAACCCTTCAAAGGTCAACCCAACTATATTAGTTAATCCAACAATCATCACTTGAACATCAATGATCTAAATGCACCACTTGGGACAGAGATTGCTAAAATGGATTAGAAAACAGGACCCAACTGTATGTTATATACAGGAAACCCACTTTAAATATAAATGTACACAGAGATCACATAAAGCAACAGGAACTCGCATTCACTGCTGGTCGGAATGCCACATGGTACGGCCACTTTGGGAAAACAGTTTGGCAGTTTCTCCCAAAAGTAAATATACTCTTACCATGTGATCCAGCAATTGCACTCTTTGGCATTTACTCAAAGAAACTGAAAAGTTATGTCCACATAAAACGTACACACAGCTGTGCATATGTTATAAGGTACTTACACTATCCATGAAGTGCTACGGTGTTATTGAAGGTAGACTTGGGAGTAGTGGTAACTGTGTATTGCAAACTTGGGGTCACCATTAAAAGAGGGTAGAAAGAGAAGTATAACTGAAGAACGGATGGAAAATGGACCCATATGAAACATTCAACGAAAACCATGAAAGGCAGAAAAAGAGTGGAAGACAAAAAAAATGGAAGATCAAGAACACGGGCAATAAATTAAAAAAAAGTAACAAATATGATAGACGTTAATCCAACTAGATCAATAACCACTTTGAATGTCAATGGTCTAAATGTACCAGTTAAAAGACGGAGATCGTCAGAGTGGACCAAAAACCAAGACCCAATGAATTCTTCAAAGGTACTGTACCTGTGACACCTGCCCACTCTGACTCTGAGGTCAAAAAAGAAAAAAACAAAAAAACAAAAAAAAAAAAAAAAAAACAAAAAAACAAAAAAAAAAAAACAAAAACAAAAAAACAAAAAAAACCCACGAAACCCTGAACTTTCTGTATGAACTATCCAGAGAGCCAAACTCTTTCCTTTTTGGGATCTTTTAGGTCAACTCACAACTGTACCTTTAAGCAACACTGAGAATGTATCGTTTTCCTCAGGTGTAGTTGGCAAGCTTCTGGGTTTGTTTTTTTCCTTTTTTAATGATGAGTACACCACATCACTATTCTCGGACTTTTTCCTCTTTTCCAAGCCTGTTTTTATTTCCTTGGTGGTTTTTATTTTTAAAGGGTTCTTCTTAATTAGGTATGGATTTATGGTGACCACATCAATGGGTTTATTGATTTATCATGAGTCACTGCTCTCCTTGGCCCAGGGCGGAGTGTTTATAACCATCATTATATTTGTTATTATTATTCCATTAACTATAGCATTATTACTAATTACAACAGAAAGCTGGAACAGTGACCATTGTGATTAGCAAGAGAGTGATGAACTCTGGATATAGGAACATCAGTCTTATTCCAGTCTACCATGCTGGACTACTTTTCCAAGTTTATCACTTAAGGCCAAAATCTCTCTGGAAAAGGTGACAACTTCCTGCTTAAGAAATCCTCTCAGATATTCAGGACACTGGTGCCTGAGCAGCATTTCATTTATGAGACTCATGAATCTGAGATGTGTGAATTTCTGGAGCATCACATAAAAAAAGGGCTGTCATTTGCATTTTATCATATGGGACTTAAGTTATATGGAAATTTTTTATTTGTTTAATTACTTCTTTCAACTATATCTTTCTAACTTTCCACTTATAACTATTTCTCCATGTTAACAAATCTAAAAACAAACAAAATAATCACGCAGTGTCTCTTTCCCCCTTTCTAGCAGCAGTGATCACTTAATATTTCCTGAGAAATCAATGCTCATTGAAGCAACAAAATAATACAAAGACATGAAAGGTTTCAATGGCTCCTATTTTTCCGGAAAAAAGTTCAAGTAGTAGCTTGGCTGATACTTACTAACATGACAAATAATAGACCTGTCAAGAATATTTATATGTATATTCATTCTAAGAGTAGTGAACAGGTGAGTACATACATATGTGCATATGTAATGGCATAGAGTTAACAATGTTGCTTGACTTCAAAAGAGAAAGTAAAAAATTCTATTATATAAACACACACTAGGACCGTATTTGTGCCTATGAAATAAGACATTAAAGTAAATGACAATTGTCATTGGTCTCCTCCAGCCCCATTTCTAGATTTATTAGCAATTCCTAGCAACAGATACAGCATAAGGGACCTGAAAGCATGCAGCATTATTGGACAAACCTTTCTGCATTGGGCAGGTACTTCCATGAGCATCTACACACAGAGCATAAAACAAGGACTCACAGAGAGACCTCAAAGCGTACTTAGCAGGCCACGTCCTTGACCTAAGGGAACTTTCAATCTAGCTGGGAAAAGACAAGATTTTCTCTATGTTCTTGTCCTATCTTAAGAAACATTATGAAACCACACAGGCCAACAAGTGGAATTTTTTTTTTTTTCCAACTGAAAATGTAATTGACATTGAAGTACTCAGAGTAAAAGTAGAATCTAGTACAGTGGAAGTGATTTTTCTTTTTTTTTAAATTTCCTAAGGAGAAGGTTTTAAGTTGCTTGGGCACTGGGGCAAAGAAATCACCTTCCACTAAAATCTTGAGCATTTTTTGCACATTCCGGTTTCTCCCTGAGCCAGCATCACAGTGTCACTGGGTCCCATTTGCATGTGTCAGCTCCTAAATAAGACTGAAAGCTTCCTGAAGGTACAGATGATGTCTTCGATTTTGTTTTTTGTTTGTTGGCTGCCTAAGCACATTACAATTATGTACCAAGGATTTGCCAAGCTGACTTGAGATGACTGAAATCAACTGAAGAAAGACATCCTAGGTAGGAAGGAATGCTGAGAGGCTACTACTATATTGGATGAAGTGATTAAAATCCAAAAAATTCTTGACAGGCAGGAACTATTACTTGAATTAAGTAAGATAAAAACCAAACAGGAATAACTGTAAATTATCCTATTGGATCTGAACAAATAACTGTAAAAGTTAAAAAAAAAAAAAAAAGAAAAAAGAGGGAGTAATGCAGCTTGCTGGAAAATGGCAAACATGAGGGGACAGAGTGTAGCATGGTCGCCAAAGCACGAAGGCCACGTTAGCCTAGGCTAACAGAGGCCAAGAGCAAGGAAATTTGGTTCTGGGTGCCAGGCATGAAGTGGGACACTGACAAAGCGTGATGTGCCCAGAAACCACAGACCTGGACAGTAACAGGAAACCCCTATCATACCGCAAGGGCGGGGAGGATGGGGAGAACAGGAGAAATCCAGTCTGGAGAAGGTAAGACTTTGTCAAAAATGTTGTCAAAACCAGATCTTTTGCCTTGTTTTAGAGGAGTAGTTTTGCTTCAATTTACAGCTTAGTTAATATAATTTCTATTATTTTCTCAAAAAAGACTTTGACACTTTATTACATGATGGCTATAATTAATGTCAGACTCTAAATTAAAATCAAAAATTCTATTTGATCATTTGGTTTCAAGCTGGAACTAAAGTATGTTTTGGCATTATTACCAACTGTTAGCAGCAAGTTCTGGAAACAGATGCAGTCTTGCTATGTGTTCTAAATATGAAACACATTGCAGAAAGGCTTGGAGATAAAAATATATGCTGCTTATGCACACTCACACTGTGCTATTTCCTGTCCTTATCAGCAATAAAAAGTTCCTCTTGTTTTGTCCCTTTGTTGTTCCAGGTGAACAAAATCTTCTTTCTTCTTTTTCCCTGTCTTCTTCCCTTATATCTTCTACATGCCTATCTTCCTGTACTTTTCTATCACCTTTCCTACTAATAATTTGTTTCCTTCAAGATTTACTGAGCATATACTATGTGCCCAAAACTGTGCTCGGTTGTAAGGTTTCCAAGTATGTACAACACAGTCACCATGCTTGAGCAGCTCACTTCCTGCAGAAGGCGAAAGGCATGTGAGCAAATGATGATACTAAAGGAAGGTATGTATCACGTTAGAAGTGTGTCCAAAGCCAGATATGAGAAATGGATGGGTGTGGGCAGAGGAATAAACTCTGAGAAAGGTGGTGGTCGGGGAAGGGATTCCTTTGGGGAAAGAGGTGGCTGAGAAAGATGAACAGGGCCCTGGCCAGCAGCGTGGAGGAGAGGGCTGGAGGCCTGCGTGGAAGTGGAAAACTGGCGCAGCTTACGTAAGGAATGCCAGGCATTCTTAGAGAAAAGGACCATCCTTTACCTAGGAGAGCAGCGAAGTCGCCAGATAAGTGGGTTATTATTTTTATCTGGGTCTGTTCTGTACTTGAATTGATTAAGAATCATCACCACAATGTAAATGTTTAATCCGCAGTCAATGGAAAAAGCTAAAGAAAAATCTTCATTAAGAAATGGACCAAAGGTACGGAAAACCATAATCTGGACCATTTGGGGACAACTGCTATGACAGCAGAAGTGTTTCCCCAGGAAGGAATGCATGCAACGCTTTCTGAAAAAAGAAGCACCACTGACAAAGTCATTGACAAGAGGAAATGGGGTGGGGGTATTCCCAGGAGGAGGGAGAGCAGCCTTGATGTTTTAAAAAACAGACTTAATATCCTTACAATAGAATACTATCCAGTGGTAAATGAAAGTGAGCTCTCGAGTCATGGGAAGATAGAGAGGGGCCTTAAATGCACATGGCAAAGTAAGAGAAAGAAGCCAGTCTGAAAAGGCTACAGACTGTATGATTCCAATTATACGACATTCTGAAAAAGACAGAACTATCAAGGCAGGTAAAAGATCACAGCCAGGGGCTGTGGGGGCTGGTGGGGAGGGATAGTCAGGTGGAGCCCAGGGTGATATTAGGGCAATGAAATTATTCTGAAGGACTCTGTGGTGGTAGATACATGGCATTATATATTTGACAAAACCCAGAGAAGCACAACACTGAGAGCGAACTCGAACTCGCTAACAACTATGGTCTTTAATTAAGAATAATGTATCAATATTGGTATATCAATCGTAACAAACTCACCACACAAATGCAAGCTGTGAATAACAAGACAAAATGGCGGGGGTTTGGGGGGTACAATGGGGTTAGGGGATAGATCTCAGCTCTACTTTATGCTCAATTTTTCTGTAAATCTAAAACTTCTCTAGAAAGTTTTAAATAAAACTGCTCTAAAAAATAAAGTAGCAATATAAATATATGTATACATAAAACAGTATGTTTCTACCATTTTGAAGCTCACAATACAACTTACTTTCTGCACTGGTTTTTATCAGGTAAGGCAAGCTTTCTTTGCTAGAAGTCCTAAGAAAAACAAATCCCTGGGCAGACATCATTCACTCCTTGCACAAAATTCTGAGACACGTGGACGGGCAATTCTGAGTAATCTGTTCACCCAGGCCAGCGGAGGCCCAAGGAATTAACTGACATGTCTGAGAACAGCACAAAGAATCTTCAGTGACAATGAAACCAAAACTCGGGGGTTCCCTCAGTCACACTGCCTCCACCCTCTCCTCGGATCCCAGGGAACCCCAGAAGTCACCGTGGCATTAAAAAATTAACTTTAATACTTCTAGTGAAGTGAGGTTCAAGCTCGCAAGCTTTCTCCTATGAAGAGAAAGGGACTGCAGCAAATCTTTTAGTAAACTCTGTAGCCATGTCTTTGCCATCCCTGCATAGGCACGAGCCCCTTCATTTCTACATCTTTTCCTCATGTGTGGGTGGTTGCACATGGACCAAAAACCAGTCCTCACGAAAACAACTGACAAGAACCATGTGTGGAGTCAGAGTCAGGCCATGTACGCAGGCTTCATGGGAAGCTTCCATACCTCAGTCTAACTACAAGTAACAGCAAATAGCATACAACCCAGTCCCCTCAGTTCTGTGAGCAGGCCCAACTAACCCGACTGATCTGGTCAGAGTGGAAACCACTTCTTGGGTCCTTAGCACCCGGTGCTCAGAACTCTCGGTAAACTGAGGTCCCAGGATGCCCTGAACCTGCCCCTCCCCCCAGCAAGAAGATAAAAACCTCAACTGCTCGCGTCAGAAGAGAGCCTACCTTTAGAGAAAGCAAGATGAATTCCCACTTCTAGAAAGCAAAATAACCCAACCAATCGCTGTCGATAACACAGAGAAGAATACTGAACAACATTCCACTGGTAACACAGGGCTTGCCTTTGTTTAGGGTCTATTAAATTTAATAACTTCCCCCTCTGTGGCTTTAAACAGAGAACTTCTTCAAAATAAGAGTGGCTCCTATTAAACTTAATTACTTGCCCGTGGCTGCTGTGGCCGAGGTGTGTCTACCCGACAGGTGGCTCTTAATAAAGAAATGGTTCTGTAGTAAAAAAAAAAAAAAAGTAGATGTTCTAGTGTTTTATTATCGTTGCTTTAACTTTCTGGTTTATTAGTATTAATTGCTGGAGTTTTCCTTTTAACCTCTCTTAAGGCGTCACTCCCTCCTGTGAGTTAAGAGTGGCCCAGTGAAAATAAATGTGCACATATACTTGGCACATTACTGAAGCTGCCGGTTTCAAAACTGGACTCGGGGGACTTGACAGAAACTCGGTTATAAGGGACATTTAAAGATGAAGTGAAGCAAACACTGCTCCATTTGAAATCACACGAAACCACCCCTCCCGATCAGCCCTGAATGATCAAATGGGGTTTTTCCACTGGCAATTTCTCGATTTTGTGGTAGTAATAAAATAATTTTTAGTAACTTTATTTATTAGACTAATGCCAATTCTGCTGACCTTTGGAAATATTATAGTTTAGCGACTAAGAGTCATAAAAATAGAGACATCTTGACTAGTCCTGCACAGTTGATTAAGTGGAATTTTTTGATATTTAAATATTTTGAAAGAAGAAAATCAAGACCATTTGCTGAAACAAACAAAAAAATAATATGTAACCTTCAAAGAGATTACAGTTCCTAACTCTGTCTCATGTAAGAAAAAAAAAATCATGCACACAACCTGCATGGGCCTCTCCCAGAGTAAGAGAGGCAGACAACACGTATGACCGTACCCTTGCGTCTCTAATTCACGTATCTTAACTCTCTAAGAGACCCCTCAAAAGCATCACAGAGGTCCATGGGCACAACGACCAAGACCACAGAAAAATGCTTGTATGAGTCCCTTTCACTTCACTTACGCCAAAGAGCAGGACAGACTTAGGTCAGTCTAAGGGGCTTCACTCGGCTGGGTGGGGCAGGAGATGCGTTATCAGCAGGGAATGAACTTACGGAGGGTCTCCTTCCAGAGACCAGCGATAGATAGCTCCTACGCTACGCTAACCCACAAGTCAAAGAAACAGTTGTGTCTCTTTTCATATCGGATAATTACATAAAATACATTTTTGAAAGTCTGCAATTATTTACTTACATAGTATTTTGTAATGACCTGCAGAAAAGTAATTACCATCTTTGTGCCAAGCCTCACAAGTGCTTTGAACATCAAAGATGCCAGGGGTGATAACATTATGACAATGATAAAGACACACAATGGTTTAGGCTGTTTGTGGGCTTACTTGTCCTCACCTTGCCACACCCTGCTCTTTGACAGAATCAGTGAGAAACAATTTTGGCAACCTCTGTGGAGTGAATATTCTTTTAGGATCTTATAAGATTAAATGAGATAATGAATAAAAATCCCTCAGGGGTGGAGGATGCTACTTAAATACTGATTGTAAGGTGATAAGGCCATGCTTGTCATTGTGAGTATGGGAGGGGAGGGGAACCAACCCCTGTGGGCCTCATCCTGCCCTCCAATGTCTCCAGACTGGTTTCTGATAAGAAGCATTTGAGTTTTCTCATTCTGCTGAATAGGAACTAAACTCATTACAATACAGGAAGCCCTACTGATCAATTACACGACAGTAATTTATTGTTTGGTCATGAACCCATGACTGCTGCTATTATTTTTGTTATAATATTGAAGGCTATTCAAGGTTAAGGAAATATTTCCTCAATCTTTGTTTTGTGCTCGTGAACTTCAAGACATCTGGCTTTGCATCTTTATTGGTGGTAAAGGAGGGACTGCAGGTAACATACGTTTATCATCTTATTCTCTCTATACCTTGCCTCCATGAGGGCCACAGCAGGGACAACACAATATAGCATCCATCACTGTCATTCTCGTAATTCATTAAGGTCTAGCATTTGTAGCTACACATGAAAAATTACTCGGGGCGGTGGTGGGGGATGGGGGAGATACCCAAAAAGGAAGTTGTAAAATCGGATTCTCTGAAGATCTTCAAGTACGTTAAATGATGATCTTCCTTTGGAATGGTCTTTTAGGATGAAATGGAATTTCCTTAGGAACGGTACTTCCTGAAAGATCTTTCTGGTTGCTCTTATTCCTATGATCCCTTAGAAAAGAACATGATCACGCTATTCTTCCAACATTGTAATGAAATAGTTATTTTCTCCTAGTATGTTATTGACCATTTGTGAATGGCTCCCACCTGCTTTTAGCGCTACACACATCATTTTGAATCTGTATAGTAATAATGACAGCAAACACTGAGGACTTCTACGGGCTAGGCACAGTGCTCAGTGCCTTATGAATGCCATCTGAGGATCCACTCACCTAAATATTTAAATTTTTGTTTGTTTGCTTTACCTCTGCTCTGTGGTGGATCCATTTTACAAAGCAAATAATCCCCTTTAAGAGTTCAGATTTTTATCCACTTGACTCATTTAAGCTAGTGCTTGCCTGCATATTAGATACAGATAAGCAATTATTACAAAACAACTTTTGGTTCATACTATCAGCTGCACTCTGTGGAGCACATAGCGTGTGTGCAGTGTGTGGCAGTATTTTATATAAAGCATCCCACGGTCCCTCACAGTAACTCTAGGAGATTAATATTATGTCTCTAATTTACAAATAAGAGATCTAAGTTTCGGAGAAGTAAGGAACTTGCCCACCAGGTACATGACCTGGGACTCAAACCTGGGTCTGAACTTTCAGTCCTACCATACAAGTAAGGACTTCTTTCTCACCCATGAGCCTCTGAGGGTATTTCTGTCCCCCTTCGTATAAGGAGATAAGAACTGAGTTCTCTACACAAAAGCACCAACTGCTCTGGAAAGCATCTCAAAAAGGGAATACAGGACTGCCTAGAGATGGAGAAGAAGTTTAATATTTTTGCTGCCCATCTTATGGAGAGAAAGCATCCTAGACCTTAGGCTTTAGATCTCGGGGGAAATAAGACAGAAAATATGCAACGTGGCACCTTGAAACCCAGGAGACAGACTCTATTCTTCTTGGGATGTTCCTGGGACCGGCCGCCAGGGAAGCGAAAGTGGCACTCCCTGGGGCCAAGGTGACTTGGTCCCCAAGCCCACCAGGCAGCACTCTGGGGTAAGGGCATAGCCCCATGCCCAAGAGCAAGGTCAGATAAATCAGGGCTCCTCCAGTTCCCTGACAGTCCCCATCTAGTTCTTTCTTCCTGTTTCCCAACATGCTGACAAGAGGGATTTTCTGTTCTCCTCCCTTTAATGTTTACACAGAACCTCCCACCGTGGCATCACGTTTACTTGGCCAGGAATGACTCAGAGAAATGTTTGGGGTAGGAGGAAAAAACTGGACGAAACTCAGTTTTAAACTAGTTTAGAGCAGAGGCTCATTTGTACCCTTGGCCTCCGATCAATCTATGGCTGGGTAATTCACCTGCTTCTGCTCCTACTGCCTCTCCTGTGAAACGGAAAGAGTTGTGTGGTACTGACTTCTGGAAAGGTTTTAAATAAGCCTCAGTCAGTGGACTCAAAACAATCTCACGATCCCATATGACACATATAAATGGTGAACAATAGCGACTCCACATTTACGCGGCGTGTTTTCAGTGTTCTTTCCCCTGGTTTTCCCGTTCAATCTTCTGAGAATGCACCTGGGTGAGGAACCTCTGTAGAACAGTGTCCCTAAAGCTGCAATCACTCCCTGAGGTTTTGTCCTCTAGGTACAGCCAGAGGACAAACAGCCAAATCTGCTTCAGCCACAGAGGGTTGGACGGACAGAAGCCCCAGAGGACCCTAAACAGAAGCAAGTTTGCGCCAATCTGTCCTGGCCAAGCGTCATTTTGGCCCTATGTGAAACAAAACAGACTTGGCAGAAAATACAGAAGTAGTGACCAGAACTCATTCAACACCGTCCAGCCCCGTGCCTCGGATCCCACATCCACCCTCGTTCTCCCCCTGTGCTTCACTCATCCCTTCCCGTGTCTTTAACCGATGTTTGTCTAAAGGAGGCAGTAATTCCTGTAAAGGGAAGTGATAACTAAAATTTAATACTCTGCGCAATTCCCCCAAGAAATACCACTTGATTCATAAAAATCGTAACAACCGTCATAATGAAAAGGGGTCAAAGGGGTAACATAGTTTTCCAAAGAATCTTGTGGTTCTCCCTCCACCCCTCTTCTTACCCTACTCACCCCTGCGGGAGTCCATCTGCTGTAGAAAATGTGAAGGCACTAGGACCAGAGAGCCCTTTCCTGCCATTCGCTTGAGAAACAAAGCCTTCCCTCCTCCCAAGTGGAAAGAAATAAAGGAGTCTGAGCTAATCAAAACCTGCAAGCCTCCTGGTGGAGTTTCAGCTTGTCAGTGATGCAACTCAGCGGAGTGAGTAGCGGCTTCGAGCTTTGCAGAAAATGAGAGAGGGAGAGAAACAGAGACAGAAACACAAAGAGAAAGAAAGAGAGGCATTAAGCTGGCCAGGAGTCAAACAGGTGCACGGAGCGCGACCGCTGAGCAGAGTGTGTGACACACGGAGGATCCAACTGTGTGTGCCTCAGTGGGTCTACTTTCTGTGTGGGGGGCCGTGCTCTGGTCTGCGTGTCAGGGCTGTCCTGAGATTCACGGAGAGATTTTTTTTCTTATTCACAGGACTCATACAGTTGGCCGAGAGCCTCTAACTCTTCTCTAACTGCCAGCGTGAAGGCTGTGTACACTTTCAGGCTCTCTACCATGAATTCTCTCATGATAGCGAGAGAAGGCCAGAACGTGCGCCTCGTGTACTTCCACCATGAGCTACAGATCTCTGCGGTGCCTCTGGAATAACGGTTGTGGGAGCTCTGCTGCTGCCAGGCTGAGAGAGTCTGCGGCTGCTGGACCGTTCGTGCACAGGCAGCGACATCAGTCTGGATAGGCCGCACGGGGGGCCACACATGGTCTCTTAAGACTCTTCCAGGCCTGGCCACACTTCAAATGACTAGCTTCTGTTAAGGATCTTAAATTTGCCGGGGTCCTGTCTCAGAACAAGCCAGCTTGGACTTCAGGGGGTTAAGAGGCTCTAGAGATGGAAGGCTGTGCCATCGGTCTGTAAGCTGGCTTACAGGCGGATGTTGAGAAGGAAAGGAACGCAAGCAGAGGAAGGCCAGGTGTTAGACCTTCAGGAGAAGGCCCCAGTGGAGACGGTGCCCACCAAAGGGGCCACAATTCAGCAGGGCTAATGCTGGGTGGCTTTCAATGTCATTTTAAGAAAATGATGCCAGCTCTGGTGGGTGTTTAGTCTTTTAACTTAAAATGTTTAAGGACTTGATAACCCCGTTATTCAGAGGACCCGGTTTGCCAGCTGTCATACCGTGGCCCACACACCTCTCATAGATAGTTCCTGTGAGCCTCGGCCCGGCCTACAACCCCAGCCCCACACCTGCACGGGAGTGGGTTTATAGTTAAAGTGTGGTCTTTACCTGAAATGCGCCTGGGCACGTCGGTGATGGCAGGAAGCCCCGTGCCCCGTGTGGAAGACAGCGGGGTGGTGGAGTGAATGGACGGGGACGTCATCTGGCTCAGGTAGGAGGGATAAGACTGGTCATAGGACCACGGCGGGGAAGACTGTGCCTGCCTGGGGTCTGGGAAAAAGAAGAAAAATCTTTAGTGTACTGGCCACTTGTGGACTTCAAACATGCAACCCCAAACTGAGAAAGGAGAAAGCAAGAGTAAAATGACACTCTATAAGGAAGTGTTTATTTCCTTTGACCCCAGCCTTTCAGGCCCTGTGTGGCACACAACTTTCTAGTTTCAGAGTGACAAAATGGATCGTGCACATCGACTATTTCTCACTCACACATTAAGTGTTTCTATTTGGAAAGTCTAATGGATACTTAAAAAACAACTTGCTTCAGTTATCTTTACAAAATTGAATTTTACTTTATTTATTTTCTGTATCTTCTCATATTACTTCCATGAACACTTTTTATAACTCTCAACTTTTTTTTTAAGTCAGATTTTCTTTAACAACCAACTTAGCTAAAGAACAGTTTCACTGTACTTTTCCCTGCAGCATACCCAGCTGCTATCTTTCAGATGTGTCTTTTGGTTTTAAAGTGCAGAATTCCATGATTTCACTTTCTCTCCAGGCAGGTCAATGGATGGCACTTTCTAGCAGGGAGGGTTAGGAGGTTGGGGGTCGGGAGGAGAACAGAGGGAGCAGCATGTGAGAAAAACCCAGAGGAGGACAGTCAGTTACAGGATTCTCATGCTAGAACTACTCCAGAAAATGACCTTTAAGAAAGGGATAAGCTCAGATCATGATCTCAGGGTCCTGATCTCAGGGTTGTGAGATCAAGCCCCTTGTCAGGTTCTGTGCTGAGTGTCAAGCCTGCTTAAGATTCTCTCTTTTCCTCTCCCTCAGCTCTTCCCTCCACCCCCCAACTTAAAAACAAACAAACAAACCAAAAAAACTGGAAAGCTTCATCACCATACAGTTTCAATGTTAAGCATATGAGTTTCTGACAGAAAATGACCCAAAAACAGAAGAGCAAGGACACATCTTTAATCTTACTGGAATCTGTTTTAAAGATGCCACATGTTTGGAATACAGCCTAGTGTTACCTACCGTCACTGTAATAATAAAAATAACAGGCAGCCAACTTGTTAGGGTTAACTGCTGAGCATTAACAATATCTTTTGATGTATCTCTATGGGGTTTCCTGGAGGCACAAGTTCAAGGCCAAGTACATTTATCAAAAGAGTTTCAGTCTACAGAAGAAAAAAACGTAAATTTGTCATATATTTCCAGTGTGCATTTCAAATTAATTTTGTTCTTACTGGAAGGCTAATCAAACAGATTCATAAGCAAATTTCTCTTAACTTTTTTTTTTTTTTGCTACTTCCAAAATGTTTTGCTAGTTTTAAAAATTCTAATACACCAGGCTGTTCACAAGACAGCATTGTATACTAGAATATTCAGGGACTTTGTGATGAGCGGAATGGGGTCAAGTTCTAAGACTTCTACTTTCTAGCTGTGTGAACTACCCAGCAACTCTGAGCCTCGGTTTCCTCAGGTTATATCCGAATCACAGTTTGTAAAAATTACAAGAGAAAACTAGGGGCGCCTGGGTGGCTCAGTGGGTTAAGCCTCTGCCTTCGGTTCAGGTCTTGATCTCAGGGTCCTGGGATCGAGCCCCGCATTGGACTCTCTCCTCAGCAGGGAGCCTGCTTCCTCCCTCTCTCTCTGCCTGCCTCTCTGCCTACTTGTGATCTCTGTTTGTCAAATAAATAAATAAAATCTAAAAAAAAAAAAAATGTCTTCACAAGAGAAAACCATATGGAGAGGACTAGCACAAGGAGGCACCCAGTAAGTATTGACTCTTATCTTAAAAAACAAAACAAAAACAAAAAACCTCCCGGTGACACAAGGATAGTCCCACAGTTAGAACACATCTGAATTGGCACTAATACATTTGGACCAGGCTTAAAACTATTCTCCTAACACCTATCAGCCTCTGAAAATGAAAAGCTTAAGTTTTTAAAACAATATGTTTGAATAGTCAATGCAGGCTTATCTCTAAAAATAAAAATGAGTACAACAAGACATGGGTATTTCTGAAATGGTCCCTCCTTTAAAGCCTCTTGGTTTTTCCATACAATCAAAGCCAGTTAGTTTCAGCTATTTCTTGTTTATTTGTTCAATTCAGAAACAATTTATTTAAAGGCTGTCTAAATAGGACATACTGAGTCAAAATAATGAAATACATCTGGATATTTATCTGATGTTTACTGTATCAACAGATACATAGGAAAATTTCATCCAGCTCAATTTTAGGGAACATTTACTGGATTTTGCAACTTGAAAAAAAGTATGGTACTGTAAATGGTTAACAAACTTTTCCTTCAGAAATCTAAGGGGAACTTGGTCATTAAAGTAATGAACTTCTGTGCTTTAAAATGTTCAAGGCTGAGATTGTATAGATTGGCAACATTTCAAATCAGAGTGAGTGGTCCTTGTGATATATCTGATACCAACATACTTCCTTGTTTTAACCATTAATGTAATTCATTACATTTCAGACGTAAATACAAATGACCTTCAGATGGAAAAGGATGCATTCCTTACAGCACCCGAAGGCGATCTCATAAAGGCAAGGCCTTCTCTCAAGCCACGTTTTCAATAGACAAAAAGGACCCATAGATAACCCATAGATAACTGAGCTGTGCACACAGGATTCCGATCCGGATTTGAGTTCTAATCTAACCTGACCAGATACCTTCTGAAGCAAGCAGTTTAACCTGCATGTCTGTTCCTCTACTGTAACTCGCTGTTAGCAGTAGCACAGGGCTCCCTGCCTAAAAATGGGAAAAAATACAAAGAAGTGTAAAGAATGACTAGAAGTATTAATGTTTAAAACATATCACTGAGGAATCGGGGAACTTAATGTGGGCAGCCTTTCAGTTCTCCTGGAGCAGGCGGGCAGCCCAGTCCAGGGGGAACAAGTGAGCTTTCTAGTGGAAGGATAGGAGTTGGAACCTTGGCTCTATGATTTATAAGCTGCATGGCTTCAGTGGTGGTAGGGAACTCTCTGAATTTTGGAGGGGAGACAAGCTCCCCTCAGTGCTGAGCAAGCCACTGAAACTTCCAGGGCCTCAACAGCTCATCTGTAAAATGGGAATAAAGACGCTTCTTAGGGTTGCTGGGAGCATTCCATGAACACGGCCTTATCTGATAAGTCATCTGGCATTCCTGGTACATATTAAGTACATCATAAATATAAGTGATTATTGCTAGCTGTGAAATGAGTACTGTAACAACAGCTACCTTTTTGTTACAAAAGTAAATGAGATAATGTAAGTAAAAGCATTCGGTAACTGTCAAGTGCTATATTAAAATTATTACTGCTCTTCTTTAGGAGCTCACGTGGTCAAGGCCCTGCTGTGTGACAAGGGTTGGGTTTCTTAATGTTGCTGGGCTTCAATCGCTTCACCTGTAAAATGGGTATGATACCATCTCAGAGCTGTCGTAAGGACTAAATAATACACAGGGAGTGGCAAATCATCATTCAAAAAAATTAAAAATCTGACTCTAAACCATCCAGGAGGGCTGGGTTGTCTCGTGTTATTCTTGAAGGTTTCTAAGATCAGACCCAACACAAATAGTAAATGCTTGATAAGCAAACATTCAAGGAACCTCCCAGGGTGGTTTGAGTGAATAATGAAATTTTATAACGAAGTAGTAATTAGTCATCCTCTAACTTCCCCTCAGGTGATAAAAGAAGTTGTATCAGTGAGGGTTTAGTTTTTATATCATGTCCCTGACTTCCAGTTCCAGGATATACACCAGAACAGTCTAACAAAGGACAGTTTTGCTTTTACCAGAGGTCCTACCTGAAGATCTCCAAGATTAGCGAAAATCACTTCTCACTATCCTTAACAAGTGAGGTCTCTCTTTTTGTTTTTTTGTCCCAGAGGACAGACTGACGAGCCAAGCCAATCTTTTTCAGGGTGACCATCTTATGATTCTATGATAATGACCAACTTAAGGAGAGAGAGTTGCTATAAAAAAAATAAGACACAAGAACTGCCACATGGGGGTTCACTAGATCTCATAAAAAATAATTTTAAAAAGACACAGTAATCTCTAAAAAAAAAAAAAAAAAAAAGTAACAGTCTCCAATAGCCCAAGGCCTTCTCTAATACGCTGTGAATGATGTCATCAATCCCAACTCCACTGTTTCTGACCTGTGTGATCTTGGACAAATCATACAATCTATCCAATCTTCAAGCTTCCTAGTCTGTAAAATGGGGATAAATAAGAAGACCTTCCTCCTCAGGTTGTTGGGAAGATCAATCGAGATAAAGTAGTAAAGAGTGAGCTCATGAGAAGAACCCAACACATGTTCACCACTGTTAAGACCTCTACCTTTCCCAAACCTTCATTCTGCGTTAGTATTTCCAGCCCATATCTCTTATCCTAGCAGAGGACAATTTTTAGAAAGCTTCCTGTAAGTTCTGAAGTCCACTGTTTGGAGAAAATATCCACGTGGGTCATGTCAATAACCTTTATGATCATTTACCTTTAACCGCGTTCTTTCTTAGTCCTGGTTTCTCCCAGACCGAGAAATCCTAATCAGTTTAGTGTATTTTTTAATATGTACACCTTAACTTTTTTCAAACCCGTAGTGGAAAAAAGAGCTATGTATAAAATATCTTGACTTCCTAAATGTCCCATCACCAAGAAAACATAATCCTATCTTAAATATACAATTATAGCATATTTGCTTTGTTATGGACAATTATTAATGCTTACAGTAGAGAAAAGTCACCTTAACCTGATCTCATTAGCAGTTTTGGAACTCAACTTCCTGAAGAAACTTGAGACTTCTGGGATTCGCTCTGAACTTGGGTGAGTCAGAGCAGGTGACAGATAAGGTTTTCAGGCATCACTGTTCAATCCTAAGGTTGCTACCCGGGAAGGGCGTAGGGCCTTGCTCTGAGACAAACCTACTAATTAGCCATTCACACACAACAAACGGTCTGCACCCTGACTTCAGGTCCCACGGGGCTGAAAGAACCCTCTCCTTCAGTCCATCCCGCCCAGAGTTAGAGCAAACTATTTGTCCCTCTAACTCTGCAGGAACAGAGGGAGGTACTGTGTCCTCCACTCCAACATAAATGAGAATATTCTCGATTTTTGTGTCTCTGAGGATAAAAGTAACTACCTATAAGCAACTAGACATAAGCGCCCACGAGCTTTCAGAGGATAAGTAAACTTCCTTTCTCAGAAATTTTTCGAAAGAAATGAAAACTGCTGTTGAGCTTTAAATATTTTATGGTGTTTTAAAACCGTCATTCACTACTTTCACATGAGAATCTTCAGGAACAGTATCGATATTATTTTTATGACCATATTATAGAAATTCAAAGGATCGGCATATGTTTTTATACAGATGGTACAATTTAAAAACAAAACCTTCAGTGCTGCTTTTTTTTTTAATGTGCACATACTCCTTAGTGCCTGAGAAATCTGAAATCCTAAACAGCACATGAGCATTTAAATAGGCCTGTACCCTATTTCTCCCCGAAACTTCTCTGCTCTCACCTAAAATGGGGGTTTTAAAAGGGAACCTGTGATCAAATTTAACCTATAAGATAAACCTGAGAGAAAATCAGGTCTTCCCTCTATGAGGGCTGCCGTACTCACAGCCAGGAAGTGACAAAGCAAAATGACTAAATGAGAGAGAGGAGTAAAAGCAGCAGAGGGACCTAGGAGCAAAAGAGGTCCTGGAGCCTAGATGAAACCAGCGAGAAGATGGGCACCAGGTTGAACCATGCAAGCATGCCAAGAACCACCACCAGGCACATAAGGTCAAGCTACTTAGTAGACACCTCAAATCTATAACTACACCCTTCCAGAAGAAATCGTGGTTTCCTTTGTGAGAACAGACCAATTCTAGCTACTAAGAGTTCAGATTGAATAAAAAGGAACCAGTCATTCAACATGAAGAACCCTTCAAAATAGACAGAGGGGCAAACTGTAAGAGACTCTTAAAGGTAGAGAACAAACTGAGGGTTGCTGGAGGGATGTGGTGGGGGATGGGCTAGATGGGGGATGGGCATTAAGGAGGGCACCTGTTGTGATGAGCACTGGGTGTTGTACGAAAGTGATGAGTCACTGAATTCTACTCCTGAAACCAATACTGTGTGATATGCTAACAACTTGAATTTAAATAAAAACTTGGGGGAAAAAAAAAAGAATCCCTCAGCGTCGGTTTTATCTGAGGCAGAGTCTGTCAGAGACATCGCTACTATCAACAGGGTGCAGGGCTGCTCCTCCACATAGCTTATATTTTAAAAAGACACTAGAAGCCCAGACGTCAGCGTACATTTCACTGTCTCTCTCCCAACTCACTAAGTCAAGGGCAAGGCTCTTCTTAGCCATCCCTTTTCCATCTGTGGCGTACAAATGGTCATTACTGCCACCTTAACAGGGCTTTTGAGGGGCAGGGGGAGAGAAGTTCTTGCATGGTGTTCTGATGAACCAAAAAATTATCAATTTTTATTGCGATAAACAGCTTCTGTATGCCCATGGGCCAGTGGGATGGTCTAAGGGGCAGACAGGACACAAAAGAGCTTTCCTGCCTTGAAGAAGCTTATGCAAGCAGTTGGGGATGTTAAAATGGAAAGATGTAAACAATTAATTCAGAAATGTTCAGAGTATGTTCTTGTGTCTTTTAAAAAAATGCTCTAAAGATAGAAATGAACCATGAGGCATCAATGTCAGAGCAGATATCCTAAGTTCTCTTTCTAGAGGGCTGTTTCTTCTGCTTGGGCTACTTGGAGGTTGTTCCAGAAACTCCCCAAAACAAAAAGTATAGAAGACGACATACCCCAGCGATGCTTCCAAATCCTAACTTGGGAAGAGTGGTTCCCATGTCTCAAGGTGTCTAAGCGCCAGGCAAAAATGGAGACAACCATCTATTTAAAGCTGTGGACATAAGAAGAGCAAGCTCTCTTCTTTGAGTCGCATCACAGCTTCTGAAGTTCGATCACCGGTATGGGGGAAAGGAAGGAGTGGCCATTCATCTCCTAAAATGGTACTGAAAGAGTCATGGCTCCGAGAGGATCCATACTTTCAAATGACTAGAAAGCGAATTCCATGTCTGCATAATTGAACTCTAAACACGTGAGGACAAAAAAAAAGAGAGGAAGGAGGCAGAGCATTAGAAAAAAGCCACCCTAGGAAAATGAACTGGCTCTAAGAAAATATGCAGACGTCTGTCTTCTCTTCAGTTTGAATGAGTTTGAGTCTGGGGGGAGCCGAGGGGGAACAGAGCTGTATGAAAGTCCGGCGAGAGGTAACGTGGAAAATCAATGGTTGCTCTCAGTGGGCCTCCTTTTGTAAACACTTCAGTTAAACGTGTGTAGCTGTGAAGAAGGGCCTGCTTTCCTAAGAATCACTCATAACAAGGCACACCCGCACATGGCGTTGAACTTCATGCAGAGATGGAAGGAAACAAGTTAACAGTGGCAAAGCCCGAACTAGCGCACAAAAGGCTTCTTCCTGCTTGTGGTGCCAGCAGGTTTCTGTGTAATGTGACCCGACAGGAGCCCACGGTTTCTGCCAAAGCTCCGTGTGCCTGTGGCAGCACCTTCTCTATTTGGGGAACACGGTACAGTTAGAAAGCTCCACGTTCCCACTGTTATCCTCCACCCATTTTTTTACCCTAATCAGCACTCACATCAGCCTGTGTAAACCTCAAATATTTCTTAAGAAAACTGGGGTACTTAAAAGGAACTGTGTAGAGTCTAATAGTTTATGACTTGTGCCCTGTCAATTGCTATCAGGGTCAAATATAGCCAGTCATCTCAACAGAGAGAGGCAGGTTTACAATTTCCTACCCTAAACTATGTCTGTTGTACTACTATCATTCACAGTACAAATAGACTCACGTTCATATGTACATTAATTCCCATTTCAAAACAATTTACACTAAATACTAAATGTTTAAATTCTGTCTTCTCTAATAACCTTGTTAGCTAGACTGGATTTTCAGAATGAGCTCTCCCACTCACTTCTGGGTCTCTTGACTAGTAGGACACATGGTTCTTAGAACAAACAAGCTCCTCTTCCAGCATAGGAAGAGCCCTGGACTGGTTGCTCTGGCACCAACCGTGCAGCCATGCACCACTGATTTACCTTCTCTGAGTCTCACCATTTGCACCTGGAAGAGGAGATGAGAACAGATGGGTTATCGCTAAGGTGATTTTCAGTTTTCTCTACGATCTAACTACTCAGGAAAGCAAGCTCCCTACCCTCAGTCCTTTCTGGAGACAGTAGTTGTCACTGAAATTACTGATGGTGTGTTGTGCAGGTTTGGGCTGGCTGTGAAAGGTCGGTGACATGTGGCCCTCACAGAGCCTCCTCACAGAGCAGAAAAGACCCTAAGAGCAGGGTTCTTGAATCCCCCTCCTGTCCCCACCTGGGACTTCCCCAAACAGACCAAGATGGCTACCAGATTCATTTGGCAGAAGACCAACCCAACTGATTCACAGAGCTGTGACTGAAATCTGAGGAGAAAAGAGCAGCACACTGTTTGGATAAAACTGGATGCTATGTAGGGTACACCGGCCACGATGAGTGAGGTCACAAAGCAAACAGTGGGAGAAGAGGGACTTAGTCACTCTTAGGAGACAATAGCAGGGAAGAGAATGAGAAATGATATGTATAGTCTGAGAGGTCATATGCCACAACAAAAGGTTAAAAAAAAAAAAAAAGAAGGAAGTTGAATTAAGATAAGGTCGTGAGAAGTGCCTTCAAAACATCACCAACTTCTGGATGAATGGAACTCTTAACTGTCTCATAAAAATATGAATTGTTTCATAAAAATATGAAAAATATTTTCTTATTTAGAAAAAAACTTAAGAGAAGAAACAAGAGTCTCTACCACATGTCACACCTAACCTGGCCTCAGCCTTGGCATGCCCTGGACCTCCATCAGAAGCCAGCAGAAAGATGGGAATAAGCTACACACAGAACTTGAAATATAACTGGAATGTGGGGCTGGCCAGGGAAAGTGAACTTCAGTTCAAATCATCATCCCGAAGTGGGTATAGTCAGTCAGGTCAAGTCAGGCTGATGTCAACATCCAGGAGGCAGCTACAGCAGCTAGGGCATCACAGAAGGTCCCCAGGCCTGGTGATTCCTGTTGTCAGATGGGTCATGGTATCCATGGTGCTAAGGATTATCTCCTGGTCATTCATTCACGTATCCAACCATTCACTCATTCATTCATTTGAAAAATATGGACTGAGTGGCCTCCTCTGGTACTGGGCTAGGCACTAGAGATATTAATGGCAAATAAAGACAGACCAAATCCCTGTCCTCATAGGCTTTACAGTCTCGCCGGGGACACTGACATGAATCAACTCATCACATAACTGCGATAAGTACTAGAAAGGAGAGTCCTTGGCGCCATGACAACGCACAGTGGGCCACCCCAACCATGCCTGGGGGTCTAATGATGTGACATGATAACTGAGTCAAGAACTCAATAGCAAGCAAGAGTCCAGTAGATCAGTAGGTAAACGTAAAAGGGCTTTAGGCCAAGAGAACAGTGTGTATCAAGTTCCTGGGACAGAGGCAGTACCGTTTTTGGAGGAGTTGAGAGAGCCAGTGTGGGTGGATTACTGACAAAAGGCTCAAAATCATTGAGAGGAGAACGGGGGAGGAGTCCAAGCAAGCAGAACCTGCTAGGCCACACCAGAGATTCGGGGCTTTATCCTAAGTGCAACGGAAGGTCACTGAGGTGTTTTAAGTATGAGGTGACATAATCAGATATGCATTTTTAAAATCTCCATCTGACAGCATCATAATAGAAACAGGGCACAAGTCCAGTCTAGAACTGGGCAAACAGAGTAGAGTGTATAGGGCAAACAGCAGCTGAAATGGACAGAGGGGAGGAGCCCGGAAAAGCCAGCAAGTAGCCTTGGGCCCGTAGCTGCCTCCACACACCATCCCTGAGATGCCTGAGGCTGGATCACATCAGCTCGGGCTGAGCAGGAAGACCTGCAGTCAGGGCCCTTGGGCCTGCTGCTGTGATCTGAGCAGGCCCCACCTCCCACCTTCTGGTTCAGGGGTAGAGCCTGGGCACCTGCCCTTTTAACAAGCTCCCCCAGGTGATTCCTAATCAGCGCCACAGTTTGAAAACAATGGGCATAATTTTTACTGCTGACAGTCAGAAAGGAAAATTACCCAACGCCATTCTGATTTAATCTTCCCTATCAAGAAGAATGATCTCCAAATAGAAGGAGCAAAACAAACATGCTTCAGAGGACATTGTGGCCCAGGAGAGGTAAGAAGACAGAGGAGAGAGACTTGTACTTTAAACGAATTCAAGGTTCTGTTCCTGGATGAGTTATACCGCACAATATTGCAAGAACTGTGGAGACCAGTAGGCCAAAAGGGCTTTTTTTTTTTTTTTGCCCTTTTTGTCCTGTTTTTTCCTTTATTTGACAGAGCAGGGCTCCAAAGTTATGTTAAGTGAAGCCTGTTCCCCCGTAACTCCACTCACTACTAACCTCAGCTTTGCTCTCCGGCATTCCTCTACCACGTGAGAGTCCTGAAATTATTTGAAGGTAATGCCTTTACTAGATGATCACTGGACATTCGCTGACTCCATTCACCTTATTCTGAGAAAAGTACTACTACTGGTAAGATTTAAATGTCAACTAGTTTTTTGGAGCCTTTACTGGTGATGACTTACTTGCAGTCCACGGAAAACACTAAGTCACCTTCAGCAGCCTGTGGACAATGAGCTTTTCACCCCAGAGCTCCACAGTGACAACCAGAAAACCTGTCTCCTGGGGTTACCACAGCACTGGATTAGAAGAGAGCTCACCTGTCCATTGCACATCCTGACCTCAGCAAGATATACACCTTATCTCTAATGTGATTTATAACTACTTAAAAGGCCTACCCGAAAGTGGTTGTTGAGATGACTCATGGTCGGCTTGGAGAAAGACATGCAGTGGCAGGCTCAAGGATTATAGTCCTAGTTATGCCCAGCATGTTCATGAAAGTCTTTAAAGAATTAGAAACAACCTTTCTAAGCTGCAAGATGAGACACAGTTGTGAGGAACAGCCAACACACTGGGTGAAGCATCAGAACTATAAAATAACCCTCAAGGATGGGAAAAGGGAGTGCAAGTGACATAATGGAACTGAATAAGAAAGAAAGCACATCCTTGTCTCAGTCAAGTCCAAGACAGGATGGCAGAAGCGTCCCCTAAGAGCAGAGCTTTTCTTGGACTGCAAGACACAGTGTGACGGGATGACAAAAAGTGAATACAACCTTGGGATGCATGAACAGAGTACCAGAAGACCCCTACTGCCCTGGTCACACATGGCTAGAGGACTGTGTCTTCTCAAGGCAGCATCAGATGGAACCTCCAGCCATCATATGAGGAATGGTTGAAAGGAAAGGCCAAGAGCTCCCAACTACCTTCAATCTTTCCATAGGACACTCCTACCTCCCGCCTGACCTGAAACTTGGATTTCCCCAGATAACCTTTCCACTTGGCTCATTCTCCAAGGTCACGAGATGAGCCAACTCCTCTTTAGAAGTTTTTCCATGTTTACCATGACCTACTGACCTCCAGAACCTTCCTCCATATTGGTAACTGGCTCAACATCTTCCTTCTTTCCCTGACTTGTACCAAGTCCTACCAAATCCTGGGACAGACTGTCATTCTCCATGATGATCCACCACACTACAACCCACTCCTGTTACCAAACCACAACCAGTGCAGGAGGGAAGCACATAAGTAGGCATAACTAGGCTGGTTGGCACTTCCAATTACCTCTATCCTCAGCCAGCTCCTCAGCGATGCTCACCCAAAGTCATTTTCCTCTCCCATCGCTCACTTGATGACTGTTCCAAACACTTACTATTCTTCTTAACCCTCTCCCCTCTCCCCCCACCTCCTTCTAAAACCACCTTGTCAGATTTCACCTTCCTGGGACACTGACTTTAGCTCTGAGAGTTTCCAAAATCTCCTGGTACCTAAGTTTTCTTCTTCCCTAAACAGGCTTCACAATATGGACTCTTCAGTGATATTTGTCTTTCAAAGACTGCTATCACTAACATTTTTTAAACAGTCAAAAAGCAAGTCTTTATCCAAATAAACAAAGCCCTAGAAAAATATCTGAAGGTCTTACATGGGAGAAGGGACATACAATTTTATTCCTGGAGTATTTCTGCACATATTAAAATGAAGAAATGGAATCAAAACACTTTCTCAACTGATAATATTTGTAAGATACTGTTGTTACTTTAATACTGCACAGTACAATATACACCCATTCTCAGTGTGAAGCCCTGGGTGCCCATCAATGATTAAACATCAAATCCACCATCAGAGTATCCACTACGTCAAATCGCACGCCTGACATGCCCCTCTCCTGGACTGGCCCTGCAGGACGAATATGCCATTCAAAGCTAGATTCCTATTCTGATGATTTTGCCTACAGTCCATTGCAAAAGGTAAAAAGGGCCAAGAAAGGTCCCCAGGCAACTAGTGAAGAGGAAAGACATGTGTATGTCTGTGTACACACATACATATGTACATGTCTCTGTATGTCTGTATTACATATGCACATATATGTGTGTAGGTAAAGACTAAAACCAGATATAAAACCAAACAGAGAAAGATAATGCTTTGGAAAAGAATGAAAGAAAGAAATCCAGACTTCCTCTGGGCAGAGACCCAAAGACAGGCCAGAAGCAGAGCAGTCTTGGGGAAGGATAAAGCGAGGCATTATGTAGATGGATTCTTCTTATCACAATTAGATATTAACTATGCATCTTCTAGTCAAGATAGGAGAAAATTACAAAGGCAAGTTTTTGGAACTCAAGAAATTAATTTTTCTTGGAACACTGCCCCTCTCCATTTTTCTAAAAGCATAATAAAGCCCAAGCATCTTCAGTTAATAAGGGAATTCCTACTGACAAGTCCAGAACCCTTCATGAAGCTGATCTAAGGACACTGCTCACAGGCTAAGAACAGCATGACATACTGACCACCAGCTTTCCATGGGGTCTTCCTGAGCCTTAGTCTTCAAAGCCAGCACAGGCTGAACCCGAATTCTGCTCTTCTTCATAAGGCAGCTGCCAGAGCTGAATGGATGGGCAATTACACATCATTTGTACTATTTTCTCATAAGGACTGTAACCGGTGACCTCCTCTGAAGAGATTTCCAGCTCACAGATGTGCACAGCAGCAGCACATTGACTCAGCTATCCTGCCCAAACTCTCTCACAGGAAGAATATGGGACAGAACTTTCTGGAAATTTCAGAAATTAAACAACAGCACCACAAAAGTAAAAGAACAGTACTATGAACAGCCTGTCTTTGAACGTGGTGATTTCTGTTCCTCAGACAGGAGATGTCTACAGGTGAGTAAGACTCTGGTGATCATAAAGCATGAGACCTCGCTTACCTCGCCCACCCTCTACAGCCCACCACCTTCCCACAGCGATGCACCTGTGGTCACTCTTCCCGGTAATGGCCACTGGGCCTCTCTCGAGTCTCGCTTTCCCTCACACTCACAGCCACCACCTGCCGCCCCCCCGGCCCCATGCCCACACCAGATCCCACCTTGTTTCACATTAAAAGGAAAGTATTATGCTAGTCAGTGTTGCAGTGTGAGCACAGTGGACTCAGGCCTAGGACAGCCAAACATACACGGCCCAAGCTCAGCAGGCCCAGTTGGCTGAGATCCTCCTCACATTTAAAGGCGTGTTGTTGGCCAAGGGAATAGGGAATCAGACCGAAGGTGGGTGGACACTACTGCACTTCAGTCACCGTAACTGATGAGAAGATGATACTTCTACATGATGCCTGGTCAAGCTGCTTTTTGAGATATTCCTAAAAGTTACCTTGAATACCTACTCACATAACTGTAATTTAATCATTAAAAATCATTTCATTGCACTTTAAAGCATAATTCAGATATTCCTAATGTGTCTCTTTTAGGAAGACATCATTCTCTGAGGATTCTAAATAATACCCAGTGGGGAGTAGAAAAAGCAATTAGTCCCTTAAGACATACATCACTTAGACTGTCAGCAATATGGCCGACTTGGTAGGGCTGAGGGAGACCACCGACTAAAAATGTGGAGCTATAATGGCTGAAGAAGCTTTCAGTGAGTCATGTCTCGAAGAATCAATTTCTTCCACATGGAAGATATGTCCTTTACAGAATCGTTTTAAAGCTTTAAGAAGAACTTCATGCATGACTAGTTTGCCAGTGGAGAAGAGTGGCATAAATGAAAGTTGGTAGGTAGAGAAATGGGGGGAAATGGCCACGACAGAAGCATGCTTTGGCCTCCCAAGAGTGCACAGTGGTTAAGGAGCATGGTTAAGGTGCCCTGAGACAATGCACATCCAGCTTCTGTTCCTGCATTCACCACTGCCTAGTGGTACATGGGACCTTGGGCAAGGTATCTAAGGCGTCTGGCCTCTCAGACCCTCCGCTTTGCATAATAATGCCGCCTACCTCACCAGAGCTGTGGTAAGAAACATTCAGACTGACTTCATTACAGCAATGCCAAATACACAATGTGCACTCAGTAAAGGACTGCTCATAATAATTCAATCAAGCAGGTACTAGGGCAAGGATAATAATGGGTCACACTTCCTGAAGAAGTCAATAACCCATTCATTCATTCATCACCAAACTAAACTCTCAAAGTAACAGACACTGTGTAAGACAATGGGGACACAAAGGTAAATAAAACATGGCGCTAAACTTTAAAAGCTCAAAGTCCGATGAAGACACAGATGTGTAAACAGGAAATTGTCACAAAGGGGACGAGGAGTATGGGAGCCTTAGGCTCAGCGTGGGTAGGCTGGAAGAAGCTTGACAGAGATGCTGGCCTCAGATCTGGGTCTTGAAGAAAGAAAGTTCTCTTCTGGGCTATAGTAGCAGCTTCCCGAATGATGTCCCTGTTTCTACCACATTGCCCCTTATGATCCATTCTTCACACAGTAAAAAAACTGACTTTTAAAAAGCATATAAATTAGATAACGCCATTCTCTTGCTTCACATCCTTCAAGAGCACCCTACTGCAATCAGAACAAAACCCAGGCTCCTTACCGGGTCCTTGAATTAATCCATTCCCTGCCTGCCTTTCTGGATCATTTCCCATGTCCACTTACACGGACCTTCCTGCCCTCTGAGCCCACCACGGTCAGCCTTTGCATGACTTTTCCATTGCCTGAAATGTGTTCCTCATGGTCTTTCAAGTTCTTCAAAGAACCCCATCTTAACTTTTTAATCAAAAGTACCTTCTTCCTTCCCTGAGTTGCTCTCTAATGTATTACCCTATTCCATTTCTCAATGCATGGTGTTATTATCTGGAATTATCTTGTATGTATGTTTATTTATCCATTTACAGACTATATCTAGCACAAAAATGTAAGCTCCTTGTCAGTAGAAACTGGGTTCTGTCTTACCTGGCAGACGGTAAGCACCCAAATTTTTTTTTTGAATGAATGAATAACAGAAGAGCAGAATGCCCACCCAAAGGTTAGACAAATGTCCCAATCCACCAAACCCAAGGGCCTAAGTCTGCTTTTCATTGCTTGTTTCAGGTGTAGCTCACCCACCCACAAGGTACTGAGTTTAAAATAGTGATTATCTTTAGTAATATCTCCTAACAGAATATGCCTATGCCCCTGCTATCACAACATTCTGATCCAAAGAAGTAGACATTTATGACAAGACTAGGTGTTTCCTAGCACTCAGAGATAGGCATCAGATGTTTGAAAGATTAAAAAAAAAAAAAAAAAAGGTACAGAGGAAGGAAGCAACTTCCTCAGCAAAGCCATAGGCGGCCCTGGGCTTCAGAGAGAACATCAGCCATTCATGACTGTGACAGAATGACACCATGAGACCAGCACAGGAAAGAAGTCAGCCCACTGCACGGCTGGGACCCTTAGCCCTACAAACTCTGAGAGACACTGTAGAACATGAATATGAAACACTAAATGCCTATCTCTTCCTCAGTTTAGGACTTCTAACTTCATGTCACCCCTTTTCTGTTGGCAAGTGGGAGAACCAGTAGTGACCATACAACCATAATCGTCATCAACAGTCTTGAGCTAAGAGCTTGAGCTATCAAGGGGGCTGAGCCAATGAGAGGTGACAAATATCTTTATCGAAAAGATTCCATGAACTAAAATGCAGAGATGACATCCTTCAAAGAAGTTACAAAATCCATTATAGGTAAGGCTCGTAAGTAGAATTTAAATTTAATCATGCAACTATGTAGATACTACACTGGATGAAACCAAATGGTTTAACTATGTAAGTATTATACTGAAATGTGATTTCTGCCATTATTGTTCATCACCAGGGAACAAGAGCACCCTGGAACAGGAAATTAGAAACAGCTACTTCCAACAAGGCATGACATCCCAGCCCTTCTTGTATGGATAGCTTCTCATCTAAACATTCATTCAGGGGCACCTGGGTGGCTCAGTCAGTTAAGCATCTGCCTTCAGCTCAGGTTCTGAGCCCAGGGTCCTGGGATGGAGCCCCACGTCAGGCTCCCTGCTCAGTGAGGAGTCTGCGTCTCCCTCTCCCTCTACTCCTCCCTCCAACTCATACTTTCTCTCTCGTACTCTCTCTCTCTCAAATAAATAAAATCTTTTTAGAAAATAAAAAAATAAAATAAACTTTCATTCATTCAACATTTTACAAGATGCTACCACTATCCTAGGCACAAACCAAAATAAATCCCTGTAATAAATCCCTCAAAGAATGTGCAATCTAGCAGGGTAGAAAAAAACAAACAAACATGCAGAAGCTGTAAAATAAGGCAATCCCAGCTAAAGCTTAGAGGATGGATAGGCAGCCTGGAGACAGAGAGGCCAGGACTCCCCTAAAGAAGCTAACAGTGAAGGATAGATGGCAACTTCCAGCAGGTTCTACCAGAGGTAGAACAGCCTAAGGAAGGGGGTACAGACAAGACAACGTGTCCTCTGGGAACAACAACATTATTGTCTGGGGACAGGATGTGGCTGTGCAAGGGCTGGAAAGGATGGCTAAATCTTCAATTAGACTTTAACTCAAGGACAGAGCACTTTGCTTCCCCCCGCAGTCCCAATAAGTCCCATATTATCTAAGACCCAATTCCCTACGTGGGGTAGGCTCTAATTCATACTTACTAGATAAATAAGAAAAATAGTTCAGAGAGAAAAAAAAATGAAATCAATTCAACTCACTTGGAAGTTGCTGCTGCAATGGATGTTCTTGGTTCTCCTACTCATCTAAGTCATGGTAGAACCGTGCACATCCTTGATTACCAGTAGAACCTTGTATTATGTCACTGACAACACAGGGGCATGGAAACAAAGTGCACGTGGCTGGGAGTGGGTAGGCGTGGTGTGCGCATGCGTGCGTGCTTGTGTGAGACGACATGCAAATCAGGAAGGCTGGAGAAATTTGCTGGGCCCGATACCTTGTGAATGTTAGAAAAATAAGACAACTGATCTAGAAATCAATTATACTGGTGCTGTCATCCCAAATGCAGAGCTAATAATGGCTTAATTCCAGAAAGCTACTGGTACCTAGAAATACGACTGCTTTATATTTTCATTTTTAGAAATACATCCAGCGAATAAGTAAATGTTATTTGTAACTGTTGGTGATGGTGTGGCAGCATGATTTGTATTAGAAAAAACATACTGCACCAGGAATTGAGAGCCCCAATTCTGCCCTGCTACTGAACTTAAGGCAGAACTGCAGACAGGAAGTTTGACCTTCCCGAGTGACCCCACAGGGAGGAGGGTGATAGGCAGCGCTGAGCTCCCCCATCTGTGAAGATGATCACAACGCTGACCTGCACCAGCTCTCTCCATGTGTCTTACCCCTGCTCAGAGCATCACTCTGCATTTACACCTGCTGCTAAAAGGTAGATTTCCCTTCACCATGCTCGCCAGCCTTCTGCTTCATGAGATCTAAGCTACCTTCGCTTTCTAAAATGTCCTCTGGTTCTTTTTGTAATGATGTCATCTTTAAGTCTGGGGTCAAAGCCTTGAGAAAAGCATCTTTTTAAGTGGATCTAGCAACACCTGGTTTTCAAAGGCCATTCTGAAAGTGTCATTCGCAAAACAAAATTGGCAGTTAAGGGTGAGAATATAGGAATCAAACATTTAAAGAACCCAGGGATTGCCAAATCATAGAACATGTATTTCTCTCATATACATTTTATTAGCCACCATGCGTCCCTTACAAATCACATATAAACGCTTTTATATATGTATCCAAATGTTTCCATACACACATATGGTCTAAAAGGGATTACTATAAAGACAAAAGGAGAGCTATTTATGGACCATAATCAAAGATCTAAAGCCCACTACTTTAAATGCAGTAGCACCTATAGCTACAAGCTTCAAAATCACAAGTGAGTGTGAATTTCACCCCTGCATTTTTATCAAGGACACATGTCTAGTAAAGGCACTAACCTTTTGATTCCTACATATCAACATTTAGAGACTTATTTAAGCTAATACATGGCTATTCTTCATAGAGCTCTAATGAGGTGCCTCGTTAGCGCAGTAGGTAGCGCATCAGTCTCATAGAGCTCTAATGTTCTTCCCTGATGCAGGGCTCTGGTTCTCTTTAGTGCTTACTTTATTTTTATAATTCTGCATTGTTTTTAACTATATATTCAGGCATACCCTTATATTCAGACTAATATACATGTACCCACAGAATCCTACTCTAAGTAAACACCCAAAAAGACATATACCTAACATGATCAGGAGAGAAAGAGAGGGAAGTCATTCCATTTACAAACAATTGTGTTTATAAACCATTAAAGACACTCAGCACCTAACTACTATCGAACATAACCTAACCATTAGAACAGATCCATGTTAAGAGTTTACTGTACATTTTGAGTTATTTTCCCTCCATTGTAGTCTACCCCTGTCAACAACAGAAACTAGATGACATGACCAGGTGACATCAGTTCTCAATACTTGTGATGGGCAAATTAAGGATCTGATGACTGACATGCTCTTCTGTCACCATGACCTAAAAGCAACTGTGCTAAACACAAGATCTGCTTTTGCATGAGTTGGGCAGAAAAATATATATATAGAGAGAGAGTTGGGAGTCTCAGTGCACCAAATGCGAATGATTAGTCTGTAATGCAACGCTGGCATTAATTTTTAAGAAAGGTAGTAAGCAGCTCACTAGAATATGGTATCAAGACAAATGTCACATTAGGACCCAGAGCTAAATGTGAATCAGCAGCAAACTCTCTGTCTGTCTGATGAGCTGCTCATTGACCTTGCCTTATACCCACCAATTAAGGCTTCCTGTTAGCCCTGGGCAATCTTCAAACACACTTAATGAAACAGTTATACATGTAAGAAATTTAAGCCCAAATCTGAGACGGTAACACTAATTTTCTAATAGCGAGGGTGTGATGCTCTCCCCTGCGCCCCCGGGGCACGGTCCAGAAACTCGTAGCAAACATTCTCCCGGAGAGCGTAGTTATTACCACCCACCAGTGTGCAGAACGACTGTGCCCCAGGGCACAGCATTATCAGCAACTTCCCCCAAAGTTTATCCCAAAGTTACTGCATACCGGAATTTGTGTTTTATAAATAAATTTTTTAAAAAGGGGGGGGCCGTAAGATCTTCACGTCTTGATTCGTTCATAATAAAGCCATTTCACAGCCCAGGAGTATTGCCGTGAGGACGTCTCGTGTGGTAGCCCCTCACCCCCAGCCTGCCGGAGCGTGTGCCGGTGAAACCTAGGAGTCTGTCTTACCTGTAATCTGACTCTGTCCTTGTGGATTAAAAGGACTTGGTGCAGAGTTCAGGGAGGGCCGTGGGTTCTGAGGCGGGACACCTACTCTCATACTGGGATGAGGAATGCGCCCTAAATCACTGAGGCGGTCAGAGAACAAACTAGGTTTAGAGTCATCAAGCTTCTGTCTGTGCCCTGGAAACAGCAAATCATAAAATAAAAGCATATTAATTAGCTGAACAATCGACCATACTAAATAGATATGTGAACATACATACTGGGGGTTTACAAGCCAAAGGGTCATCAATACTGATATCTACAATGAAATGTCTCTATAATGCCTTCCGTTTCAAGCAGCTTTATAAGCATCATCTGGTGGCAAGCGTTCCTACTCCTGGTCTACAAATGGAGAGCTGAGGGTCCCAGAGGGTGACTTGGAGTCGAGCGTCAGCACCAAGGGCCTGACGCTGGAACTCAGGAGAGACTCTCTGCGTGCCTCCCCTGACCCTCTTGGTGACGGTGGGGAAGGTGGTTGTGGACTGGGGTGTGTTTGCTTGTTTCATGAAGGAACTTCCCCGTAGTTCAGAGAGTCTGTGCACGTCGCACATCCTCTCCCAAAATTGGGGCAGAAACAAAGACAAACACATTTGTCAAAGGGCAATTTCCAAGATGACCATACACGACTTTTCTTTTTTATGTTACAACTATACCTCACCATGACTCTTCTCCGAAAAATTAAAACTCAAACCTAGAACCCCTTTAAGAGGAACAAATGGAAGTAGAGGCAAGGAAACTCAAATTCACAAGAGGAATCTGGATATTTTGTGAGACCCCAAAATGTAAAAGCATATGATAAACTATGCTAAATCACAGAATGCTTTTTGACTTCAAATCTAGTACTATGATTCTGTATAAGAAACTGAAAAATACCCTTTGGGTTACCATGTGAATGTGAAAAGCCATCATTTAAAAAAAAAAAAAAAAGCTTTGTCTCTCTTCTAGTTTGTTCAAGTCTAAAATCTAAGGAAATTCTAGATATTAAAGAAATACGCAAATTAATATAACTAAGGTTCTAAGGTTTCTTGAAAATCATGAACTCCTTCTCAGCAAATCTTGGTGCAAGTATAACAGAAAACCTCAGAATCTTGGTGCTACATAAGTTCAGTGCGCATCTGTGGAGTGGCCCAGTAGTGTACGAGCACAATAACACCTCATACGTGAATGGAAATACACTATAGATTCCTTCTTCCATATTCAGTGCCAGAAGGAGGCCCTAGTATGTTACCGCAATATACTGTAACTGAAACCGGAGCTGATTCAAAGAAGAGCCATTAAGGGGCGGCTGGGTGGTCCAGTGAGTTAACCCTCTGACTCTTGACTTTGGCTCAGGTCATGATCTGAGGGCCATCAGATGGAGCCCCACATTGGGCTCTGTGCTGGGCAGGGAGTCTACTTGAGAGTCCCTCTTTCCTCCTCCCTCTACCCCTCCCCCCACCTCTCACTCATGCTCCTTCTCTCTCTCTCTCTCTCTCTCTCTTTAAAAAAAAGGAAAAAAGGGGAAAAAAAAGAGCCATTAAGATAATGACTGGAATCAGAATCTGCTCTTTGAAGAAAAACTGAGGGAATCAGGATTATTATCCATAACAGAAAAAAAAAAACCCAGAAGGAGGATTGTTAAGAGCCTTCAAGACTGAGGGCAACAGGAGCACCTCATCTTCCTCTTGATAGAGGACAAGAGGAATCTATGAGGAGAGGGTTAAGGTGAACATGAGAATTTCCCAGCTATAAGCTGTCTTCATAAGACAAATTCCTTATTTTATTTGCCCCAAAATGTATTTTCCTATCTCCTTTTTCATTGCCTACCCAGCCCAAAGAAAACAGACAGGAAGCCAAGGCTTGGTAATATGAGTGTAGCTGTCTCTGCAGCCAAACATGTTCCAAATAGGCCCATTAACTGAAATGCACCCACCACCCTATTTCCTGCCAGCGTCAGTTTGGGGCATCTGCTGGAACGAGGGACGAAGGCCAGGAGAAAAAGTGATCAGGGAAAGTCATTGTTTTTTATGTTGTTTTCCCTGTTGTTTAGGACTCCTTATCCAGATTATGAATAGATTTTAGAACTCTACAGGGCCTTTAGAGATTACCCCAAACAGCCCCCCAGACCCCAGCGAGCAAGATGCCCACAGACAAAGTCACTATGGCCTGTGGAGGTCAAACAACTAGCCTGTGGTCTTCAGCCATTGGCCAGCCCAGCCTGGATGGTATACGGTTCCTGTCCTATCTGACCGAGCTTCCCACTCATCACGAGGCACCATCAATGCTGGTGTTCTTGCTTTATCTTTCCCCCCTCTCACGGCTACCGTGGAAGACAGACAATCTCCCCCACCGACACACAGACCCACCTAAGAACTAAGCCCAGTGTGGTGCCAAGGCCGGTATTTCAACACAAGCTGAAGCAGCAGTGAGGATTCCATGACAAAGGTAATAGCTCACCCATTACCCTACACAAACTCCCATCAGTGCGTCTTGCTCCATCTAACCAGTTTCACAATTAAGGAATTATATAGTACTTCTCACAGTTAGATCCATGGATTCTGTTACACACACACACACACACACACACACACACATACACGAAAGTACCAGTGTGGTATTGCTACAGCTATAAACGTTAACAAAAGAGCTTATGGAATTGTCCCTGGAAGTTATACTTTTTAATAGGGCCGTATTTTTGGAATGGCAGATTCCCTGAGGGCTAAGGAGAGGGCTACAAGATCTTGCACGGTTCCTTTAAACACTGGGACTTTATGTGGGCTACGGGTCACAAGAAAACTTCAGAAAGTCTCGCCTCTGCTCTCTACAGCCTTTTCCCTGGGTTTTCCTGGAGACCATATGAGATATGAGCTCGGTGTGTGGATGGGTGAGTCCACTTCTTATTTCCTCTGAGCAGGGCTTCAGGAAAGCCACAAGAGGCTGTAGGCGAGGTTAAAGGACCTGAAGCAGCACTGAGAAGTACGAAAAATGGAAAAGCAGGTGAAATTTTAAAAGCTTCAATGACCTTATGGAAATTACCTTCAAACGCGAGCTACCGAGTATCTCCAGACACCTGGCATAATCCAGGAGATATCGTTCTGTGGCTGCATACACCAAACAAAAGTATGCATTTCTCCTTGTAGATGTCTGCCCCTTCAGAGCCACCACCACAACCACAACAAAATTCTTACAGCACAAGGAAGAACAAAAGCCCAACAGGCTCTTCGTCTTTCAGCCATGACAAACACCGCTACCGCTAAACCACATCAGGGCTAGCACGTGAATGACGGGCTGGAAGAAGACGCCCTCCAATCCTCCACAGTCAAGGAGTCCTGTAAGAAATCGAGAGCATGGAAGACTAGGGCACGCTGAATTAAATCAAAGACAGGGCACTCTGCCGCAGTACAGGGAGAACTGAACGTCAGCCAAAGGGCCAAAGAGGGCATCTTCCAAACAGGAGGAAGGTATAAAGAATGGGAAACTTTCTCCCTTGGGTAGTGGTTCTTCCACCCCAGCTGGGTAAGAAAATCCTCCAGCGAGCTTTGTAAAATATAATTTCCCTGAAGGACACTCATTTAAGCATGCTTAATTGCTCGCTTGCTTTCTGAAGAAGCCCTCTTTCTAAGTCTTCAGCATTGCTGCAAGTCATTTAGAATCAGAGCACTGAAAAGGACAATAAAAATCATTTATACTGCACTTCAGACCACTGTACTTCTTTTATGAATAAGGACCCTGAATCCCTGAGAGGAGAAGCGACTTGCCCAAAATCACACAGTTGGTGGCAGGACTAGCACTCAAGGTTTCCGGTTGCTGGCCCCAGGCTCTTTTCCCTCCCACTGCCAACCAGCTTATTTCAGAGCATAACACTGCAGCATCAGGAGAAATCATGGTCAAAAGTGAATTTAAAATGGCAAAAAAAAAAAAAAAAAAAGTAATTTTCAGAAACAATTTCTTTCAAAAAGTCGAGTGTATTCGGCTGAATATGACTTTTGTTGCAATAAACTCAGGGGCAGGAGAAGAACTCATGATCCAAAAGTCACAGCATTCGCACATCCTTAGAGCAAAGACGCTTGAGGAACAGTTAGGTCCCTAAGCAAGAGTGCCGCTGATTGTCTCCTCCCTCCCTCCACCCCTGCAGCCCTGGTAGTGAAAGGGGCCCACACTCACAAAAGCTAGTTGGGAATACTGCCATTAGGATTGCTGCTTAAAAGATCACACAGCTGAAAGGGGTACGTGAAGACCTGGAAACTGTGCTGTATGAACTATGAAAACAAACTTGCGTCTGGGGTGGGACTCATTTTGCCCATTTTTATAAAAGTCGACTGAGAACTGGAAATCTGTGAGGGCCCCTAGGCAGACCGTCATACTTTATGCCCTGTACTCACAGCTGATCAGCTATCTTCCCCCAAAAGGAAAGACGGACTCCTGAAAGACACCCAAAAGTGCCTCCAAGGGACTGCACCTTTCAAACACAAGGCCACCTCAACAAGGCACCACGTCACACCAGGCCCACTCTCGTGGGGCGCAGGCGGGTCATTTCATGGATCACCAGGGCATGATGTTGGGCATCTCGCCTTTTTACACTGGTATTCTAAGTCGATTTTAAGTTCTAACTTCTCTTATTGGATATCTACTTTCATTCTGGTATCATGATAACACCATAAAAGAAATAAGTCGAGGGGTGCCTGGGTGGCTCAGTCAGTTAAACAGCTGCCTTCAGCTCAGGTGATGATCCCAGGGTGCTAGGATTGAGCCCCACATCGGGCTTCCTGCTCAGTGGGGAGCCTGCTTCTCCCTCTCCTTCTGCCTGCTGCTCCCCTACTTGTGTTCTCTATCTCTCTGTCAAATAAATAAATAAAATCTTAGAAAGAAAGAAAGAAAGAAAGAAAGAAAGAAAGAAAGAAAGAAAGAAAGAAAGAAAGAAAGA